>NC_083343.1:94906046-95506046 GCF_019175385.1 Lycium barbarum | reverse complement strand
AATAAAATTTTAAAGTCTTATCCTCTATTTTCTTGTGTGGATTCTATGTTCTTGAGCTTGGGTGGAGGAACACATATCTCCAAGTCCATTCTCGATAACAGGCTGCTAAAAAAGGAGGTAATCTCTTTCCCTTTTTTTTTAAGCATTTATTAGCTATTTTCTGCTTATATGTGCTAGATTGTTTAGTGTAGTAGTGTTAATTGTTAGCTTAGTTATTATTCATATGTGTTTATCATTCTTGCCTAGCATGTTTATCAATTGCTAGTTTTAAGCCCATTTGAATCCTGTTTAGCTATGTTTGCTCATGTTTAAATCCTATTTAGTTAGGTTGATGAGTATTAACTTCCTGTTTTAGTCCCTCTAAGTTGTTTTAGTTTGTTGTTGATGGCTGAGTCTTTATTATGTGGAACTAGACCCTGCTTATGTGTTAACTTAGTCTAAAATATTGTCTAGCTGCCGTTTGTCCTGTTTAAGTTTAGCCTGTGCTAAAGATAAGTTTGTATAGTCTAAATTACATATATGTGTTTAGCATGGGAATGGGACTATCTGCTGGTGTGTTTCTGTCACGACCCGACTAGGGGGCCATGAAGGGTACCCGGAGCTGACTACCGAGCACCTCTCACTAAGCAAATCATCACACTCAACCTGAACATATATAATCTCCCAAGCAACACATATCTATATACATAAGCCCACACGGCTACAAAAATGATATACAAAAGTACAATGTAGTCATCATGGGACATCTACTACCCACATGTACGTATCTACAAGCCTCTACTAGAACACTAGACATAAGGACGGGATAGGACCCCGTCGTTCCCAAATATGTACACAAAATAAAATACATCAATAACTGGCCCCTCCGGAATAATGAAGTGCTCTTGTATAGTTATTGATGGACTCCTATGAATCTGGGCCACCTTTCTGCTACTTATGGGTATGAACACAGCGTCCAAAAAGAAAGGACGTCAGTACGAACATTGTACTGAGTATGTAAGGCAACAATAATAACATATCGAAGAAATAAGGGAACATCAACTAAGGAATCAACCTGTAACTGAAGATCATTTAAACGAACCAATGTATGCTAACTTACATCATAAACATCATCATCATATCAAGTATGCATATGTTAACTGCCCGATCATATAGGTACGGTGTGATCATCATTAGCCCGCGTCCAGGCTTCTTGCGTCTGGGGTAAACATCTCATGCGCCCACTAGTGGTGTCTGCCCATGCCCTCTAGACATGGTGTATATGCCGCCCGCTTTAGAGGTGTCTTCCCGGCTATATAGGCACGGTGTAATCTCATCATCGTGTACATCTCATAAAGCATGCATAAGAATTTAAAGACAAACTATAACTCTACTGGGGTGAAATAAGGTCGTGAACCCCCAATTTCCATTGTGGCATATTCATGAGCACCCTGCCTCACCTTGAAAGAACTAACATTATAAGGTGAGTGTAACAACAATGAGCAATATAAAAGAATCATGTAAGGATCATTAACTTCGTAGAAATATCATATCATGAGCTTTAGAGTCTTTAGACTTAGACTCATCATCATCATTATCATATTCATAACATATCTCTTATCTTTATCTCATGTGAGGCTCTTTATAAACATAGACTCGTAATTTTCAGAGTGTAAGAAGGTCATGGAAAGATAAAGAAAGCCATGTCATAGGATTCATGCCTTAGAAGAGGAAGGACTAGCCTTACATACCTTGATGTCGCTCTAACTTATCAATTTAAGCGTTTTCCTCCAATGTTCACGATCCTACATTCAAGAGAATTCGTACTAGATTTAGATAATCGGAACCATATTTCAACTTAAGCTAAAGCTAATGAAAATTGGGCAGCATCTCCTTTGTTTCTATAACTTTCTTCGTGTAATATAACAACTTCCAAGCGTCAACAACACACCCACAATATCATAATCAATAAACTTTATTAAGTTGGCCATTATTCAATTCTTACTATTTCCTCTCAAAGTCATCCATAACCATGGTGGTTCCCCAACATCATATTCATTTACATATCATGCTTCTCCAATATTTTTAGTATTATTTATAACATAATTATACTCGTAACGTGTCAAGATTCATGATTCGTGTAAAGATACTACTAAAAAAATACTACTATTCTCATATTTGCAACCCATCCTCTACTTCCTTTCATAATCCAAGTCTTTCAACCTCTCAATGTCCTAAATAACATGAAATTATCATAAAACTCACGTTTGATTGAGTAGGAATGGGTTTTGGATGGAGATGGTTCACTTGGAGAAAACCCTAGCTTCAATTCAAAGAGATTTCTTGACTCCAAGCGACCATAGAGAGCTTCCTTACTCTTGTTTTTCTTTGGATTGATGATATTGATCTTTGATTTGCCTTGTACTTATGTTGATGAAATATGTAGAACCCTCTAGAAGTCTTGAGAGAAGTGGAGAAGTTGAAAGAATGAGAAAATAAGAGTGGGCACACATTTATATACTCAAAAGTGCTCAGCCCGTCGGGACTTATACGGACCTTTATATGGTCCGTATAACATTGTATGGTCCGTATAAGTGTCCGTACTTCACCATTAGGGAAAAAATGATTTCTGTTAGGTTATACGGACCGTATAAGTGGTCGTATAACTCCACTTCCCTGAAACTATTTCCGTCATTTCGTTTGATCTCCAATCCTTAGGGAACTTTCTTAGAACTTGTTTAACACTTCATTAGCAATCTAAGAAGTGTTATAAATTTTTCTCAAGACATCATTAGATCAACATTAGCTCGGTACTTTGGAAACCCTTTTCAAAGCACGACTTAGACTTGGCATTCTTCAACGGACTTTCTTCATTTGCTTCAAACGTCTTTGGAATCTTAATGAGAACCGTTAAGTACTACTTCTTTCTTGTAGAAACATCATATTCATCTCACCCTGCGTTAGTCTATCTATCGTACGACGACATGAAATTTTTCGAGGTGTAACAGTTTGCCTAAACATGATTAGTTGGATCAAATGTTTCAGTTAAATGAGTAATGATTTATCTGAGATTAGCATAAAGACTGTTGGTTGTTTGTTGACTTAGCCTGATAGAATGTTATGTAATTAAGAAGTAGTCCTGGTCCAAATTTGGATTAAGCTTAAAATCCTTTTAGTGATAACTTTATATAGTGTGATTATGTATGCTTAAGAGTTAGTTGAAAATGGGATCTGGGCATGTTGAACTTGGTTTAGCATCATGATAGAGGCTATTGTGTATTATTTGGTTTTAAAAAAATGTTTAAGCTAGTTATTTGATAATCTGATGATCATGTTTTGGACTTGGATCTTGAGACTCTTAATAGGAAAATCTGGTATATATGCCTAAGCTGATATCAAACATGTTATGATAAATTCCTCTTTTGTGTTGAATGTGGCATAAGCCCTTAAGTTGATTAAGTGTTCTTATCTGTTGAAAGAGTATTCCCATGCTACATTATCTGCCTATTGGAGTCTATTTTTAAGTCCATGCATATCTCTTTTTAACTCTAATGTTATTAGCACATGATAATAATATGATGATTATGTTTTTCAGAAATAGTAGTGAGGTTTAGACATGCGTTTAGGGGTCTGACTATGATGTTTTCCTATCATGAAATAGTTTGTAAGGTGTGTGCATGTCCTTTTCTAATTGCTCCTATATTGAACCTGTGTTAGTGTGCATTCATAGGTGCTTGTTTTGCCCTTCCCATAACACATGCCAAGACTATGTAATGACCTGCCTGGTCGTTATAGCGGTTTTGACCCATTAACCCTTATTGACCCTTCCCTAAGTCTCGTTAGCATGATCTATTACTTAATGAAGTCATTGGGTTGGTTCCCGCAAGGTTTGAGTGTAAATTGAGTCACTAATGGAGAAGCTAGTTAAGTTAACGAGTTAGAGTTAACCACGGTAAACGCCGGGTTAGGATGACCCCGTGTCAATGTTTTGGAAGTTCCAACAAGTTAATATGATAATTTTGAAATTCTCCACAAGTTTTGGTGAGGTTCTGAAGAGTTTCAAATGGGTTTGGGTTTTGTCGCGCTCGTATTCGATGTTTTTGCCGTAGGTTTTTGGTTAGAAAGTGCTCCACATTGTTCAAATGACCTTTTTTTAGTGAGGTGTGAACCATTAGATCCGTATCATAATTACGAAGCTATAACAAAAAGAATCGTCGCGTTTCGCCTCCGTATGAGGGAGTTATGACCATTTTCGTTCGGGCTGTTCCAGAAAGTCCGCTATAGCGGATCCATGGCCGCCATAGCGGGTCTGCTGTAGCAAACCTAATAACCACCGCAGAGGCCGACGGGGGCAGAATACCCTCTTTTTATATTCCAACTCCGAACCATTACCTACAAGACCCCCAAAGTCAATTTTCAAGAGAGAGAGGCAAACTTCATTCCATTCATTGGTGAAAGCATCTTGGACGGTAAGTCCCCACCTTATTTGTTCCTTTCCTTCCTTCTTCAAGTTTCATAATTATTTTAAGGTCCAAAAATGGTGGGTGAAAATCCTAGAACCTTAGAATTAGTAAACCCTTAAATAATTGATGGGTTGTTGACTAATCATCTTGGAGTATAGATTATCACTTTTTAGGAAGGGAATTTGATTTCTTATGGTTAAAATTGCATGTTGAGACTTAGGGTTCTAATAAAAATGGAAACTTTGTCCTAAAATCTGTTTGAAAGGGTAAAATTGATTAGAAACTCATGAATTGAAGATTAATGATTGTAGAGATAGAAGTTATGATAAATTCACCATTAAAGGATGGTTTCATCCATTGAAAAGTGTAGAAGTAAGTGGGTCTTCTTCCCTAAATTATTGTTCTTCTTTAAATAGATGGTTTGATTCTTACTTAGCATCATATTGTTAGAATTTGACCGTTCTAAGGCGCTTCGAAAATAGAAGGCTTGTGTGGAGTAGTTCGTGGCGCCTATTCTACATTTGAGGTAGGTTACGACTTACCTTAGTTAGACTTTGATTAACGAAACATATGTATTGTGTAGAATAGATGGGAAAACCATGATTAGGTCTTCGGACATGGTGTTTTGGTTGGATATTAGCTAGGTTTGGTATGACTTTTGATTTTGTGGGCTCGTCGCCATTATATTATGTACTGAAATATGAGGTGTAGTTGTATTCATATTGTGGTGATTCAGGATGGATTTCTATTTGGTTGATTGTTGTTGATGGTGGCTTGTTGCCCTATTATTGTGATTAGACTTATTACCTAAATTTTCGTGTTGTACTCAGTTCTCTCTTATTGTGATACATATCATCGGAGAAAGGTAGGATACTGAGTTTAGACCTGACACATGATTTATATATTTATGATAGTATGTAGATAAACACTTGATGTATGATTTACTGTTGATGATAATATATAGACAAATAGAGCATCTTGGTGATACAGGACTTTGTTATGAGCGTACTTGTTATATGTGGAAGTAAAGAGGGACATAGACTTTTATGTTGGTTGAGGCGGTTTGTATGATTCATTTCATGGTTGAGTTGGTCTAAGTCTTGATATAACTTGTGGCTTTGTGACTTGTACCTTCACTGTTGCTTTATTGGTTTGCATTGATTTACCATGTTTACACTCATTTATGTATTCATACACTCATACATGATGGAAATGGTTCGAAAATGATTCATGAAAGACTTGTCGTATGATGCCTTGTGTTTGACATTGATACTGCTAACTTTTCATAGTCCATACAAACTAATGAACTGGAATACGTTGAGACAAAAATTGTGATATGAAATTAATGAAGAAGTTAATATAATTTTCTTGTTGAACTCGTGATACTATTTCATACATGGTACTTGATAATCAATCATTAAAAGTGATGTGAAAATATATATATATATATATATATATATATATATATATATATATATATATATATATATATATATATATATATATATATATATATGAAAAGGCACCTTTGTCCGTATGCTTTCTATGATCATTCAGTGCTCATGCCTTCATTTGAACTCTTATGTGACATTTCATTCCTGTTATCCCTTTAATTCTGTTGGTGCATGTCTCTCTTTTGAAGCATAATTACATTAAGATTTGGCTAAGTATAAGGACCTATGTGGACACATATGTGATCTGGTTGAAAAGGTTGTCACTTGATACGCAGTTGATCATAGGTGTGACTTACCTAGGGCTAGGAAAAAAGAGGATAAGGCTTGGAGTTTTAGTCAAACTCATCCTAGTCCCCTCTACTCTAGGTTGTTGGGGTTCCCTTCTGTGAAACTATACACCATGGGACCCTTTAAGGCTAAAATAAGTAGAAATATATATACACTGCATGATTAAGTTGTCTTTTGAGGATCAAAAAATGACATGATATACCTTATTTGTCAACTAATACCCTGCATATGTTTGCCATTGAACTTTGTGTACAATGCATATCCTGTCTGCTACATCTTATTCTTTCTTCTTTTGGGAATCTGTCTTTGTACCCTTTAAATGAAGCTCTAAAACAATAAGTAGAACAAAATATGTCTTTAACTGAGTTAAGTGTTAATTTCTGTTTGAATATATAGGGAATATACCTGAATATACTAGGTAGATACAGTTTCAATATATCTTTGGTATATAGGAACTTGTATGCTGAAGTATTAACATGGCACACTACCTATGTGGACTCAGAACTGTTGGTTGTGCATGATAATAGTGTTGAATTGAGCTTGTTCCTTGTTTGTTTGCTGCATTAGGCCTTGTCCCTTTACATTTTGGGCTCATTCTTTTGTTTATCTTCGTTAAGGTTGTATTTGGGCTTGTTTTCTCTTCATCGTGTTGTTGGGGTCCCCTCTACGTGTTGAGTTTTGGTGTTTGGGCCTGTCCAGTTGAATTTTGGCGAGATTATCCATCTGGGCTCTGAATCTCTTTAGTTGTGATTGATTTGGGCCTGAGATTTCCATAAAGTATTTCACATGTTTCTTTTTCTATGTATGTGTATTTGGTCCGTGTTTTATTTTGCTTACTCAAATATTTGATGCTTTAGTTTAAATGTATAGACCTTTGCTAATCTTTACCCTTTTTATGTTCCATGTGATCCAATACTGGGCCATTCAGGCCACTCTCTACATTTGAACCTTGTTGGGCTAAAGGCCAAACAATCCTTTCTTCATCGGGTTCGTATGGCAAGGGAGGCTAATATTGTCTTGAAGGCCCAGTTATGGGTGAAAGCCCACCAGCCTAAATTGTCTTGAAAGCCCACCAGCCCACCAGCTAATATTGTCTTGAAAGCCCACCAGCCCACCAGCTAATATTGTCTTGAAAGCCCACCAGCCTAAATTCCTTCTTTTCTATTCATATTCATGTGAAAAAAATGTATTGGTAAATACTTGATAATTATCGAAACCCGTGTGAATGTTAGAACTTAGGGAACACATAGTATTTAGGGAAGTCACCTCAAACATCTTTAAACTTAATCCTTTTTTCTTAAAATTCATGAGATTTAAATTACTTAATTTTATATGGTTAAGTTTTAAACTGTTTTAATGACAAGGTTAAATGATCTTCAAAAAATGGCTAAGTAGTAATTTTGGGCCTTCCGCCATATTAGTTGAAATTTGATAAATGTTATATTTTGGGCCTTAAGCCCGTGATTAAGTGGAACTGCCTAATGGGTCTTTAAATAACTAAATCTGAGTTAGCACAAAAACTTATTTCAAAAGGCGTTGTAAAATGATAAGAGATAACTTTGAAAATTTGGGTTAATCAATAAAAGAGGTACCAAATTTGGACATTTTCAGAACTTTAAAGAACGATTTTTGGGCCTAGAATGAGTTTTGGACAGCCTGAGAATTGGACTTGGATATAATTTTGGAGAAAGGAAAGACCTTTGGGCCTGGAAACCCAACACCGAATTTGGACCGAAAAAACTGACTTATTGGACCAAACATGAGAGCAAGATGGATTTGGGCCTGGAATATTATTGACATGGTGGGCTTCAATGCTAAAACCGGACTTAAATCAACAACTTGTGGTTTTCTTTATCTATATACATGTATAAAATCGGAGATATACTCCATATTTTGTATATACGTGCAATAAAACTCGTAAGAACTAAACTCATTTTACTAGGACTAGAATAGTGATCACTCTACTCGGGAGAAATCCCGGGTATGTCCTAGTCCGACAATAAAGTGAGTTGAACACTTGCGCAAAATTTTTAAACCCAAAACCCCCTTTTTAGGGGAACTTTTTACCAAATGTTTCTCGAGTTTTTGATACAAACGAATGACATTTTTTGTGGAAAGCTAATTTTTTTTAAGCAAATAAATACATTAATCACACATTGAAGCTCGTAGATCAACTGTATTCTACGAAATTTTAATACTAGGGTGCGTAAAACCTTCCCTAGGGATCACCAGAACCCTTACTTCGAACTTTGGTACCAAAAAGATTTCTCTCTTGCTTGAGAAATCTTTCACCTGATTTTCCTAGTTTTCCTTTAATAAATTAGGTGGCGACTCTAAAAATACTAAAATCCAATTAGAGCACCAACAACTTCGTAGTAGCTTTTATGCCTTAACCGGCGTATAAGCGAACCGTTACAGATGGCGACTCTACTGGGGATTTTCTAGGTTCTAACCATAATGTTTTCAATATAATGTGATTTTAACTGTATTTATTTACTTATGTTTTTAATTTCCACAATTATAAATGTCATTCATCTCATATCATAAACTGCACCACTCCTGGCAAAAAGCATGGTTTTAAAGGGGAAACGCGGGATTGCCGTCTAGCTTTCACTAAAAAACCTGAAACACCCTTTCTTTGGAACACGTTGAACGTTAAGTTGGTGTGCGGTTACCTAACGGCCGACAACGGTTCACCCCGAGTCGTCCGCTTGGGTCCAAGGTCAATTCAAAAAATCCACTCTTACATATGCCTAGGTTAGAGCTAAACAAAATTCAAATATGAAGTAGACTGGGTAGTTTGGATATTTTAGACATATCCAAACCTGATAGGAAGACTAGCCTGTGTCAAGTACGATCTATGGCCCGACAAACACTGCATCTCATCTTATATGCTATTTGGAAACATGTAATATGCCTATGAATAAAACCATTGCCTTGAGAAATTAACCTTGACTTGTGTTTTGTAGATGTCGATCAACTTGTGTTTCGACATGGTTTTGACTACACCAAAGTTGCAGTGCATTTGGTGCGGCCAAATGTCCCCGGAGGAGAAAAGGGGATTTCGTGTCATTTAGGAATCTGACATCCATCATGACTATGACGGGTTGCAAGGAATTAATACAAGTAATCATCGGGGTTTGGGACAGAGATAGGATGGTTTTTTGATTTGCGGACGACATCGAGATGACGTCTACCTTAGAGGAGTTCAGGGATGTGTTGACTAGTGTAGGCTCGGGATTGAAAAGAAGAAAAAAACCCGACCAAAATGCCTTAATCCCAGAAAAACCCACCTGCTCCCAAATTTGCAAAATGCTTTCCTTGAACTATGCCAATTGGGCCCACGATCCAACTATACCCTTTAGAGAGATATAAAACAGGTTTGGAAGCCCAAATGGATTTGTGGAGCATCCCGGGGAGTTCAAGACTTATGCCGAATGGACGACCACCATACCTTTAGCGCTGACCATTTTTTTTAGGAACCATGGTTTTTCCCAAAGATTGGTCCTTATCCATAGACACTCGAATCATTTCGGTCACCCATGCCATCTTCTACGGCATAACCTAACAAGAAGAAACTAAATACTTTGACCTAGCACTAATCATCCTAGCCGATTTGTACCGAGACTTGAGCCTCTGTCAAAACCATTACAAATGCCTCCAAGGCTATAACTTACTCCTACAATGGTGGATCCTCAAGCACATGATTAGAGTTAGGGGTGAACAACACTTAAGTATGCCAGCCGAAAGATATGGCCTCTTGGATTTTTGTCCAAACTTCGGGGAGAAAATAGACAAAGTTGGACATTCACCTTTTCCAAGTGGAAAGAGAAAAGAGTTCAACGGATGCTCCACGCCATGTCCGATAAAGTTATAGTTAAGGGTAGAAAGTTTTCACTCGTACCGCTTATGGGGATCCGAGGGATTCGCCCTTATGCACCTGTTAGGGACTTGAGGCAATTTGGGAGGATCCAAGTCATACCCTAGGTAGGAGGCATGGGAGATTTTATTATTGACTATGATATCGATAGACCACCGAGGGCTTTGGATTGTGTATGAGAATGGAAGGGTCTCATAATTTGGGATCCCGATACCTTAGCCGAAGATAGGTTCCGTTCGGGTTGTGTTGTGGGGTATAAAGATTGGTTGAGGGCCGCCTTACAAGGTACACTTCCTCCCAGACCTATTCTCTATAGTTGTGTGCAAGATAAGGATTCACAAGTCGAGATTCGAGCCCATTTAGTTCAAAAGAGAGCTGACGTCAGAGATGCCAAGTATTTGGAGAAGATTGAGCATGACAAAGCCATCATAGAGAGCCTGAGACATGAGTTGGAACTTACTAATGACTGTTTGGTTGAGCTCGATGATCGGATGAAGAAGAATTTAGATGATGTTGCTCTACTGACTTTCACACAGAAGGGATTTTTGATGGAAACCACTTCGATATCAGCCCATCCTCATATCCAGACTACCCTCCGAAAGGGGAAGAGGGCCAAGAACGATTGAGATCGGGCTTCATCATCCACCACCGGAGGAGTTTTTTGCTTTTTTACTTTAAGCACTGTCTCTACTTTATCTTTTGTACCCCTCCGAGGAAGAATATTATTATTAATGATTATGGGGCAATGGTTTGATTCAAATGACACATATATATTTCAAACGATTAGTATGTTTAGGAACACGAGTAGTGTAATTTTATAAACTACTTTGTGTGACTTACTTGCTTTCACATGTTTCGCTTAGATGCTTAATTGATCTCAAGTACCGCCCACTCTCCCAAAGAAAAATAATGAAAAAAAAAAAAAAAACCCGTACTGAGTCTAGCAGTCTTCTCAGAATCTGAAGATGAACACCAAGGACGCACTAGAGCTGGAAGTTATGAGGAAGAATGAGGTCTCGCTTCGCCGAAAGATTCAGGATCTCGAAAAGAAAATCCGAGCAGTCAAGGCCAAGATCAAAGAGGCTGATGAGTTAATGGATTCGGCGGAAAGTCCGCCCAAGGAACCAATTGAAACTCAAGGAGAGAATGTCCTAGACAAGGGAAAAGAAATCCTTCCCGAATACATCCTGAAAATGGAGGAGTCCGAGGAGGAAGAAATGGAATCGGACCCGCAGGAACCCACTTGGCCATCGAAGGAAGCTGCCTCCGCTGCGGCACTTAGCCCAAAAAGGGAAGGAACTTCTGTTGCTCCATCATGTCCCAGGGGAGAGCCCGAGGAACGGATTGATCATGTCCAACGAGCCTCACTGGAATGGTGGGATATTGCACTTAAGGCGTTGGATTGTCCCTACTGCATCTCGCCTAAGCACATAACGAGCGAGGAGATGTTGATCAAGTTTCAAAGCAAAGGGATAGTCAGTATCAGCTTTGACATGTTGCCACCGTATGCTCTGGTCATCGCGCACAAGAGATGCCCTTATCACAGGTACTAGGACGGGCACACTATCAACGAATGTTTGGCCTTCAAGAGAAGGCTAATCGAGCTGATAGATAAGAAAAGCATCACCAAGATGTGGGGCCCACAATCACTTTTGGTCCACGACAACATCTCCCCAACCGAAAGAATTACGCTAAACACTCATATTTGGCATTATGACTCTACGATATTTAAGGACTCTTACGCTAGTATCTTCCAGAAATTTGTCAACATCGGGAAGATTAGCCCTATCAGAACCAGAAGTGCTCAAACTGAAGGATTTGGCTGCCGCAAAATGTGTCTGTACCATTCTAGAGCTTTGGGGAACGACATAGAAGAGTGCGATGCATTCAAGTTTGAGATGGAGAACTTGGTCCAAAAAGACACCATTTGGTTGGTGCTCCCACCTCAGTATTAGAATTTAGGGCCTTTAGGGTCAGAAAAGGGTTGAGTGGGCAAACAACTTGTTTTGATCTCAAAAGAAAGGTCACCTTTTGCGTAGTTTTAGGGGATCCCATTTATTGTACTTAATACATATTTGTTCCCCCTATTTTCTGTAAATGGAACTGCACTGACCTAATGTCTCGAGGAGGGATACGCAGGAAGCCCCTATCGGGCCTTGTCATGGGTAGGTTTTAAGGTAGGGAGTCTATTCTTATGTAAACCAAACTACGAAAGGGCCAGATTTCCCGCGAGGGATACGTCGGCAGTCTACGTAAGACTCGGTCCCTATATATTATAAATATTATAGTTTCCTCACTTAACAAAGCCAAAGTACCCAAGACCCGATACAAGAGATCAACTGAGCATTTAAATCAAACATATGATTATTTGTGTGCTAAGTGATTTTTACTTCCATCTATGTGTGATATCTTGATTATCTTTCTATTCCTAAAGAACTAACTCTCTTTGCCTTTGAGTTATTCTTTTCTTATAAAAAGAGAGGTTGATTCATGTTCACACTGGCATACTTCATAAGATCCAAAGCTACGATAGCATCCTTATCCCAACAAGACAAAGGAAAAGCAAAATGACCGGTACTTATGAGAACAAAACTACTCCTATTAACATTGCTCTAAGAGAATCGCCTCTGCGCGAACTGCCTGAGTCATCACCTACTGAAGACGTTATGAAAATGATGTTTGATGAAATCGCCCATCTTGAAGAGGAAGTGGCACGAAACAAAGCTGTTAATGCTGCCTGAGAGGCCCCTGCTGAAGAAAGAAGGCGTCCACCGTTCTTTCCATCTCTGAATTCGCCATTACCCGACCACTTGCCCTCCTGATCTATTGTGACCGCCATACCATTTATCCTAATCGACGAGCACATTGGTGCCTCCCAACACACCCCACCACCACTTAACACTACCCAAATTATCAAAACTGCTCACTTTATCCCCTCTTACCCAACACCATAAAATACCCATCCCGACATCACTATACAACCAAGCATTATCTCGCAACCAACCGCCAAAACTACCCCTACCCACCGAAATCGCCCAGTTGTTTCCTTTCACACACCTGTCACCCCAAGCACCTTTCTACCTGATCAAGAAATTGATCATTACGAGGATATGCAAAAGGCATGGAAGGCCGAGCAGGAAAAACAGGAAGAAAGGCTTGAACGGAAGATGATTGCAATGTTGGAACGGTCCATGAGAACCACCCTCACTGGCACATGCTTGACCTATAACGACTTGTGTATGCATCCAAATTTGGATTTACCCGAAGGCTTTAAGGTGCCTCATTTTGAGCTATTTAATGGGTGAGTAATCCGAAAACGCAACTACAGGCCTACTGTGACCAATTGGTCGGCATCCGAGATAACTAAGCAGTTATTATGAGGCTGCTCAGAATGGTTCACGGAATAAGGCATACGCTGTTGGATCACATGGGAATACATAGCTGCGGGCTTCATAGAAAGATTCTCCTTTAACATGGAAATGGTACTGGACAGGCACTATTTGGAAAAGCTCAAACAGAAATCCACCGAGAACTTTCGCTAGTATGCAAGTAGGTGGAGAACAGAAGTTGCCTGGGTACAACCGCCAATGGGCTAGGAAGAATTAGTGTCAGTATTTATCGGTTCGCAAGAAATGGACTTCTATGAAAAAATGCTTTCAATGGCCGGAAGACCATTCTTCAAACTGGTAAAAATGGGAGAGGCCATAGAAGATGGTCCCAAAAAGGGCCAAATCCTAAGTATGACTGGAAAGTCCGCTGGGTCAAGCTCAACCGGGTTTATAAGGAAGAAGAAGAGAGACGTGGAAAGCATATCCGGCCCAACGCCCAAAAGAAGGGAAGAGTTATGAATGGAAGCATACGCTTCACCTCCCCCAAATACTTACATAGCTGCTCCTTACAATATGGTGGCCGTATATTACGTGCAGCCGACCTTCCAATCACCACCCTCGAATTACCAAACCCTACAAAATGCCTTCCAATCATCTCCCCCGAATTACCAAGCTCCACAGCCAAATTATAAAATTCCCCTACCCCCTTACCGTCCTCCACAAAATAACCAGTCCAACACCTACCAAAATCAGCCACCACCAAATACCTATAATGTGCCACGTAATAACTTTGAAAAGAAGCATGTCCGCATGTTCACTCCATTAATGGAATCACAGACTGATTTGTTCAAAAGATTGAGCGTGACAGGGATGATCCAAATGCTTCCCCCAAAGGTTGTTGACCCAAAGAACCGATTTTACCGAGCTGACCTGACATATACCTACCATTCTAATGGCATAGGACACAGTAATGAGGATTGCATCAATCTCAAGTATAAGATATAAGACATGATTGACCGAAAAGAGATTGTACTCCAAACAACTCCTACGAATGTGAACACCAATCCCCTGCCAAACCATGGTAGCAACGTGATACATATGATAGAAAGAGAAGAGAATTGGGTCGCAGTTAGGCCCACAATCCGAGAAGCTATGAAAGAACTTGAGCTCACGATAGCGTCGCTTTATCTACAAGAACGCCCATGATTCAAAGTGCTAATCCCAGCGCCAGTTGTGGCACATGTGGCCCAAGCAACCCCTGCACCAACTCAAAAATAATTTGTGGTCCAAGTTGCTGCCGCCCATGGAATTATAAGATCCGGAAAATGCTATATCCTTAAGATATAGCCCAAGTAGCACCCCGAAGAGAGGGAAATCAGAAAAGGGTAATCACTGCGGGTGAAGTTGAAGATTTCCGGTGCCGGATGCAACCCAAAGAATACTCTATTATGGAGTACCTAAAGAAAACACCGGCTCAAATCTCGGTGTTGGCACTTTTAAAAAGTTCACCCCAGCATCTCTTGGCACTAATGAAGGTGTTAGAGGAAGCCCATGTCCCAGCTGGGACGAGTAGTGAAACTGTGGCCGAAATGGTCGCCCGTGATGTGGAAGAACACCAAATTACCTTCACGGAAAAAAAGTTGGCCAAGGAAGGCACAGATCACAACAAAGCACTGTACATCACTGTCATATGCTGCAACAATGTAGTGACTAGTGTGCTGTTCGACAATGGAGCGGGACTCAATATTTATCCTGAGTCTACCCTAGCTCAGCTAGGATATGACCTTGGAAAGATTCATCAAAGCCAC
This sequence comes from Lycium barbarum, assembly GCF_019175385.1. Lineage (NCBI taxonomy): Eukaryota > Viridiplantae > Streptophyta > Magnoliopsida > Solanales > Solanaceae > Lycium > Lycium barbarum. The sequence goes on along the minus strand of NC_083343.1, from coordinate 95,490,845 downwards.
ACTAATATAAGAGCATTTGACGGAGGCCGATGTGATGCCACCAGAGTAGTTGACCTGGACCTTCAAATAGGTCTAGCAGAGTTCACTACCGAATTTCAGGTTATGGAAATACCTATCAACTACAATTTACTCTTGGGGAGGCCATGGATCCATATGGCAGGAGCAGTACTGTCTTCACTTCCCTAGTGTCTGAAATTTATCTAGGAGGAACAAGAGGTGATAATTCATGGAGAAGCAAGCATGCACAATTACCCGGATAATTCTGTGCCGGTCATCGAAGCGGGACCCAAAGGAATGGATTTCTATGTAATAGAATTCATGGGGGTTGCCCATAAAATAGAATACCCCGAGACTCCTATGTTGGAAGTGTATAAGATGATTGTTTCAACTATGTTGTTGAACGAGATCGAACCCGGGAAAGAATTTGCACGGCATCACTAAGCTAATTCACCTTCCCCAAGACAATTGTCATTTTGGATTAGGATATGTCCCAGCTAAAGATGAGATACCTAACAAGAATAGGTAAGTGGTTTGCGGAGAATCTCTGCAAACCCACTCCAAACTTGTACCAGTTATTTTCTAACCGAATGCCTATGCCAGGCGATGCTGACATTGAAGAAGGGATAGGGATGCTATTTCGAGAAGAAGGTTGCTCAGTAATCTTAGAAGAATATGCAGAATTGCCCATCATCAGAGATGCAGATCTGAGTGAGCAGCTATCCAATTGGACCTCTACCCCGTTACTGGCTCTTTGGTAGAGAAACATGAATTGATTTTGAAAATAGGGAGAATCGGTCGAGGCCCGATTACTCACTTTTTATCACACTATGTACCTCGTAATGTTTTCAAAAACAGAAATGGCTTGACGTTGATCCAAGACAGGACCACATTTTTTACTTTTATTAATCTAAATCAACAAAAGCCTCGGTTTAATCAAAATAATTTTATTTATTTATTATGCATGCATGTTTTATACTAACATACTTTGCCTTGAATTTTCAGCAATAAAAATGATAAAACAACCCTAAATGTCATGACATGTTACGAAACGAATGAGTAGGGCAACATAGAAGAAGAAGAGTACGAGGGATACGATGAGACCACAATGTTACCCAAGGGTCTCGTGGAAAAGGTAGAGCAGTTAGAGAGTGAGCGGAAACCAAACATGAACGAAACAGAAGCCATAAATCTAGGTGACGAAGAGAATGTCAAAGAAATAAGGATAAGCACACACTTAGAGTCACCTTTAAGAGAAGAATTGATAAACCTACTGAAGGAGTATGTGGATATCTTCGCATGGTCATATGCTGGCATGCCAGGGCTAAGTACCAGCGTAGTATCCTACAGATTACCTATGAATACGGGTTTCGCTCCTGTAAAATAGAAAACCCGACAAGTCAAGACAGACCTCAGTATCGGCATCAAGGACAAGGTAGAAAAGCAAATCAAGTCCGGGGTAGTAGAAGTAACCTCATACCCCACCTGGTTGGCCAACATAGTTTCGACACCCAAAAAAGATGGAAAGATAAGGATTTGTTGTAACACCTCGTAACGTCGGACGAAAGTTTGACTCATAAGATGATAATATAATGGAACCAATATGAGGGTTATAGGAAGTGTTTTGAAAACCAATTAAGTCATAAGAAATGTCTTTGGGCAAAGAAAAGTTGGAAGCCACTCTATGGGGCATGTTTGCAAGTGAGTTTATGGAAGGTCTTACTTCCAACGACCATAACCCCGCAATTAATTTGGATTTTGGGAAAACTTCCTTGATGAAAGTTGTATCCCCTTGAAATAGCTTTCCAACGGTATATTATGGGCCTCCAACGGACATCTGTGCAAAGAGCTATGCCCATTATACGACAGACTGTCCGAGCAGAAGAATTTTGACGGACCATTTGACGGTCCGTAGAACATTTTGACGGTCCGTAAAACATCTATACGATCCGTCAAATGGTCACAGAGAATCATATTTTGCTGGTCAGTTTTACGGTTCATTTTGACGGTCCGTAAAACAATTATACGGTCCGTCAAATTGACTCAAGCCAGCGTAAAATAGTCACAGAAACTCAATTTTTGCTGGGTAATTTTACGGACCATTTTGACGGTCCGTCAAACAGTTTGACGGTCCGTAAAAATGGGCGTAGAATTGCCCGATGGGTCAGATTTTAAGATATTAATAAGAGACCCAAACTCATTTTTTTTCATTCCCATTTCTCCTACACGACTCAAGGGTTCTCTAAAACCATCCAAACACTTCATATGCAAGAATCCAAGTGAAACTAAAGATCCACTTCATCAATCCACAAACTAAGTGTGAGAAACACATCAAATCCATTCAAGTCAAGAAATTCCATGAAAGGTGGAACTAGGGTTTTGTTCAAGTGAAGCATTTCAACTCAAGGCTTATTCCTACAATAACTAAGGTAAGTTTTATGATGTTTCATGATGATTAAAGTGTTGATAAGTTCTTGGGAGAATAGTAACTAGGTTTGATAAAGAGAATTATATGAACTATGCTAGGGTTTTTGGATTGTTGACTTGGGATTTTTGTATTCATATGGGTGATGGAGAATGATGTTAATTACATCTAATTAAGATTGTAGAATCACCTAGGAGTAATAGAATGGGAATTGGGTGAAGAAATCACCATTAATGGAAACTGTGGAGCTTCATGCCCACTAAGTGTTTGATAAAATGCTTAGATGATCAAAGCATGAATATTATTGCTAATATAGAATCCCTTTGACTTGTATTGATATAGATCAAAGTTGAAAGGGTTGACGAACATTGTATTACGCTCAAAAGATGGAATTAAGGTATGTGAGGCTAACTATCTACGTTAGGGAATATTCATGATTCCCCCTACGCCTAATTCTTCATACTTATCTGCAATTTGACTCAGAACATAGTTTAGCCCTAGTTTCATGATATGATATAGAACTGTTATCTTCTAGGGTTGCAGTTACAGAATTCGTTCATGGTTGTCACTTTGAACATCATGAACTCAGTACGTAATCTTTATAGACTTATGCATTGTTATCACATGAGTCTCAGTCAGTATATAACCAGTTATTTGCATAAGTCCTATAATCAGAAACAGTTATCATGCTATCAGCTATAGCCAGTCTCAGTCGTGTAAATTGTTAGTGTTGAACACCTGTATCTGTATTTTTGGGCCCTAGGCCACAGTTTATGCATACGTATTGCTTGGGCCAGAGGCTACAGTTTTTGTGCACATTATTTGGGCCCCAGGCCACAGTTATATTTACAGTTTTACAGGTGATTCTTCATCCAGAACAGGGAGTACTTCAGCTTCTTGCTTTCCTGTTTAGTTCAGTTTCAGTTTTCAGTTTCAGTTTCAGTTCCAGTATTTTATTGCTTCAGTTGCTTTATATACCAGTACAATTCAAATGTACTGATGTCCCTTTTTATTGCTTGGGGGCCTGCATCTCGCGATGCTGGTAACGATACACAGGTTGACGACTCAGCTAATTAGGAGTGCACGTATCAGCTACTGGTGAGCCCCACATTCCTTCGGGGCGTTGTCAGCTATCCAGTTATTTCAGTTTATAGACAGCTCTAATATTCAGTACTCTTAGAGGCTTCATAGACACAGTTCAGACAGTCAGACATTTATTATGTTAGCCTTGTTGGCAGTTGTTCAATCGTTTTGGTTTAGCCGTGTTGGCTACAGTCAGATATATTTCAGATTGTCTAAGTATTTCCGCATTATGATTTCAGCCAGACCTTTCGTATATCATCATGTGTTTAGTTGTTTCCATATTCAGTCATGTTTTGATATCACATGTTGATTCAGTCAGCCAGTTGGTTCGCTCGGTCACATGCAGTCAGGCACCGGGTGCCGTGTTACGTCCAGGCCCAGGTTCGGGGCGTGACATTTGTGTGGATTACCGGGATCTCAACAAAGCCAGTCCAAAGGATAATTTGCCACTGCCAAACATCGACATACTCATAGATAACTCTGCCAAGCACGAGATACAGTCATTTGTGGATTGTTTCGCTGGTTATCATCAAATCCTAATGGATAGAGAGGATGCGGAGAAAATAACCTTCATCACTCCATGGGGAGTGTACCGTTACAGACTGATGCCCTTCGGCCGTAAAAATGCCTGTGTAACCTACATGAGAGCCATGTCTAATAGATTTATAGAGAAATTGAAATGTACTTGGACGATGTCATTATCAAGTCAAAGGAAAACTCGGAGCATACTACTTATTTGAGGATATTCTTCGATAGGCTCCGAAAGTTAAACTTAAAGTTGGACCCAGCTAAATGTGCATTCGGGGTACTGGCCAAAAAATTACTAGGTTCATAGTCAGCCGAAGGGGCATAGAGCTAGACCCAATAAAGATTAAAGCAATCCAAGAATTACCTCCTCCCAAAACCAAGAAAGAAGTCATGAGTTTCTTGGGAAGGTTAAACTACATTGGACGATTCATAGCTCAATCCACTATCTTTGTGGAGCCTATCCTCAGGCTTTTAAAGAAAGACGCTCCCACAAAATAGACACAAGAGTGCCAAGAGGCATTTGATGCTATCAAGAGATACATGTCCAATCCACCAGTTTTGGTACCACTAAGGCCGGGGAACCCACTGTTGTTATACTTATCTATTACTGAAAATGCCTTCGGTTGCGTGTTAGCACAACACAATGAAGAAGAGAAAAAGGAATGTGCCATCTACTACTTGAGCAAAAATTTCACTGCCTGCGAGACAAGATATACGCTAGTGGAGAAAACCTACTCTGCTTTAACTTAGGTGGCCTAGAAATTGAGACATTATTTTTCTTCCTACACCATACACCTCATATCCAAGATGGATCCATTAAGGTATATCTTCTGTCAGCCCATGCCCATCGAGAAGTTGGCCAAATGGCAAATATCTTTGAGCGAATTCGACATTGTATACATAGCACAAAAGGTCGTTAAAGGACAAGCCTTAGACGACCTGCTAGCTGAAAGTCCTGTGGATGAAGAGCTCAAACCCCTCGACACTCATTTCCTAGATGGAGAGGTATTAGCCATAGAAGAGGAAGCAGTGGAACCATACACAGGCTGGAAATTATTCTTCGATGGAGCAGTCAACTATAAAGGTTCCGGAATAGAAGCAGTTCTAATATTGGAAAATGGGCAACATTACCCAATGACCGCGAAGCTCAAGTTCTGTTGTACCAATAATATGGCTAAACACGAGGCCTGCATTCTAGGCCTCAAAATGGCAATGGATATGGAAATCAATGAATTTCTGGTCACTGGAGATTCTGACCTACTAACTCATCAAGTACAAGGCGAATGGGCCACTAAAAATAAAAAGATCTTGCTGTACGTAAACTTGGCACAAAGACTGTGTAAGAAATTCAGAAAGATTGAGTTCCGACATACTCCAAAAGCTCAGAACGAATTTACCGACGCACTGGCAACAATAGCGTCAATGATCCAACATCCTGAAAGCAGTCACATCGACCCAATAAGGATAAGCTTGAAAGAAGAGCATGCTCATTGTTGCCACATAGAAGCAGAGCCAGATGGCAAGCCGTTGTACAATGACATCCAAATATATTTAGAGAAACGAGAATACCCCAAAGGAGTTATGACGGGACAAAAAGAAGACCATCAGAAGAATGGCAAATGGTTTCTTCCTGAACAAAGAAGTGTTGTACAAATGGACGCCGAATTTGGGTCTGCTTCGATGTGTAAATGTCAGTGAAGCCACCAAACTTCTAGAGGAAGTACATATTGGGACACGTGGACCTCATATGAATGGATTTGTACTAGCAAAGAAGATTCTACGAGATGGATATTATTGGATGACCATGGAAAATGATTGCAGCAAATATGTGCAAAGGTGCCATCAATGCCAAATCCACGGTGATCTAATCAAGATTCCTCAGAGTGAGCTTAATGCTATGAGCTCACCATGGCCTTTCGTCGCCTGGGGAATGGACGTCAGTGGACCCATCGAACCCACAGCCGTAAATGGGCATCGATTCATTTTAGTCACCATCAACTACTTCACAAAATGGGTGGAAGCAACATCACACAAGTCAGTGACATTTCATGCAAAACCGTATCATATGCCGATTCAGCATACCCGAGTCCATAATAACTGACAATGGGGCCAATATGAATAGCCATTTGATGAAGGATATCTGTGAGAAATTCAAGATCACTCACCGAAACTAGACAGCTTACCGGCCACAAATGAATGGAGCCGTAGAAGCAGCCAACAAGAATATCAAGAGGATATTGAGGAAAATAAAAGACAATTACAAAGGGTGGCACGAGCAGTTGCCTTATACTTTACTGGGATACCGTACCACAGCCAGAACTTCAACAAGAGCAACTCCACACCTGCTGGTCTATGATACTGAAGCGGTTATACCTGCCGAGGTCAAGATACCTTCCTTAAGGATCATCCAAGAAATAAAATTGGACAACACTGAATGGGTCCGAGCTAGATATGAGCAACTTTGGCCTCAAAATTTCACGCAACTCAGAAGATTCGGCACGGGAGTTCGTCGATCAAGATTTAAACTGGGGTAGTATTTTTGATAAAAGGTCTCAAAAATTCCGTGCGAAGAAGCAACGAACCCCAGTCACAGATGAAGGGATATCCCTCATTCAAAGCACGTGTCATGACAATTAACATTATAGCTTTCAAAACAACATATTTATTTCCCTACAAATTAGATATCTTTATGGTAACTTTACAAAAATGATTTTTTGCGCAATAAAAATAAATTCATCTTTCGAATACTGTAGCCGAAGCGGTTTCGAGTACAGAAAGTCGAAGATGCGACAGCGCCGGCAACACAAATGAACTTTAAATAGGAAAAAACTAACCCATTTCTGATGCAGGTCCCAGGATGTTGGAAGATGATCCTTTTTCTAACTCTGCTTCCTGTGCAGGAAATGGCTCGCCAAAGAAGGTCATGACCGCTGTTGAGATCAGGGCAAATTGTTTAAATGCCATAAGGGCAAAATATTCTAGCCATAAGGGCTACAAAGGGATTTAAATGCCACACGGGCAAAATATCTAGCAACGAGGGCTACAAAGGGATTTGAATGCCATAAAGGCAAATACCCAACCACGAGGGCTATAAAAAGATTTGAATGCCACAAAGGGAAAATACTTGGCCATAAGGGCCCACGAAGAACAAAAGGTCGTAATGGTAAAATCTTTGGCTGACGGGGTCATAGTAAATCAACACAGCATACTTGACCAAAAGGGTCACAGTCGACATAAAGGATGAGAGAAAGACGATTTAGCCAAAGGGGTCATATCTGTCATTCGCATCACTTCTTCTTATTTGCCACGAGAGCCATTGCATATTTATTTTCTATTGCCAAGAGGGCCATCACTTCTTCTTATTTGCTATAAGGGCCATTGCGTATTTATTTTTCTGTTGTCTAGAGGACCATCACTTCTTCTTATTTGCCATGAGATCCATTGCATATCTACTTTTCTGTTACCGAGAGGACCATCACTTCTTCTTATTTACCATGAGGGCCATCACTTCTTCTTATTTTCCATGAGGGCCATTGCATATCTATTTTTCTGTTGCCGAGAGGACCATTCATACAAACATGACAAGAGGGTCATTTATACAAACACGCCAAGAGGGTCATTCATACAAACACGCTAAGAGGGCCATTCATACAAACATGCCAAGAGGGCCATTCATATAATTTCCAAAAGACCATTCATAAAAGCTACTAGATATCGTCAAGAGATAAAGCGATATAAATCCGATCAAGTGACTGCAATATTCGCTCCGAGAAACAAAGCGATGTAAATCCGGTCAGATGGTCGCAGTATTCACTCCAAAGATTAAAGACGATGCAAACTCGTTCAGGTGATTGAAGTATTCGTCATCAGAATCCACCAACGTTACTCAGTAGGTAGAAGCAGATTTACGGCCGCCAGATAGAGCAGGCTAACCAAATCAAATCCATACATATGCGGAGCAAATGTGGAACTTCTTCTTACGCAACGGGTCGAGATAGGGTGCCGATGAGAGTAAAGATCTCCTGTCAGGACTTGGAAGATCACTCCGAACTATGCTCAGCCACACAAGAATGTTTTATCTGCTTATCTGCTTTGCTTTTATTATTCTGCAACCGGTCGAACACACACCGGCACACACATAAAGGTGTTCCCGTATAAGGGATATTCTTTTCCTCCAATCGAATCGAACTACAAGTGACATGATCCCCAAGAACAGGGATATATAGGCGGACTCAATACCAGCGAGTCAATCATGCTCCGATCAATCACACCCGACCTCCCAGTCTTGTAACCAGGGAATTCGAGATCTCTTTAAATTTGCATTTGGAAGTCATAATTGAGTCGAACTACAAATATCTTGAATTCTCATGAAACCTGAGATATGTAGGAAGCCCAGAAACCAGGGTCCGGCCACGTATTTGAAAATTGCATAAAAATGAGAGGTAGAGTGAGTTGGGTTAGTCAAAAATCAGGGTTAGTAAATTTCATTGCTCAGGAATGGCCTTGCCATCCCTGAACACCAAAGGGGTAGTTGTTGACACATAATTCTTGACCTCCCATAATTTATTTTAATTACCCAGAGTCCTTGGATATAAAACAGAGTGAAATATGTAGTTTTCTACAAGTCAAAATGATTTAGATAATGTTTGCCATTTCATTTGGCAAAATAACCTCTATTATAATATTAATTCATTTTTAGAAAATAACTTTTATCTTTAAACAACGTATGTACTGTTTCCCTAAGATGTCTAGTTCAAACCATAACCGATTCCAATAATAATGTGAGTTGTTTTTACAAGTACAAATACAATACAACATTTTAAAAAAGATGGAATAACGTAAGTAATGTAGGAGGGATAGACTAGGGGTGTACCAAACCCCTAGTTAACCATTTTCACCCATGGTTGTGCCTCAATGTCATTTTCACCCATGACTGGGCCTTCAATATATATTAGCTTCCCTTTTTTTTCTCGGACTCAATAAATCTTTGAAAGAATTTTCCTATTGGGCCAAAGGCCTAATAGGGTGGCTGGACCTAGGCTCAAATGGCCATGCAGTAAAGAAAGAAACAAGGACCCTGGTTAGTTTATATTTTACTGATCTTATCACATACATGGCTGTACACACATACATATTATCCTATCTATTCACAAGTAATCTAGTACACATATGCACTTCCATGCCCGTAGACTTTATTAGAGAAGACTTAGGTGGTGGGGAGGAAAAGTCATCACCATCCGCATTCCTGATGCCGCACAAGTTCCAAGGGGTTTCATGAACCTCTAGCATGGCTGGTCACCAAGGGAAGGTTCAGACCAAGCCCCCTTAAACTGCTTTGTTCTCCCAACAGATACAGCCATGGAGGACACAGATTTTTACATATCCATACACAGGCTTGGAATAGATAGAACAAGTCTAATGCACATTATTATAGGATAGCCATAAACTAATAGGAACAGGTAAAGAGTATGAAGAGAGGAGATGAATGGACAATGAGCAGATGTAATGTTCTAGTAAACTAAAACCAAGACAACTGAATATAACTTAGACAAGGGTGAAGTAGCATACATGGATATAAATGTGATCAAAGCTAGACTGAACCAAACTATCACAACATAAGAACCTACATAGGGGTAGCATAAATCAAAGCGGTCTTGAACCAAGTAATCATTATGTAAACAAAAGAAGTAAAGGCACATAGACATAGTGGGATCAAGAGTAAGCTACATGGCATAGATAGGGGATAGCCAAGATACAGATTAGGCATATGGATATAGGGTAAGAAAACCTCTGTACTAGTACAATGCAAACAGAAATGAGCAGACTTAACATTTACAGAGGGCATATAGAGTTATTCATATGATTCCCACAACAAGTATAGATGACCTATGCACAGCCAAAGTAGGTGTCCGCACACCTTTATATGCCATAATTTTGAGCCATAGATAATTCTCACACATGATGCAAGAGATGTGCAGGAAGACAGGGTTTGTAACTCTCACTACAACAAAATATGCTTTTAGCGGCATATATTTTACGGCAATAACTTTATTGCCGCTAATTGTATTCTAGAATCATTTATTATGGGCAATAGCAAACTTTAGCTAGTAAGCTAATATATTTTGTTGGGGCTATTACTATATTTGTACATATTCTTTTACTATATTTTCACATATTCTGTTAGGAAAAAAAAAGTTGCCTCGAAACTCCAAAAGATTAGTTCATTTACCTCCAATTATTTTTATTCTCTGAAATTCAAATAGACGATCTCTGTCTTTATAACGCTCTCTCTTCTCTACCGTCCCCTCTCTTTCTCTCTTTCTGCTCTGTATTTCAAAATCAATAATCGCCATGGCTTCTGTAAGTTAAGCTCAAAATTTGTATGTATGCGTAGCGTATATTCGAATTTGTGTTTGAATTTAGTTGATTTTTTGTGAATTTACCAGATTTGATACTGTAAGAGTTTTCTTTGAGAAGTGTTGTTTGGTGATTATGTGATTCAATTGATCATTTTATTGAAATTGATGATTTCAGTGCGATATTTAGCAGTAAGTTGAGAAAAATAGGGCTTTTATTGCTGCTTTATGTACTCAATTGATCATTTTACTAGAATTGACGAGTTTTTGTTTGATTTTTGATAGTAAGTTGAGAAAATAGGGTTTTGATTGCTGCTTTATGTGATTCGATTGATCATTTTAGTATTTTACTAGAATTAATTAGTTTTGTGTGATTTTTGACACTAAGTTGAGAAAATAGGGCTTTGATTGCTGGCTTATGTGACTCAGTTGATTATTTTACTGGAATTGATACTTTTTCTTTGATTTTTGGCAGTAAGTTGAGAAAATAGGACTTTGATTGCTGTTTTATATGACACAATTTATCATTTACTGGAAATGATGGATATCCTACAATCCGAAATTTTACTTCTCAGAATCATGCATAGATTTCCTTCGCTATTCACCATTAGTAGCCGAGATGTGCCAAAATTTTGAGGTAAGAAAATGAAAATCCCTTAGCGATTCAGGATTTCTAGTATTTATGATTTCTTTTGGCATTCTGTAATCTCCTTTTGAATATCATGTGATTTTTTATACTTCTCTGGATATCAGTTGTATTATTAAAAAGAGAAACTTACGTATCTGAATTGAAACAATTAATTTGATTATTGTGGATCTGATGTAGATTAACATTATTGTGGATCTTATGGAAGAAGGTGATTCAATATTGTATTAGCAGAGTTCCATAAGTTCTTTCTAGAAGATCAGTAATCTGATTGGAAAATCAAATTATTTAAGTTGATTTTGTTTGGGATTTCGTATGTCTCCTATTGAATATCATGTGAATTATTTCGCTTGATTGATTTTGATTGTTACCTTTTGATTGTGTATGTTATAGTTCATGGAGACCAAGAGAAGCCACCATTGATAACTTATCCAGATTGGGCTCTAAATCGTAAGTGAGAGTTTGTGTTTCAAAGTGAACTTGTTTGATTTGTTTCAAAGAAGATACTCGAGCTCACTCATAGTAAATTTCCTTTCCTATTACATCATTTTTCGACATTTTGCTAGCTGGAACTGTTAGTTAATTTATATCTGTGATAGATCTATGGCCATGTTGGAGTTGGACTTATGATGTTTCATCAGCTTAGTGGTATCAATGGAATCTGTTTCTACACCGGTAGAATATATGATAGATCTATGGCCATGTGGGAGTTGGACTTATGATGTTTCATCAGCTTAGTGGTATCAATGGAATCTGTTTCTACACCGGTAGAATATTTGAGTCCTCAGGTATCAATTCCTCAGTGTCAAATATCATTTTTTTATATCTCTCTTTCTTTCATTTTACTCTTCTTTGGTGTGTGAGTGCGCACGCGCGCGTGTGCGTGTGTTACACATTAATTTCAGTTAATTATATTCTAATTTAATTATTTTCCCTCACTGATTCATAGTTTCTAAGTTGATTTTTGTATATCTAGGGTCGGAGTTTTTTTCTGCGAAAATCAAATGATCACTCCACCGGCTAGGGATGGAGCCCGTTATGATTACCTCATCAATTTCCTCTTGATCAGCGGCAGTGGTAAGATTTTTTTATAAGTTTCGTGGTCTGTAGTCCTACAATCTTGGTGTATAAATATGACGCTATCATACTCCTTAGTTCTAAGTAAATATGTCAGTTGTTCACACGTCAAAGAATGTCAATTTAGTCTTGCCCTTTTCAAAGTTTAAACGCATCATAATTTACTACAAATTTCAGGTTTTGCAACTGTGACGTTTGGCATAGGACTCAGTAAGAGTTGTTACTCCAATTACATAAGCCCCCTAGAGAAACTGTAATATTGATTCTTAATAATGAATTTTTGTGGAATGCCAATGACGAGTTCATGGTGCTTAATCTTTAGTACGAAATCTTTGCATGACCTAAATTTTGATGTACTTCGCCAGTGGATTGATTGCTTTCTTCATTTCTTGTGCACACTATCTGCGGTTGTTAACTGTTTTTTAGGTCTTGGTTACTATCTCATTTGGCTATTTTTATGGAGTACGAGGAGCCAAAGGTGGAGAACTTTTTGCTAGAATAGCACTGCTGCAGATTTTGTGAAAGATGAGGTTATACATATATCTCTAATTGTTTGTATTATTCCTATGCTTGATAAGAATAAGATCTTATACTTATCATCTACATTTTTGTGTCAACAAACAGTAGGTTCGCTTCTTCTTTAATAACTAATATTCTTGTCAGCTACTATCATGCTATAGTAAATTTGAAAAATATTGACATTAATTACAATGATTGCTGCTTTTATTTTCCTGTAAAAAATGTTGTCACAAGGATTTGAAACTGGAGAACAATTTTCTTGATGTCCTTTACGATGGCTAAAAATTTGCGATTTTGGTTATTCCAAGGTTTGTCCTGTTTTCTAGCTGAGAAGCTTGCTTATGTTACATTTATCATGGCATTAGTTCACTTTTATATAGTCTATCAAGTAGTCTGGATCATTTTTGTCATGCCTAATTTATTTGGCATCTATTTAACTTTATTAGGCTATAGATGGAATAGAGGATACACGTGCAAAAGCTTACATGTTAACTCGTACAAAACGTAAGGATGGTAGACCATTGGATGCGGATTCTTCAAATACAGTTGTAAGATTTCTTATACCATTTTATCTTTCAATACTGATTAAGCTTATGAGTTTGAGCTTTGTTGTTGATGCTGAAATCATTGATCAATTGGTAGGTTCAGGTGTGAAAATTATGGTTACCTGACTTAGTTTTGAGCTTTAAAATTGATTGAAAAAAAAAATCTGGACATCGAAAGCTTTTAATTAGGGGAATAGTTGACTGAATTGGAACTGGTACCTTGTTTCAAAACTCAGCCTAATTACTAGTTTGGGAATTGGTTCCTTGCTTGATTCTTATTGTTAGCTATTGTAGTTCAATTGTTAAAATGAGGAATTGGTGAGCTGCAACTGATCTGTTGAAGTTTAAAGCAAGAAAGGTCCAGGAACCATCCAGTTTGTTTGACTGGTTTCCTTTGTTAAAAAAACAATTGTGGTTGGAACAATTTAGAACCACATACTGTGTTTTAGAAATTTGGGCTAAATCTACTGGTGTTGGAGTTGAATTCCTCACTGATGTATCTTTAAATTGCTCAGTTCTTCCATCAATTTACTGCTTCTAAGTTTCATTACACTGATTTTGTACTTTTCACATGGCACATGACTTATTTTTCTCCATTATTTCTGGCAGCATGTTTTCATACAGATATCGAATAAAGTTTGCTCTATTAAAGATCCTCCAGATATTACACATGATCGTGATCCAACCTGTCATAGTTTCTCTAGGAAAAGAAATAATGGCTCATTTCCTTGTTTTTCCATTGTTGGAACACATTCTTATTGTTTTGATAATTCATACTTTTGTATACCACAAGAACACAAGAGGTGTATGTATTGAGTTTGATTGTTCTTGTTTTAAATGAATGACATTTTGAGTTTGGTAATTCTTCTATTACTACCTTCAAATTTATTTCTCTTGTGATTTTTGTTGTTGATGCTATAAAAGGGTGTTGGTTAAATATGTGAATTAAGGTAAATTCATACCAATTTTAGCCCATAATGATTGCCACTAAAATAGGTCTCCTTTACTGGCAATAACAATTGCTTGCTGCTAAATAAATGCCGCCAAAAGAAATTAATTTTAGTGGCAATTATATGGGTCTATACCAGCACTCAACATAAATGTCACTAAAAGGCTTTAGCGACCCTGGATCTAATGACATTAACTGAATTGCTAGTAAATGCTTTTGCGGCTAAAAGGAAAATCTATTGCCGCTAAAAGCATGTTTTGTTGTAGTGTCTAGTGAACATGGTATGGATAAACTTAAGCAGATGGATCTGAGTTCTCTAATTGAGGTAATCATTTTCCAATAAGCAGCACACAAGGTAAGTAACTGATCTCTAATCACTATGATATCAACAGAAACAGGGTACAGGCAGATCTGATTATGCCAGGAAAATATAGGAAGAGTCATGGCTTTTCTAGCTTAATAAGCACAAGTGGGATGATGCATTGCCCTCAAGATCATTTAGTTAAAGGTCAAGACAACAACTAGAATACAGGCAAGGTCAAGTATAAGCAATGCCAAGAGATTTTAGGTCCAAGTGATTCTATGCAAGATATGCAATCTTTAAGTATAGCAACTATATTTTCATACACACTTTAAACAAGCAGAAAGGCAAGCAGTCCCAAGGGTACACAGAAGATTGAATATTTTTAAAGCTCACTTCTGTTGCTATTATGCCCCTGGCTAGTGCTTAATGTTGTGCTAAGGAGCGGTGCACTATTCAAACAACGCTAGACTCATTTATTACCCTTTAACCAGGTTTAGACTAGCAAGATTAATGACACATCTCAGAGGTTCAAAACATGGTATATTATCTAGTGTATAATAAAAACAAAGCTAGCTGTATTCCCATGGCATCATACTGCTAAGTTAAATTTATACTAATCTACTCCTCTTTCCCCTTTTAGGTATTCTAGTGTTTTAAAAAAACCAATTCAAACACAAATGAGACTAAACTAATTCATACAAAACACTTATGTGAGACTTAGTCATGAATCAAGCCCAAACAGATATTAAAGGGCCCTCATAACTTATTATACTATCTAAATAAGACATTTTGACTCATTTTTAGTAATTAATAATCATCTACCTAAATGAAGTCTTTCTCTTTTTCCAATTTTAATCAATGCCTACAATTCTCAAACTACTGTGTATCATCTAGTTCAGACAACTAATCCCTAAGGCATACCTGAATAGGCCAGTAGGTTTATTTGAATCCAAACATCAAGCATCATGACCAAGTTAATGATCTAGGTGAACAACCATTAATGTAAAAGGAAGTTCAATTTTTAAGATCCATTTAACTCAATAATGGAGAAAGGCAACCAGGTGTGTAAACATGGTAAGTTGCACCCCATAGACCTGTGGGATATGTCATGACAATCTTTTATATGGGAAGAAAGATACTATGGACCAAGTGAGGCTTGGTCCTTTCTCAATCCTCTCCTAAGATGTCTTTAAAAGACTCCCCCATTGTCAAGTGGTTTATACTTACATATCTACACTCATTGTCCTCTCCTCTCATCCTTAAATATGCTAAGGGGATTGAACAGCTAAGATTGTAAAGCCAAGTTAGCTTAAAATTTTATCTACAAACCTGTTTTGAACTTTCTTTACCCCAACAGGACTGAAAGGACCCTATATGTTTAATCTCATTTTAGGCCTAAGCAAACAGTGTTGTCAAAAGTCATTTCCAGACCCTGTTCCTTATCAATGTACAAAACCAGGTTTCATATTTTTCTAAAGACAAACTTCAATATCTTAACTATTCAAGACCTAGCAAAGTATAACTAGACCTGCTTTACTTCACCATCTTCATACTACTTTAAATTATCCAACTAGACATTTAAGGTCACCTATTAAACCAGGGTCAGTCCATGAAGACACATTAATGCAGATGCAAGAACTTATAGAACACCAGCTTATTTTCATAACACAAGTTGCTTCACCAATTTAGACTGGACACATAATAGGGCTGGGGAAAAAGAATAAAGAGATTAAAGGCAACAGAACAAATTTTCAGATTCTTGATAACTATTCTCTCCCATTTTACATCTTTCAATCCTTAAAGAAGCCACTAATCAGGTTAAGACTTAGCAATCACTCTACTACGTTAGCAAAACTGATTAGATTCATTTCACTTAGCTTCAATTTAGACCTGATCCTAAAAGGTTTACCCTTTTCTTTTCAGTTCTATCAAACCCTTTAAAGCTTAGGAATATGTACTAGTTTCAAGATATAAGACTTGTGATGTGGGACTCATCAAGATAGGTTTGCGAATACCATATATTTAAGCCAAACCAAGTTAAACAGAAATTGAAGGAATCAAACAAACCAAACCAGGTCCATATTCAAGTCTTTAATCACATTAGTTTTAGATTGCTAACAAGATCTGGGTAGTTTAAAGCATATTATGGTTTAAACTAGGTGGAACATGATCACAGATGCTTCAATTATTAGTTAACCAGCCAAAAAGCCAGACTGAATCAGACTCCATTTCCAATTGCAAATTAGTTGAGAAAAACTATTAGCTAATCCTGGTTTTATCTGATTCTGTGTGGGTGAGGTCATTTAGGATGAAAAAAAAACATGTTCAAGATACATCAAACACATTATTACATAGCTTAAGTTGAAGCATGAAGATCACATAAGCAAAACAACCTACTATGAAGACTAATCAACCCGTGTTAGGCCGGTTTCAACATGACATTCAAGATGGTTATACCATTTACTTAAGTTAATCATAAACTAAGCACATAACTAGATAGGATAGCACTTAATTACATGAACCAGCATTAGGAAACACTAAGACCCAAGCAGATTAGCTAGTGTAACATCCTTAGAAAAAGCAAAATCTAAATAAGGGAAAACAAAAATGATAAGGAATTACCTTTTATATGCACAGCCAAGAAAAGAATGGACTTTGGAGCCTTGTGCTTCCAATTTCAAAACTCAGGCACACAGAATATAGAACAACAAAAGAAAATAACTTTAGAACTTAGGAAAAACTTCAAGTTTTAAGGTCAAAGTTTAAAATTTTTATACTGAGAATCTTAAAATCGAGATTTCTAGCCTTTTGAGGTTGTCAAAACTTGTGAAATGGTGAGGGTTGAGGTTCTATTTATAGAACCCCAAAAATATTTCAAAGGCTAAAATTACTGATGTGGTACAAACATCATTTTTTCATAACTAAACATTCAATACACGAAATTAACGATCAAGATCTAAAGACAACCAATGTATAAAGTCAGATCTGATCCATTTTAGGACTATCCAAACCAAACCCTTATGAACCAATAAGAATCGAGGTCGTACAGCCATAAATAAGAAACAAAAATGTCAAAAATCGTATTTTGATTCAAGAAATAAAAGGAAAAAGCAAATAAAAGGGTGATTACTACTGTGTTTGGATGGAATTCAAGTGCTAACAATATCAAGCATTGATTGTTTCATAAATTTAGTCGTACCAGGACCGTTAAATCTCTGCGAAATCTGACCCTTTGCCATTTTGGGCAGGAGAGAGGAGATGGACCCTAGGCGGCACCTAGGGTTTGCGTGGAAGAGGAAAGGAGAGAATATACTTGTTTTTGGTGTAAATAATTAGAAAAATGAAAGGGGTTAAACCTCTTAGGTCTGATCGCTTCGTTTGGGCTGGGTCGGTCCAATCTGTTAGGCTGGATCGGGTCCACAAAAAAGGGATGGGGGGCCTTAATACTATGTATATTAATTAAGTATACATACATATATTTAGTATCTATACGTATATAAAGGGCAAAAATGGGTAAAACAAATGATGGGTAAAAATTACACGATGACTGTTGACCATAATTTTCATTATAACAAATTTGGGGCGTAATTAATCTACTAATTAATTTTAAAAATAATTAAATATGAAAATGGCCTTAATTTTGTGAATATGGCCTTAATTTATTTTAATCTAACTGATTATATCAATTATGGCCATATTTGGCCTAATTAACCAAATTTAAAATTAAATTGCAGCAATGACCTTGAATAATTTGAGCCAATGAATTTGGTTTTTTCAATCAAGGCCATTAAGAGAATAATTTTACTAAAATGACCCTAATTTCCTTAAACCATGAATTGGTTAATTTAATTGTCGCCATAACATAAAACGATTAAACAATTAAAAGTTAATTTGCAATAATGACCATCTAATTGATTAATTAGCCTAATTAAAACATTTATGGACAATTACAAATAATTTTGACAAATTATACAAAATTAGAGATTAATTGGTGAAATGGTCAATTATTTTAATTACTCAAACTCCTTGAATTGAAGGGAACAATATATTTGCTAATTTTGATTTTTGACAATTTAAACAATTAAATTATTAAAAATTGATTTTCTCTGATTATATCTAACTAATGTCCCATAAATTTCATAAAAGGTACCAATTAATTTCTAAATAATTTGTGATGTCATAAAAACCTTTTTACCAATTTAAAGGAGTAAAATATTGACCATAACAATTTATATAAAAATCCCACCCTTTAAGGTGCATATCTCATTTTTTTATTGTCCAAGGACTCTGAGTGATTAAATAAATTATGGAAGGTCAAAAATTAGGTGGCAACAAATGCCCCTTCAGCATCAGGGATAGTGGGACCATCCCTGAGCAACAAAATTTGACTCACCCTAATATTTTATGGACCCAACTCATTATTCCTTTCATCTTCATGCAATTCGCACATATGTGGCTGGACCCTGATTTCTGGGTTTTCTACATATGTTGGGTTATATGAGAATTCAGACTGCCTGTATTTCGACTCAACTAAGAACTTCTAAGTGATTTGGAAGGAAAGTCCTGAGACCCCAGTGTTGTGACCGGGGCTCCTCCGGACGTCTGTTAGAATGTGACCAACCCTCTAGTCTTGAGTTCACCTACATATCCCTGGTCTCTGGGAATCAGGTCACATATAGTTTAACTTTCTAGAGAAGAGTATGTCCCTTATGCAGGAATATCTTTAGATTTCCCGGTGTGTGTTTGACCTGATGCGATTTTTAGTAAAGAAAATAAAAAATAAAAAAAGACAAATTGTGGCTGAGTCTGAGGTTGGATGGCTTCCAAATCCTGGCCGGAGAGCTTGACTCTCATGGGCACCCTATCTTGACTGGCTGCGTAAGAAAAAGTTCCACGTTTGCTCAGTAATTTGTCTGGATCTGGTTCAGCAGATCGGCTCCTTTCTGGTGGTTGTGTGCCTGTTTCCTAGATTTGATAATATGCAGTTATTCCTCACGGAATTTTAGATGAATGGCCCTCTCTGCTGTTTGCATGAATGGCCCTCTCGACAATTTGAATGAATGGACCTTTTGCCTTGTTTGAATGAATGGCCCTTTTGGCTTGTTTTAATGAATGACCCTCTCGGCTATTTGAATGAATGGCCCTTTTGGCTTGTTTGAATGAATGACCATCTTGGCAATTTGATATGAATGGCCCTCTCGACTTGTTTGATATGAATGACCCTCTCGACAGTTTATATGAATGGCCCTCTTGGTAGTTTGCATGAATGTCCCTCTCAACTTGTTTGATATGAATGGCCCTCTCAGCAGTTTGTATGAATGGCCCTCTCGAAAGTTTGTATGAATGGCCATCTCGGCAGTTTGTATGAATGGTCCTCTCAGCAGTTTGTATGGATGGCCCTCTTGGTAATTAAATAAATGAATGGCCCTTTTGGCATGCATATGACAGATATGGCCCTTGTGACTGGATAATCTTTCTTTCGTCCACTGTATTGGTTGTTGATGCTTGTGGTCGGACATGCATTTTCATCCTTGTCATGACTCTTTTGGTCGTGTGTATCTTTATGCTCATTCATTGTGACCCTTTTGGTCTGATATATCCTTGTTATTCATTCTTTGTGTGACCCTTTTGGTCGATTATGTCTTTGCGTTTATTTGCTTTGTGACCCTTGCGGTTAGATGTGGCTTTATTACCCATTTTTTGTTGTGACCTTTTTGGTCCTTCTCTGCTTGGCTGAGTTTGCTTTACGCCTTTACTGTGAATAAGCCGGTTGATGACGTGCCTGCTATCCTGTTAAAAAACCTGCATCCACAAAAAAATTGTGAGTTTCCTAAGAGGCCTCCCGTCCGGTGTCTCTTCTTGATGCTCCTTTGAACCCTCTTGGGTTCGATGTTTCAAGAGATATTTTGGGATGTACTTATGCTACTTTTGAAAATCTAGAGTAAAATTTTTATAAAACATGCGTTGTTTTTTCCTTAGAAGAAATGTTTATTTCATTTTTGTTTGTCATGACGCATGTTTTCTTCGAATGATGTCTTCTGGCTCTCCCGGGAGGTATGATTGTTGACTTTTGCACTGGTAGAATTTTTGAGACCTTTCTCAAAAATTCTGCCCCGGTTTCAGGATTTGCTCTGAGTGACCCTTGCTTTGTCTTGTTGTGCAGGAATTTTTGAGGCTCCCTAAAAAAATTTTCCCCAGTGTATCACTTTACTTTGCCACTTTCCTCGTCGAGTTTTGATAGGAATTTTTGAGGAAAACTAAAAAATTCTGCCCCAGTGTAGGGTTGACGTTTAGCCATCTCATATGCCGATCCTTGTGCTCTGATCTCGTTGGCTTTATCTCTGAGGCCACCTAAGGATTTCTCGGGTTTTTCTTTTATGATAACCGAGCTCGAAAGCGCCTACATATCCTGTCATAGCAGTAATTTAGGTCAAACGTAGTTCAAAAGAAAGTAATTGAGTTTGGTTTCTATTAATAATGTGACCAGGTCCGCTATGGACTGCCTACGTATCCCACTGTGGGGAAGTCAGGTCATTGTTTAGTTCATTATATAGATGATTTGTTTTTTCCTATTCTATATGATTACAAGCAAAAGATATGATTACAAGGAAATGATATTATAATTACAAGTAGATACAATCCTAAACATAGTATCTCTTGAGTGCGTCTGCATTGATAGCTTTGGGCCATTCTTGTCCGTCCATCTCGGCTAGGACTACGACTCCTCCTGAAAGTACTTTCCTGACCATGTATGGACCTTGCCCGTTTGGCATGAATTTTCCTTTGTATTCTTCTTGGTGGGGGAAGACTCGCTTGAGCACGAGTTGAATTTGGAAGAGTCGGGCTCTGACCAGCTTGTTGAAGGCGCGGGACATCCTTTGTATGTACAGCTGTTTATGGCATATAGCCACCATTCTCTTTTCACCTATCATGGCTAGTTGCTAGTAGCGATTTCTAACCCATTCTGTATCATTCAGCTCTGCCTCTTGGATGATCCTGAGTGAAGTGATCTCTATTTCTGCAGGTATAACTGCTTCTATACCATAGACAGGGAGGTATGGGGCTGCCCTGGTGGAAGTTCGAGTTGTCATTTTGTATCCCAACAAGGCATAAGGCAACTGCTCGTGCCAATTCTTGTAGTTGTAGATCATTTTTCTCAAGATTCTTTTGATGTTCTTATTGGAAGCCTCTACGGCTCGGTTCATCTATGGTCGGTATGCGGTAGAGTTTCTATGGGTGATCTTGAATTGTTCGCAGATGTCCTTCATCAAATGGTTGTTCAGATTGGCACCATTGTTTGTAATGATGTATTGCGGTACACCAAAATGACATATACGATTGTTTTTAATGAAGTCAGTCGCGACTTTCTTGGTCACTGACTTGTGTGAAGTTGCTTCTACCCATTTGGTGAAGTAGTCAATGGCGACTAAGATGAAACGATGTCTGTTGGAGGGTGATGGCTCGATGGGTCCTATGATGTCCATTCCCCATGCCACGAATGGCCAAGTAGAGCTTATTGCATGTAATTTTGTTGGGGCGGGAGGGGGGGGGGGGGACCTTGATTAGATCCCCGTGTATCTGACACTTATGGCACTTTTGCATGAATTTGCAGGAGTCGTGCTCCATGGTTATCTAGTAATATCCTGTCCTCAGAAACTTCTTAGCAAGAATGAATCCATTCATGTGGGGTTTGTATGCCCCTGCGTGCACCGCTTTTAGTAATTTTATAACCTCTTCGGCGTCCATGCACCTGAGTAACCCAAGGTCAGGGGTCCTTTTGTACAATACTTCTTTGTTCAAGAAGAAGTCATTAGCCAACCTCTGCCTTCTGATGGTCTTCTTTTGATTTGTTGAACACTCTGATGGATACTCTCCTTTCTCCGGGTAGGCCTTGATATCGGCATACCATGGTTGGCCATCCGACTTGGCCTAGTCATGGGCGCAGTGAGCCTTCTCTTCTCTTAGTGTGATCTCTAGTAGATCAATGTGAGTACTCTCGGGGTGCTGGATCATAGATGCTATCATAGCCAATGCGTTTGCAAACTCATTTTGAGCCCTTGGACTATGCCTGAAATCGATGTTTTTGAATCTCCCGCACAGTCTCTGTACCAGATTCACATATCAGAGTATCTTATCATTCTTGGTTGCCCAATTTCCTTTCACTTTATTTATGAGCAAATTGGAGTCCCTGATTACCAACAACTCTTGTATGTTCATGTCTAACGCTATCCTGAGGCCGAGGACACACGCTTCATATTCCGCCATGTTGTTGGGACATCTGAAGTTGAGCTTTGCGGCCATCAGATAGTGTTTTCATGTTTCTGATATTAACACTGCCTCGATGCCTGATCCTTTTTAATTGATTGCTCCGTCGAAGAACAGTCTCCAAACTGAGTATGGTTCTACCACCTCTTCTTCCATCACCATCAATTCCTCATCTGGGAAAAAGTCTGTAATGGTTCGAGTTTGCCATCGACGGGACTTTCTGCCAGCAGTTCAGCTAGGGCTTGTCCCTTGATTGCCTTTTGTGCTATGTATATGATGTCAAATTCACTCAGTAGCATATTCCATTTAGCCAATTTGCCCGACTTTCTACTAGCAGGTCAGCTAGGGCTTGTCCCTTGATTGCCTTTTTTGCTATGTATATGATGTCAAATTCACTCAGTAGCATCTTCCATTTAGCCAATTTTCCCACGGGCATCGGTTGCCAAAAAATATATCTCAATGGATCCATTCTGGATATGAGGTGAGTGGTGAACACCGATAGGTAGTGCCTCATCTTTTGAGCAATCCATGTCCGAGCACAACAGGTTTTCTCTATGAGTGTATATAGTGCCTCGCAGGATGTGAACTTCTTGCTCAAATAGTAGATGGCATGTTCCTTTTTCCCCTATTCATCATGCTGGGCGAGCATGCACGCGAAAGCATTTTCTGATACCGACAGGTACAGTAACAGAGGACTCCCTTGCCTGGGCGGCATCAGGATGGGAGGATTGGAAAGATATCTCTTGATTTTGTCAAATGCCTCTTGGCATTTTTCTGTCCAATTTGTGGGAGCATCTTTCTTGAGCAATTTAAGGGTGGGCTCCATAATCACAGTTGACTGGGCTATGAACCGGCAAATGTAGTTTAACCTTCCCAAAAAGCTCATGACTTCTTTCTTGGACTTGGGAGGTGGCAACTCCTGAATTGCTTTAATTTGGTAGGATCCAGTTCAATACTCCTGCGTCTGACTATGAATCCTAGCAATTTACCTATAGCCACTCCAAATGCGCACTTTGCAGGGTTTAGCCTCAGATTAAATTTGCGGAGTCTGTCAAAGAACTTACGCAAGTGCACAGTATGTTCTGAAATTTTCCTTAATTTTATGATGACATCGTCCACGTAGACTTTAATTTCTCGATGGAACATATCGTGGAACAGGCTAGTCATAGCTCTCATGTATGTAGCGCCGATATTTTTAAGGCCGAACGGCATCACTCTGTAATGGTAAACTCCCCAAAGGGTGAAAAAGGCTGCTTTTTCTGCATCTTCTTCGCTCATGAGTATTTTGATGGTACCCGAAGAGGCAATCCATGAATGCCTGTAGCTCGTGCTTGGCGCAGTTATCTATTACAATGTAGATGTTTGGGAGAGGAAAGTTGTCTTTTGGACTAGCCCGGTTGAGATCTCGGTAGTCCGCATAGATTCGAATCTTTCCGTCCTTTTTGGGTACTGGCACTATGTTGGCCACCTTAGTTGGGTAGGATGTCACCTCCACTATCCCAGACTTGATCTGTTCTCTACTTCATCCTTTATCCTGATACTCATGTCCAGCTTAAATGTTCGCGCCTTTTTCTTGACTGGGGCAAAACCCTCTTTGATGGGTAATATGTGGGCCACTATTTCTGTGCTCAATCCCGGTATGTCTGCGTAAGACAAGGTGAAGATGTCCACATATTCCTTCAACGGAGCTATGAGCTCTTCTTTCTGTGGAGCTCCTAAATGAGCACTGATTCATGTCTCCTTGACATCCTTTTCGTCATCGAGCTTGATCACATCAGTCTCGTCCATATTCAGCTTCTTCTTATCTTCTAATTCTTTCAACACTTCTACCAGTCCCTCTGGCATCATTGTCGCTTTATCGTATTCGTCGTATTCCTGTTGACTATTTTCCTGATTCGTTTCATGACACGTCATGACATTTTCGGTTGTTTTATTATGGTTACTACTGAAAAGGCGAGGCAAAGTAAAGTTAGGTTTATTATTGTTTGATATGCGTGGTTAGTTAGAAAAACCTTCATTATTATTATCTAATAAAGATAGCAGTTTTATGTAGATTGAGGCCTTTTATTAATTTGAGAGTAATTGGTTACAAACAATGATCCTGGTTCGGAACAACGTCTTCCATTTTTAAACATCAGGAAATAATTTAGAAAAGGTGATTGTTTGGGCCTCAGCCGACATCGCTGCTTTTAGCAAAAGATTTTAAAGAAAATCCATCTCTCTACCGAGGAGCCAAGAGGGGAGTAGATGTCCAATTATTCAAGCATTCTCTTGGATTCAGATTGCGTATGGTGAGCATCTCTTGGCTTTCTTCGATGATCGTGTAGCATCCCTCTCCTTGAAATAGCGACTCGAAACCAGCATCAGTTTCTTCTTCATTCAGTATTGGCATCTTCTTGGGAAATGACTGGTACAGACCTGGAATTAGACAAGGTAGATTCCCCATTCTGGTTACTCTCTTGATAGCCTTTTTGAGATCATCTTCGCTAGGAGTATACCCTAGACCGAAGTGGTAATTTTCTTTTGGGATTAGCACAGGCTCTGTTATCTCTTTGAGGTCCCTTCCTAGGCCCTTTCCTGTTTCAAAATCACTTCTCCGCATAGTGGAGGCAATCATTTTGTAAACTGCTGGCATAGGTTGTTAGACCTCTCCTTCCACATGGGTGGCCCCAATGTATTCCACCACATGAAAGTTTGACATGTGGGGATTCTCGTCGCTCACATGTATGATGTTATAGAGATATTTCTAGATATCCTTCTCAGTGGCAACCACAATTTCTCATTCCTACCATTCAAATTTTATGGCTTGGTGCGGAGTTGATGGGACTGCATCAGCAAAGTGTATCCAGGGCTTTCCCAGGAGCATTTGTAGTTGGCCGTGATTGCAGACAGGCCCAACTTGGATATGTAGATCTACTTCTACCAGGGAATCACTTTGGCATCCATCAAATCCTCTGACGTTCGTTCCACTCTGGCGGATTTTGCTCATGTCATAGTCGAGCTGTGTTAATATAGTAACAGGGCAAATATTGAGGCCCAATCTATTGTCCACAAGCACCCTCCCTATTGTCTTGCCATGGAACTCCACGGGATGCTAAGAGCTCTGTTGTGGGAGGTTCCTTCCGCCAGCAACTCCTCTTTTGTGAAGCAAATTTTGTGTTCCCCAATGATGTGGGCTACCAATCCAGCCAAGTCTTCGCTGCTCGTACCAGCTGGTACATGTGCACCATCTAACACTCTCATGAGGGCCTTCCTATATGATGAGGAGCTGGCCAGTAATGATAACACCGATATTTATGTCGGTATCTTCTTCAAATAGTCAACGATGAAGTAGTCTTTTGATTGCATGCGCTGCCAGAAATCTTTAGCTTTTCCTTTGGTTAATGCTCTCTTTTTGGGTGTTTTCTTTCCTTGTGGCATTCAGAGCCAACTCTTCTGGAGTGTAACATCTCCCTAAGCGGGTCATGCCTTGAGCCATGGCTGCTTGTACAGTGATTTGCTCTTTAGGGGTAGGTGCAATTTGTTGTGCTGTCTGTGCAACCACGAGTGTTGGGACCAAAGTCCTGAACCATGATATCACTCTTGTGGCTCCCGGCGTCGGCATCAATAGTTTGAAATTAGGGCGCTCCTGGAGTGTGAGGGCATCTACTGTTTTTTCCAGAGATTCGACTCCTTTAGGGACCAATGCTTTGCAAAATCCCAGTCCTCGTCCCTCTCAATCATGTGGACTCCGTTGTTTCCATGGTTGGGTAAGGGGTTTGTGTTCACATTGGGAGTTGCGGTTTCTAAGGTGATTTCTTTTTTGTCAATCAGATCCTGGATTTTGTGCTTGAGATTTATGCAGTCTTCTGTGCTGTGTACATTTCCTCCTGAATTGTAGGTACAAATCTAATCAGCCCTGTAGAATCTATTCCCTGGTTGTGCTGGTTTTGGTGGGACCTTCTGGATTAGGCCCGTGGCCAGTAGCCTCTCCAAAAGCCGAGCCCTGGGCTCGAGAAGTGTTATGAATTCTCTTGCTGGCTTTCTCTCAAAGAAGGACATAGAGCATTATATGTTCGGGGTGGTGGTTGATTTTTGTATTTTTGAGGTGGTTGGTATGCTTATGGTGGGTTATTTGGTGGTGGAAGGTAATTTTTTTGCGGTGGTGGTTGATAGGTTTGTTGTGGCGGTGTTTGGTAAGCAGGGACGGACACTAGATGGAGCCGTGTAAGCTGGTATAGTGGTGGTGAAGCTTGGCTATACGTAATACACAGGTGTAGAGTAATTTATGAGGGACGAAGTTATGTGGAAGGATTGCGGTTCTTTTGGGCTTGGGTTTGGAATGTGGGATATACTTGCCACATCCTTTTTCTTCTTGCGGAAGATTCCTGTCGTAGCTTGTCCAGATGTCTTATTGAGGACACTAGCTATATTCCAGGATTGGAGACCATCTTCTATGGCCTCTCCTATTTTGACCAACTCTGTAAATGACCTCCCGGGCATGGACAACATTATGTCATAGAAATCAGGCTTCTGAGACCTAATGAACACGAAGACTAGCTCTTCCTCACACATTGGTGGCTGTACACGAGCTGCTTCAGCCCTCCACCTGCTGGCGAACTCTCTATAGTTTTCTGTTAATTTCTGTTGGACCTTTTCAAGGTAGTAGCGGTCGGATACTGTTTCGACATTAAAGCGAAATCTCTCCATGAAACATTCTGCCATGTCCTCCCAGGTGAGCCATTGGTGCATGTCTTGAGTTGCGAACCACTCAACGACTTCTACAGTCAGACTACGGCTGAATAATCGCAGAATTAGAGGTTCATTTTTCTTAACTCCAATCAATCGGTCACAGTAGGACTAGAGGTGTGCCTTGGGATTCACTGTCCCATTAAACATTTTTGAATTTTAGGATTTTAAACCCTTCTGGTAAGTCCAAAACCAGATGTATGCACAAGTCACCATATCTTAGACTTGTAGCATTCTTTGCGGACCTATTAGATCTCTCCTGTAACTCCTCCATCTTCTTTTTCATATCTTTCTCACGGTTATCCTGTTCGTCCCTCCAAGCCTTCTCCATTTCTTCGTAATAATCTATTTATTTATACCCTGAGGAGAATTCATTTGGGATGTTTAGAGTGAAGATCGATACTTGGTGGGTGGTATGGTTGAGCGAGGAGGATGAGGTTTGCCTGGTTGGTGGGGCTGGAGCATGTACTTGGTTCGCCGGATTGATGAAAATCGACTGCGAACCTTGTAAGAAGGGACTGAGTGAGTGGTCCCTGGGATTTGAGTGTATTTTGTTGGTGGTAGGGTGCGGTAGGAAGGACCAGCATGGTTTGGGTTGGTGGAGCTTAGTCGATCGGGCATTGGGGAGCTGAGTGAAGGGAATGGAGGAGGAAGCCTCTTTTCCTCCGTCAAGGCATCCTTGTCCGCATCGGTTGCCTCATTCCTAGCCACCTTTTCTTGGATGGCCGTGACAGCAGTTAGTAATGTTACGATCACATCTTCTTGAGATGATACTTCCTGTGGATGTTAGGTATCTCCATCACGGAGAACAAGCTCATTTCGATTATCGGGTGTACCAGTCATCTTTTCTTTCCCTTTATCTGGAAGGGATGCTAACGCAGCTTTGGATCTCATGAAGTATGCCATTTTTCAGTACTACGCTAATCAGCTCGTTCTATAAGATAAGAACAACTTAGCAGTAAACAAAGTTAGTTACTTAACATAAAATATAAAGGCAAGATATGACATATTGGTATTTAAAGCTCACATAGCACATAAAGTCAGATATCAAAGCTTCAATATTTTTTGATCCTTTGTTCAAAGAGTTCGGACGTTTATGGGCCTTTGATGTTTGGATGGATCTCGGTCCAATGGGCTTTATAGCTGACTTACTTTGGCGAACCTTTTCCTGTTACAGAATTTAAACAAATACGCGCGGGGGGGGGGGGGGGGGGGGGGAGAGATTATAATTTATATTATATCAGGGTCGAGTCTTACGTAGACTGCCTATGTATCCCACCAGGAGAAATCAGGCCCTGTCATAGTTCGTTTACAAAAGAAGGATATACACTTTCCCTAAATATCCTTTGGGCTAAACCTAGCTAAAGACATCCCCATGTCAGGCCCAGCTAAGGCTTCCATGTGTATCCTTTCATAGGAACGTCAGGTCGGCATAGTTCCTTACAATATTTATAGGGGAAGGGGTAGCTTTTTTTATGCAAAAAATGGGGACACGTAACATCTACCCAAAAATATAACTCCGCGAGTCGCTGTCCTTACGAACTCGCTCTCTCATTTTCCTTTCTTATCAGTACTATAGTTGGAGGATGACCAAGATTTGTCCTGTACTGATCTTGTGCTCGAGCTTGAGCTTGAATGCGTAACACTCCTTTATGTTATGCCCCATAGCTCCGGTATGATACGGGCAAAACATTTTCCTGTTAGTCCTTAATGGCAGGGGCTCGTGAGCAGGTTCCATGAGTTTGATCTTTCTTAAAGTAGACAAAGTTGAGAAGATACAGGCATACGATTCCTCGAAGACCGTGAAATCATATTGCCAAATTTGAGTACTAGCAGTGACCCCTTTTCCAGGGATAATAGGTTCATGGACTAGTAGGGTGTGTGGCCCCCATAAAGTCCCAATGATCCTATCATCGATCAAGCTACAAATCTCTTCCTTAATCCCAGACACTCATTCATATTATGACTCGCCTAGTTGCGGTGAAAATAGGCACCTTTTGTATGCGTACACCAACTCGGGCTGTGGCAACCTGGCCGTAGTGGTGCAAGACACTCCCGTGGCGACCATCCTTTCGAATAGTTCCTTACAGGTGACGGGCCGTGGGGCCACTATGAATGGGGAGAAATGGGCTTTGAAGTCTATGCCTCACTGGGCAGGTTCGAAAGGGCCTGCCCTCTCAAAATTCTCTGATGCTATAGTAGAGTCCACAGGTACCAGCATAGGTGAGGCATAGAAGTCAGATCCCTCGTTTGTTGGGGAATAGTAGTCAGATTCGTCATCCACATCGTTCTCTTCTTCTTGAAACTCGGGAAACATCTCAAATGGTTTCTCTTCTCCTTCAACCTCTATGTCGATAGGCTCCAATTCTTGTTCCTCCATATCCTGGGGCTCTTCTTCTTTCTCTTCTGGTTCTTCTTCCTCAATGGGTTCAGAGGCTTCCTGTTGAGGCTCTAACTCCTCTTGCGGGTCTGATACCATCACCCATGGGTCTAACCAAGCTCCTTGGTTTTCATTCATTCCTTCCGGAGTCCCTTCTCTAGGTGTCACAGGCCTTCCTTCTAAGGGGATATAATTCAACACCAATTCTCTCACTTCTTTCGGGACATTCCTATAATATTGCTCTTGGGTATGCCTTCTGGCGGGTTTCAAACCATTTCCAGTAACCTATCTACCTCCTCAATTTTCTTTCCTATTTCCCGAAGGTGTTTTTCCATTTGTAGCACTTTATCCCTCAATGCCTCGGCTGTTTCTCCCAAAGTCTGCGCTTCTTGTTCTCTTTGATTCACTATTGTAAGTCAACCTTTAGTAGAGATAAATTCGGGTAAGTTTTAAGGTTTGTGGTTTTTCTTTGGGGTATGTGGTTTAGATCATCGGATCAATTGTACTCAAGCTTAATATATGATAACACACATAGCAAGTAGGCATATGAAGCACGTAGCAAGTATTCATGTAACACACATAGCAAGTAGGCATATGAAGCATATGATAACACACATAGCAAGTAGGCATATGAAGCACGTAGCAAGTATTCATGTAACACACATAGGTATTTATACTACTCGCGTTCTTAAGGCCTTTCTGAGTTAAGGCTCTCTTAATCGCTTGATATATGTAAGTGCCATTTGTGAATATGAACTATTGCCCCGTAAAATCATCATTAGTTAATAAGTAATACAAATATCTCCCCCAAAGGGATTACAAAGATGATGAAGTCGACATGGGGCTTGATACAAAATAAAAAATCAGCAGGGTCCTCCTCCAGCGGCTGATGTCGAGGCTTGGCTTGTCTTGGCCTTCTTGACCCTCCGAAGGGTGGTCTGAATCTGAAGTCTTGCTTGGTACATCTCCATCCTAACTATCTCCGAGTCTGTTTATTCTAAAATCTTGGCCAAATGCTCATCTATGTTTTCCAAACATTCCTTCAAATGCTCTTCTTCTCGGGCATCGTGAGGAAGTATGGGCCCTGGGATGGATCCACGGGTCAAGTGTCCTTGTAGCCACTCATAATACCTTGGGTCACATCCTGCCTCGAACCTTTCTGGAGCTAAAGTGTCTGGACCCCAACTCACACGACCATTCCATTCTCTGAGGATCACACTAGCATTCTTGATTTTTTGTTCTGTGTCCTCAATGATGAACTGCTCAGGGTTCCCTACCTGAGGTATCATTTGCCTTTTACCAAATTGCCTTAAAACCCGAGATGGATAATAAGGACGGATTCCTCCCGCTAATGGCACAAAGGGGAAATTTTTTCCCCGAACCACAATGCTTTCGGAAATGAAGTCAGGGAGTATCCAATGGATACAATTTTCAATCAAGTCATCAAAGAAACCAACCCAAGCACTTTTGGACATGAACCCGAGATCTGGACAGTAATCCACGAGGCGATCAATCCAGTTTTGTCAACTCTAACACTCGAACCTCTTTGGCCATGTTAAGGTGTTTGATAATACACCATTGTAGCAAAATGTTACACCCTTGGAAGTATCGGAAATGATTTCGGCATTCGTCCAAAGCCTGAAAAATGTCTGCCAGGATGATGGGTGCCAGGTCGAAATACTTGGTTTCTTGATCCTTGGTTATACCATAGAAGATAGCATGGGCCAAGTAGATCACTCGGGTGTCTATAGCAGTGACTCATTTTTCAGGAACACTATGGTGCCTAATTGGGTTATAGCAAACGCCAAAGGTCTGACGGCTTCTCATTCTTCTCTACTCTTGAATTCCCTTTTATATAGAGTATACTCGGTGACATCCCCGAACCTATGGTACAGATCCCTAAAGGCCACAGTAGGTCCTTGTGCCCAGAGCGCCTCAGTTAAGGCAAGAAAATTCATGATTTTGCCGACGGTAGGCCTTTGTCGGAATAACAGGTTGTGATCTGGCTCGTATCGTCTCCTTAGGCAGGTTCCGTTGTTATCTATGGCATCCCTAATCTCTTCCAGGGTCGGAGTCATTTCAATATCACAGAAACAAAACAACATTTCCTTGTCGTCCCAATGCCCGGCTAATACCTTTATTAGCTCCGGACGACCCTTCATTGGCATGATAGAGGGTAGGTGACCTAGAGTGTAGCTAACTGTCCTTCGATGAGTATCACCCAACCATTGCCACCAAGCTCTCAACAAGCCTAGAGCCTCGGTAACTATATCAAGATGGATTCTTCTTACCATCTACAAAACAAAACACGGTTAAGATTCCCCCATCCCCATAGGATCAATGGTTCATTACATAGGCATAAACATGTTTCTACGTAGCACATAGATGAAATGCGGTGCTCTTCGGATCATAGACCGTCCGAACACAGGGTGGTCTTTCTTAATGAGCTTTAAGTAGGTCTGAGATACCCAAAGCTCATCGAGGTATGAATGCTCTAGTTTAGCAGGGATTTGGCTTAGCTCTATCACGGTTTTTACTAGAGTGAGCTTTTCACAAAAGACCGGGAATCTGAGCTGACAATTGGGGCTCAACCGCTAGGGCTGTTGGATAACCACGAACCAACCCCGCCTCATTATTGTTCCAAAAGAAATATTTTGATTTTATACTGAAGGAATGACCCCGTGATCTGCGAATTCACCCTTGGAACAAAGTGTAAAAAAATGACAGGGGTGGCGGAGTTATGATCTGCATACAATAACAGTTAATAATTGCGGGAAAGTAAACACATAAACGGTTAAAGCAAATATACTCATGTTATATTGGAATCCTTGTGGTTAGAACCTTTAAGTCCCTAGCAGAGTCGCCATCTGTAACGGTTTGCATTTTATGGGCAGGGTTAGTATTCGGAATGCTACTTCAAACTACTTGGGGCTCTTTCGGACTTTGTTTTAAAAGAGTCGCCACCTAATTTTTAGAAATTAGGAAAACCAGTTTTGAATGATTTATTCATATACAGTGAAAAAGACTTCTTAATCCAAAGTTCTAGGTAAAGGTTCTGGTGATCCTCTATGAAAGGTGTTAGGAACCCTAGTATTAAGGATCCGTACTATATGGTTGACCTTTGAATTCCAACGTATGAGTATTTGCATGAACTGTTTATTTAGTATTTATTCCAACATTTATAACATCTGTCATTTGCATATCATTTTGAAAAGTATTGAATATATCCCCTTTACATATAGGGTATTTAGGTTTGGACTTATAATATCCGGATAAATAATTTCCTTTTATGTATAAGGAGAATACATGTTATTTATTAAAAGAGTATTAAAATTGTTATGTTTTTAATAACAAGCGAATATAATTCCATTCATGCTTAACTCATACTTGGCTCGGGTCAACTAATAATACGTTTAGAACATCTTACTTAAAACATTTACAATTACAGGTTTATTTTGACCATTTTTTCAGTTTATAAAGGGTTTTTATGAATTAGACACGTTGAATTCGTTCTTTTAAAAATGAATTGGGCTTTAGAGCAAAAATGACTTTTATTTATAAAAAGAGTTCGCAGTTTTTTCTGGGTCAAACCCAGATACATTTTCCTCATTTTTGAAAAAATCCGGTTTGAGATTTATCCATTTTTTGTTGACCGTTTGCTTCTAAAAGAGAAGTCATGTGGGCTCTGGCCCAGAATACTTATCTTTGCCAATTCAAACCCAGAAAAAAACCGTGTTTACTTCACTTATTGAAATAAATTGTTCAAAATTGTTTCCTCTCTTTTACTTTGAGTAAGTTATCATGCCATTTTGACCTTAAAAATCTCTTAGCCCTTTAACTTGTTGAAAACGTGATTAATCCTTTTTGTTTTAAGTTCAAAAAATCAGTACGCATAATCCGGGTTTTGAAAATTGTTTAAGGATCTAGAGTCAACTAAACGGCGTATGTGCCCTTTTCCTAAGATGTCTAGTTCAAACCATAACCGATTCCAATAATAATGTGAGTTTTCTTTACAAGTACAAATACAATACAACATTTTAAGAAAGCTGGAATAACATCAGTAACATAGGAGGGATAGATTGGGGGTGTACCGAACCCCCTAGTTAACCATTCTCACCCATGGTTGGGCCTTCATGTCATTTTCACCCATGACTGGGCCTTCAATATATATTAGCTTCCCTTTCCTTTCTCGGACTCAATAAATCTTTGAAAGAATTTTCCTATTGGGCCAAAGGCCCAATAGGGTGGTTGGACCTGGCCCAAATGGCCATGCAGTGAAGAAGGAAAGAAATTTATATTTTACTGATCTTATCACATACATAGTTGTACACATATACATATTATCCTATCTATTCACAAGTCATGTAGTATGCATATGCACTTCCATGCCCTTAGACTTTATTGGAGAAGACTTGGGTGGTAGGGAGGAAAAGTCATCACCATCCGTATTACTGATGCCGCACAAGTTCCAAGGGGTTTCATGAACCTTCGGCATGGCTGGTCACCAGGGGAAGGTTCAGACCAAGCCCCCCTAAACTTCTTGGTTCTCCCAACCAATACACCTATGGAGGACATAGACTTACATATCCATATACAGGCTTGGAATAGATAGAACAAATCTAATGCACAAAGTTATTGGATAGCCTTAAACTAATAGGAACAGGTAAAAAGTATGAGAGAAGAGATGAATGGACAATGAGCAGATGTAATGTTCAAGTAAACAAAATCCAAGACAATTGAATATAACTTAAACAGGGGTGAAATAGCATACATGGATATAAATGTGATCAACGCTAGAATGAACCAAACTATCATAATATGAGCAAGTACAGAGAGGTAGCATAGTTCAAAGCAGTCATGAACCAACTAGACATTATGTAAACAAAATAAGTAAAGGCACATAGACATAGAGGGATCAAGAATAAGCTGCAGGACATAGATAGGGGATAGCCAAGACAAAGATTAGGCATATGGATATAGGGAAAGCAAAACTCAGTACTGGTACAATGCAAACAGAAATGAGCAGGAGATTTAACATTTACAAAGGGCATATATAGTTATTCATATGATTCCTACAAAAGGTATAGATGACCTACGCACAACCAAAGTAGGTGTCCATACAACCTTTACATGCCATATTTTTAAGCCATGGATAAGTCTCACACATGATGCAGGAGATGTGCAGGAAGACAAGGTTTGTAACTCTAGTGAACATGGTATGGATAAACCTAAGCAGATAGATCATAGTTCTCTAATTGAGGCAATCATTTGCAAATAAGCAACACACAAGGTAAGTAACTGATCTCTAATCACTATGATATCATCAGAGACTGGGCACAGGCAGGTTTGATTATGCCAGGAAAATATAGGAAGAGTCATGGATTTTCTAGGTTAATGAGCACAAATGGGATGCTGTATTGCCCTCAAGATCATTTAGTTAAAGTTCAAGACAAACAAATAGAATACAGGTAAGGTCAAGTATAAGCAATGCCAAGAGATTTTAGGTCCAAGTGATTTTATGCAAGATATGCAATCATTAAGTATAGCAATTGTATTTTCATACACACTTTAAACAAGCAGAAAGGCAAGCAGTCCCAAGGGTACAGAGAAGATTCAATATTTTAAGGTCCAGAGTTTTGAAATCCCTTTTAGACCTTCTCCTCTAATCCTATTCCATTGTAGAGGACAGGTTCATGATTTAACTCACCATTCACAATTAGTGGCCTGCTCGTAACTTTTCTCATTTTTTAAATAAACAATATTCACAATTCACCTAGGATCATTTCAAAGCTCACTTCTGTTGCTATTACGCCCCTGGCTGGTGCTTAATGTTGTGCTAAGGAGGAGTGCACTATTCAAACAAAGCCATACTTATTCATTACCCTTTAACCAGGTTTAGACTAGCAAGATTAAGGGCACATCTCAGACGTTCAAAATATGGTACATTATCCAGTGTATAATAAAAAATAAATAAATAACCAAGTGTATTCACATGTCATCATACTGCTAAGTTAAATTTATACTAGGCTACTCCTCTTTCCCTTTTTTAGTATTCTAGTGGTTTAAAGAAACCAATTCAGACACAGATGAGACTAAGCTAATGCATATAGAACACTTATGTGAAACTTAGTCATGAATCAAGCCCAAACAGATATTAGAGGGTCCTCACAACTTATTATACTATCCAAATAAGACATTCTTACTCATTTTTATTAACCAGTAATCATGAACCTATATGAAGTCTTTCTCCCTTTCAAATTTTAATCAATGCTTACAATCCTCAAACTATTGGGTATCATCTAGCCCAGTCAACAAATCCCTAAGGCATACCTGAATAGGCCAGTAGGTTCATTTGAATCCAAACATCAAGCATCATGACCAAGTTAGTGATCTAAGTGAACAACCATTAATGCAAAGGGAAGTTCATTTTTTAAGATCCATTTAACTCAATAATGGGGAAAGGCAACCAGGCGTGTAAACATGGTAATTTTCACACCATAGACATGTGGGATATTGCACGACAATCTCTTATTTGGGAAGAAAGATAATGTGGAACAACTAGGTCTTGGTCCTTTCTCAATCCTCTCCTAAGATGTCTTTAAAGGACTCCCCCATTGTCAAGTGGTTTATACTTACATATCTACACTCATAGTCCTCTCCTCTCACCCTTAAACATGCTAAGGGGATTGAACAACTTAGATTGTAAAGTCAAGTTATCTTAAAATTTTATCTACAAACTTGTTTTGAACTTTCTTTACCCCCAACAGGACTTAAAGGACCCTATATATTTAATTTCATTTTAGGCCTAAGCAAATAGTGTTGTCAACAGTCATTTCCAGACATTGTTCCTTATCAATGTACAAAACCAGGTTTCATATTTTTTTAAAAACAAACTTCAATCTCTTAACTATTCAAGACCTTGCAAAGTATAACTAGACCTGCTTTACTTCACCATCTTCATACTACTTTAAACTATCCAACTAGACACTTAAGGTCACCCATTAAACCAGGGTCAGTCCATGAAGACACATTAATGCAGTTGCAAGAACTTATAGAACACCAGCTTATTTTCATGACACAAGTTGCTTCTCCAATTTAGACAGGACACATAATAGGGTGGGGGGGGGGGGGGGGGGGAAGAACAAAGAGATTAAAGGCAGCAAAGAAAATTTCAGATTCTTGACAACTATTTCTCTCCCATTTCACATCTTTCAATCCTTAAAGCAGCCACTAATCAGGTTAAGACTTAGCAACCACTCTACTATGTTAGGAAAACTGATCAGATTCATTTCACTCAGCTTCAAGTTAGATCTGATCCTAAAAGGTTTACCCTTTTCTTTCCAGTTCTATCAAACCCTTTAAAGCTTAGGGATATGGACTAGTTTCAAGATATAAGACTTGTGATGTGGGCCTCATCTAGATAGGTTTTTGAATACCATATATTTAAGCCAAACCAAGTTAAACAGGAATTGAAACACTCATACATACCAAACCAGGTTCATATTCAAGTATCTAATCACAGTAGTTTAAGATTGCTAACAACATCTAGGTAGTTTAAAACATATTCTGGTTTAAACTAGGTGGAACCATGATCACAGATGCTTCAACTATTAGTTAACCAACCAAAAATCCAAACTGAATCAGAATCCATTTCCAATTGGAAATTAATTGAGAAAAACTATTAACTAGTCCCGGTTTTATCTCATTCTGTGTGGGTGAGGTCATTTAGGATGAAAAAAAACATGTTCAAGATACATTAACCACATTATTTCATAGCTTAAGTTGAAGAATGAAGATCACATAAGCAAAACAACCTACTATGAAGACTAATCAACCCATGTTAGGCAGGTTTCAGCATGACATTCCAGCTGGTTATACCATTTACTTAAGTGAATCATAAACTAAGCACATAACTAGATAGGACGGCACTTAATAACATGAACCAACATTAGCAAACACTAAGACCCAAGTAGATTAGCTAGGGTAACATCCTTAGACTAAACAAAATCTAAATCAGGGAAAACAAAAATGATAAGAAGTTACACTTTATATGCGCAGCCAAGAAATGAATTGACTTTGGAGCCTTGTGCTTCAAATTTTGAAACTCAGCCGCACAGCATATAGAACAACAAAAGAAAATAACTTTAGAATTTAGGAAAAACTTCAGCTTTTAATGTCAAAGTTTAAAATTTTTATACTGAGAAGCTTAAAATCGAGATTTTTAGCCTCTTGAGGTTGTCAAAACTTATGAAATGGTGAGGGTTGAGGTTCTATTTATAGAACCCCAAAAATCTTTCAAAGGCTAAAATTACTGATGTGGTACAAACATCATTTTTTCAGAACTAAACACTCAATACACGAAATTAATGATTAAAATCTAAAGACAACCAACGTATATGGACAGATCTGATCCATTTTAGGACTATCCAAACCAAACCCGTATGAACCAATAAGAATTGAGGTCGTACAGCCATAAATAAGTAGCAAAAATGTAAAAATCATAATTTGATTCAAGAAATAAAAGGAAAAAGCAAATAAAGGGGTGATTACTACCGTGTATGGATTAAATTCGAGTGCCAACAATATCAAGAATTGATAGTTTGATGCTTTTCGTCATACCAGGACTGTTAGATCTCTGTGAAATCTGACTCTTTCCCATTTTGGGTAGGAGAGAGGAGATGGACCGTAGGCGCCGAAGAGGAAAGGAGAGAATATATGGGTGTGTTTGGTTTAAAAAATAAGGAAAATGAAAGGGGTTATACCCCTTATTTTGTGTTGCGTGAACTAATCTTAGTCAACCTATGATGCTTATCAGTACGTGTGGTGTACTGATACTACTCTTGCTACATCCTTTTGGGGTGTAGGTGTGTTGCAGGTTTAAGTTGAAGTTTCTTCTTGTGGCTTTCTAGACATCTTCCTATAGTCTTGCTCATCTCATTCCAGGCAGAGGCTGTGTCATTTCTTTTATTTATCCTTACGTAATAGGAGCTCTTCTACCTGTCTAGACTAGATCCCGAAATTTTAGTTTCCTGTGTAACAGAGTCATTATGAGTATTTACTACCAAGTTGTGTTCATTAAGTATTTTATTGTTAATACAAACTGTGTGGATATTAGGTTGGTTGGTAAGGGTTCGCCTACTAAGTAGTAATATTGTAGGTGCCCGCACGGCCCTTAAGTTCGGTCGTGATAGTTGGTATCCAAAAGTCACCGTAAAATGACTCTAATCCAAAACATGTCTAAGGAATGTATATTGTCTAAATAAAAAGACCAACAATGTCTCAAATGGAAATAGACATCAGAAAAGAAGATCTTCAGGCAACCTGGCATGGATACGAGCTCACCCTAAATCTGTCCGCAAATGGCCTCAACGCTAAATATGAGGTCGGGTAGTAGTCTCTGGATCACAATCTGCACTCAAAAGAATATAGCAAGGTAGTATCAGTACAAACACTATGTACCGGTAGATATCATAGACCGACTAAGATTAGTATCATCCATTAATCATAAAACCAATAAAATAGACAAGCCAGTCAACAACACATAATCAAATAGCTCACAACAAGTCCACCAATGACAATAACAAGCAAGTCACTCGATGATGTTAAATCAAATCAACGGAAACAACAACAAAAATAATTCTACAAACAACGACCAAACACTAGTTGTACACACATGCTAACTGATGTCATTGCTCAGTCGTCATGACCAGCAGGGGACCCATGGCGTCCATGTACCATTCGTTTCGGACTCACTCCTCGGACTCGAGCTCACAACTAGGCCACATCCTCACTCTCGGTCAAATGTGTTTGTTCATATCTAGGCCTCATCCTCACCCCCAATCAAATGAGCCTTTTTCATATATATATATATTGTCACATCGCTATAAATAGTTGATTTATCATTTAGCACCTCAATTCCACTAAGAAGATCATATTAACTTCTCATCACAACATTATTAACCTGTAGGTCCCAACATATCGAATAGTGGCATGAAGCTCACATAATCACTCAATCAATAGCATATAGGAGTTTCAATCACACACATTATGCTCAAAGATAAGACATGTTTCTCCTATTAATTTCAGAACATATACAATCAACTAATCAAAGTCTAACTCAAGTAGACCATAACCTACCTCAACTGTAGAGCTGGAATAATGCAGATTACTCTGATATCGCCTTTCCCTGCCGTAATGCCTCGGAACTCTCAATGTCTAGCAATTAAGATGCTAAACAAGTCACAATCACTCTAGCCACAAAATCAATTCAAAGAACACCCTTCCCCTTAGCCCCATTCCAATAGGTGAAGGATTTTTAGGTGTAAATCAACCTAACATTGGCCTTAATAACCACCAACTATCAATTTACAAGGCTATTTGATCAAAGCATCTACTACAAGCAGTTTCCATGGTCAAGCTACCTTTTTTATGAAACCTTAAGTCTCAATTCACTTAGTTCATGACTCTAATGGTTCAATTATTGATTAAAAGGTGATGATCCAAGCCATTAGATAATAAACACATGATAACAATCATAGCCATCAACTATAGAAGGTCTATTAGGTTCTAGGGTAAATATTTCTAATACACCATTATAGACCTATAAAAAGGATGATAGCGTAATGATTGAAGGAATGGTTGAGACTTACCTCGCAAGGATATTTTTGCCCTAGCTTGGAATTTCACCCTAGGTGCTTGTGGGGAACTATTTTGGAGTTTATGAATAAAGAATTCGAAACTATTTGTTTAAAAGCCGACCTTCTGTCCCCGTCGACCATTGCGGCGGTCCAACCATCGCTGCAGGCTTCCCGCTACAGCGGACCTCACCAATAACTTCCCTTCACTATGGCGGGCCTGATCCTGCTATAGTGGCATCGCTATAGCAGAGCAATGCCCGCCATATTAGACACAGTAAAATTCAACTAACTGTGGCAGCGCAGCGGTACTCTGGCCGATATAGCAGACCCGACGTCCGCTGCAGTAGAGGTCACGGACCAGTAGATGCATTTTCCTATACTTAGTTTTATATTTCACCCTTTTTTTAAAAATAAAATACCCTCCAAGGCTGCTACTAAGTTTTACAAGAAGAAAAACCCTTGACAATAAGAAAAATAGGCTCTTCCAACCTTCTCCACATCTTTCCCTACAACTATCATCTCTCGTGGATTTGGATAAGGGCTAGGAGGGCGAGTACTTCATGGAAATTCAAATAGTTGTTTGTCATCGAGGTAGGTTATGGTTTACTTGAGTTAGACTTTGATTAGTGAATCGTATATACATATAAAGTTGACGGGAGATTGCATGATTATGTCTTCGAACACGAAGTTTGGATGGATATATTCACTATTTAACGAAAGTTTTGTGTAAATTGTAACTAGGGTAACATCAAGTATATAATTGAGTATTGAGTACTACTATTGTTGATGTTTATGCGTTCCGAAATAGGAAGTGATTATTTGTCTTGGTTAGGAAGGGCTATTCCGATGCTAGGGTATTTATTTCTAGTATTTTGAGTCTCCATATTTATTGTTGAGTAAACTGCAATATCCATATGCTTGTTCATTTGTGTTAATATAAAATGGGTGCATTGGGTGAGTTGAAAAGAAGGCATAATGGCATACGCCGCCAAGGGCATATTTCATGACAACATTTTCATTCATTAGCATCGTTGCATATATTGCATGTGGTTATGAGGCGATACATGGAGCAGAAAGTCTGAGTAAGTGCTAGTTGTGTTATCTGATTTGTATGGTCAAGTTGGATTGAATATAAGGTACTATTTGACCGCCGATCATTGGTAGTAATGTAAAGGTCATTATATTTGCATGTATGCAAAGGCACATTTGATCGAGGGTGAGGATGTGGGCTTGATTGTGACTCGGGTCTGAGGAGTGAATCTGGAATGAGTGGTACATGGACACCATGGGTCCCCTGCAGGTCATGACTACTGAGCAATGACATCAATTAGCATGTATGCACATTGTGATTTTGGCCTTCGCATTGCATTTGCATTGCATTGCATTTCGTACTTCTATATCCTTATAATTGTGTGTTTTCAGTCTGTCACACTTCATTGTACATCTCTTATAATTGTGTTGCACTGTTTGAGGTGTTGTTCAATAAGGTGGTGTTGGTGTAAGAATGAATTATTAAGTGATAGACTTCCGCATTTAGTCTGATGGAATAAGAGAGTTGCAGTGATTGGTAGAAGTGTGGTGAGTATGTTCTGTGGATGCATCATAACTTAGCGAGTGAACAAATAGAAAGCTCTATAGCTAAAAATTAGGAAGCGGACGTTAGTGTAAATGAGTGGATAAGACTAACTTAATTGGCCTAAGGGAATACGAAATAGGACTACTTTTAACTAGTCGAATAACCGGTAAATACAATGGAAAATAAGAGGACCGAAATAACGGGGAGTAGAGAGGTGAGTTCGTATAGGTGTAATAATCTATGTTGGGAGTCTTGAGGGAGGTCGTTGACTCATTTGCTTATCTTATTGATTTTATGTTGTGTTGCGTGAACTAATATTAGTCGACCTATGATGCTTACCAGTATGTGTGGTGTACTGATACAACTCTTGCTATGTCCTTTTGGGGTGTAGGTGTGTTGCAGGTTTAAGTTGAAGTTTCGTCTTGTGGATTTCTGGACATCTTCCTACAGCCTTGCTCATATCATTCCAGGCAGAGGCTGTGTCATTTATTTTATTTATCCTTGTGTAATAGGAGCTCTTGTACCTGTCTAGATAAGATCCCGGGAATTTCAGTTACTTGTATTTATAACAGAG
Organism: Lycium barbarum; assembly: GCF_019175385.1. NCBI lineage: Eukaryota > Viridiplantae > Streptophyta > Magnoliopsida > Solanales > Solanaceae > Lycium > Lycium barbarum. The sequence continues at coordinate 95,448,256 of NC_083343.1, read as the reverse complement.
TCATTATGAGTATTTACTACCAGGTTGTGATCATTAAGTATTTTATTTTTAATACAAACTGTGTGGATATTGGGTTGGTTGGTAAGGGTTCGCCTACTAGGTTTTAATACGATAGGTGCCCGCACGGCCCATAAGTTGGGTCGTGACAGTTGGTATCCAAAAGTCACCGTACAAGGACTCTAATCCAAAACATATCTAAGGAATGTATACTGTCTAAATAAAATGACCAATAATGTCTGAAATGGAAATAGACATCAGAAAAGAAGATCTTCGGGCGGCCTGGCATGGATAGGAGCTCAACCTAAATTTGTTCGCAAACAGCCTCAACGCTAAATATGAGGTTGGGTCGCAGTCTCTGGATCACAGTTTGTACTCAAAAGTATGCAGCAAGGTATTATCAGTACAAACACTATGTACTGGTAGATATCATAGGCCAAGTAAGATTAGTATCACGCATAAATCAATAAAATAGACAAGCCATTCAACAATACATAATAAAATAGCTCATATCAAGTCCAGAAACGACAATAACAAGCAAATCACTCGATAATGTTAAATCAAGTCAACAGAAACAACAACAAAAATAAATCTACCAACAATGACCAAACACACGCTATACACACATGTTAACTGATATCATCGCTCAGTAGCCATGACCTGCAGGGGACCCATGGTGTTCATGTACAACTAGTTCCAAACTCACTCCTCGAACCCGAGCTCACAACTAGGCCACATCCTCACCCCCAGTCAAATGTGTATGTTCATATCCAGGCCTCATCCTAACCCCCGGTCAAATGAGCCTTTTTAAAAAAAAAAAAAAAAAAAAATATATATATATATAATTTTGTACATCAATTCCACTAAGAAGATCATATTAACTTCTCATCACAACATTATCAACCTGTAGGTCCCAACATATCGAATAATGGCACGAAGCCCACATAATACCTCAATCAACAGCACATGGGAGTTTCAATCACACACATTATGCTCGAAAACTAGACATGCTTCTCCTATCAATTTTACAACACATATAATCAACTAATCAAAGTCTAACTCAAGTAGACCGTAACCTACCTCAACTGTAGAGCTGGAACAATGCAGATTACTTCGCTATCGCCTTTCCCTTCCGTAATGCTTCGGAATGCTCAAAGTCTAGCAATCAAGATGGTAAACAAGTCACAATCACTCTAGTCACAAAATCAATTCAAAGAACACCCTTCCCCTTAGCCCCATTCCAATGGGTGAAGGGTTTTTAGGTGTAAATCAACCTAACATTGGACTTAATAACCATCAACTATCTATTGACAAGGCTATTTTATCAAAGCATCTATTACAAGCAGTTTCCATGGTCAAGCTACCATTTTTATGAAACCCTAAGTCTCAATTCACTTAGTTCATGACTCTAATGGTTAAATTATTGATTAAAAGGTGATGATCCAAGACATTAGATGATAAACACATGATAACAATCATAACCCATCAACTGTAGAAGGTCTATTAGGTTCCAGGTTACTATTTCTAATACAACATTGTAGACTCATAAAAGGGATGATAATCATGAAGATGACAGTGTATTGATGGAAGGAATGGTTGAGACTTACCTTTCAAGGATATTCTTGCCCTAGCTTGGCATTTCACCCTTGGTGCTTGTAGGGAACTGTTTTGGAGTTTTATGAATAAGGAATTCCGAACTAAGTGTTTAAAAGCCGACATTCTGTCCCCCTCGACCGCTGTGGCAGTCCAACCGTCACTGCAGCGGAACCGCTATAGCGGGCAAATGCCCGCTATAGCGGACCTCCCCAACAACTCCCTTTGCTGTGGCGGGCCTGACCCCGCTATAGCGACATCGCTACAGCCATCCAATGCCCGCCAGAGCGAACACAGCAAAATCCAACTGACCACGGCAGGAAGAGGCTGGTCTCTACAGCTGTCCCGCCCCAGCGGCACCGCTTCCGCTACAGCGGTGCTACTGAACCAGTATGCTCGCTAATTTCATAGATTTTCAACTCTACTATCCAACATTTCATCCGAGGTCTCACAAACACAAACACAAACACAAACAAAACATGCACATAGATATAAAAACACCTTACAGACTCACCCGTGGCCTCGAAATTCCCAACGGAGTTCTAATTCCTATGTCACCCCCCAATGGACTCAACACAATCAAACAATAATCACAAACAAGTCAAGTTTTTAGTTCTTAGAATTTTATATTCGAGTTTCTATTAACTTGTTCTACCCTTGGAAATGTTCTATTTGGTAGGGTGATCCTAATTTTTCCCATAACGATCGGAAGGGTCGTTAGATTAGATACCAATCAAAACACCATTCGTCCCCGAAAGGACAAGGATGAGGAAACTAGGACAAAGGGTTAGCTATCTCGACGAAAAGCTGAGGATACTTGCTATGCATATCTGGGCGATTCTTCCACGGAGCCTTCACAGAGCCTATTTCCTTGGGCCTCAACTTATGAACATCTCTATGTAGGATAACAACAGGCTCTTACTCATATGTTAAGTGTAACACCCCGTATCTTGGAACTAAGTTTAGACTCATATCATTAGAGTTTTAGTGGAAAAACTGAAGATTTGAACGTTTTGCGAAAATGGTTGATAGGCCTACTTCGGGCAGAGATAACTCCTTCATTAGTTGGGAATTCGGGAAAGTACCCTTAATGAAAGTTGTAGTATGTAGAAATACCTTTCTAACTATATAAGGACAAAGACAATCAGAGATCGGAGCAAGGAGATATGATCGTCTCAATATGGCTAATAGTAAGGCACTTAAAATTCGATAGAATCGGCTAAATTTTCGATACATCTTTCTTCCAGTCCAATTTGGTGAAACTCAGTTGGGAATATGTGGAAACTTAAAACATGAAAGTTGTATCCCTTTGCAATAGCTTTCCAACGGTATATTATGGAGCCCAAACAGAGCTCTGTACAAGAAGTTATGTCCATTTTACCGAACGCTGTGCAGAACCGACACCCGTAGCTCTTTCAGGCGCGTGGGGGCGCGTGCAATGTCCCCGCATCGCGGGCCGATCGCGCAAGTCTGGGTATTTAGCTGCAGACCATTGCGCGATGGTCCCGCATCGCAGACCAATCGCGAATCAGGTCAGATTCGGGTCCAAAAGTCGGGTTACGTGTTTTTAGTTATATCTAAGGTTTGGGGTTTATTTCTTCAGCACCGCATTCACGCAAAATTACCCTAAAGTCAATAAGAACAAGTCCCAAGCCTCAAGAACCATAAAAGGTAAGTGTTATCATGATTCTAGGTTGAATTCAAGTCCCTAATCTCTTTCTAACTTGAGTAAACCCTTCTAATCAATAGATTTGTGAGTGGAACATTATTGTTGGGCGTGGAAACCCTAGAACTTGAATTCAAGAGGATTGAAAGTCAAAAAGGTAATGTTTCTAGACTCTAATCATTCATAATAGTGAATTGATGAGTTCTTGGGAGAATAGTAAATGAGTTTAGTAAAGAGAATTACACGAACTATAGTAGGGTTTTGAATTGTTGAGTTGAGATTGTTATAATGATATGGGTGATGGAGAATGATGTTAATTATATCTAATTGAGATTGTAGAATCACCTAGAAGTAATAGACTGGGAATTGGGTGAAAAAACACCATTAATGGAGATTGTGGAGCTTTATGCCCACTAAGAGTTTGATAAAATGCTTAGATGACCAAAGCATGAATATTATTGCTAATATAGAATCCCTTCGGCTTGTATTGATATAGATCAAAGTTGAAAGGGGTGACGAACATTGTATTACGCTCAAAGGCTGGAATTAAGGTATGTGAGGCTAACTATCTACGTTAGGGAATGTTCATGATTCTCCCTACGCCTCATTCTTCATACTTGTCAGCAATTTGACTCAGAATATAGTTAGCCCTAGTTTCATGATATGATATAGAATTGTTATCTTCTAGGGTTGCAGTTACAGAATTCGTTCATGGTTGTCACTTTGAACATCATGAACTAAGCACGTAATCTTTATGGACTTATGCATTATTATCACATGAGTCTCAGTCAGTGTATAACCAGTTATTTGCAAGAGTCCTATAATCAGAAATATTTATCATGCTATCAGCTATAGCCAGTCTCAGTTTTGTAAATTGTTAATGTTGAACACCTGTATCTGTATTTTTGGGCCCTAGGCCACAGTTTATGCATACGTATTGCTTGGGCCTGAGGCCACAGTTTTTGTGCACATTATTTGGGCCCTAGGCCACAGTTATATTTACAGTTTTACAGGTGATTCTTCATCCAGAACAGGGAGTACTTCAGCTTATTGCTTTCCTGTTTAGTTCAGTTTCAGTTTCAGTTCCAGTATTTTATTGCTTCAGTTGCTTTACATACCAGTACAATTCAAATGTGCTGATGTCCCTTTTTATTGCTTGGGGGCCTGCATCTCACGATGCAGGCAACGATATACAGGTTGACGACTCAGCTATTTAGGAGTGCACGTATCAGCTACTGGTGAGCCCCAAATTCCTTCGGGGCATTGTCAGCTATCCAGTTATTTCAGTTTATAGACAGCTCTATTATTCAGTAATCTTAGAGGCTTCATAGACACTGTTCAGAAAGTCAAATATTTATTATGTTTGCCTTGTTGGCAGTTGTTCAGTTGTTTTGGTTTAAGCCATGTTGGCTACGTTCAGATATTTCAGATTGTCTAAGTATTTCCGCATTATGATTTCAGTCAGACCTTTAGTATATCAGCATGTGTTTAGTTGTTTCCACATTCAGTTATGTTTTTGATATCACATATTGATTCAGCGAGCCAGTTGGTTCGCTCGGTCACATGCAGTCAGGCACCGGGTGCCGTGTTACATCCAGGCCCAGGTTCAGGGCGTGACAAAGCTTGGTATCAGAGCATTAGGTTCAAGTGTCTTAGGGAGTCTATAAAGCCGTGTCCAGCGGGGTCTCTTTTATATGTGTGAGGGCCCCACACATATAAACAGTTGACCACCAAGACATTCAGGATTGTCTCATTTCTTTCTACTCTAGATCGTGCCATGTCTTAGAGTAATAAGTAACCTTCTCTTCCAATCAAATTACATACATTTCGAATTCGCAGGCGACGAACAGATAATTCAAGGTCCAAGTAAGGATGTTTACCCATAGGGGGTACAATTCTACCAGAGGTCATCAGGACCCACTCCATCTGCAGCTAGTGCACTAGTATTGAGGTCTAGATATGATCAAAAAGGTCAGTTTAGCTAGAAATAGATTTTAAGAGCACCAGCCTCTCAGTGACATACCCGTGTGAGCCACAGAAGTTTTCAGAATCTCATGTGTAACAGGTGTTATATGAGACACCAAAGGGGTGTACCGTTTGTGCCTTGATATGTGTTTCGGTGGCCCCTCTTAATTCTCAAGCCCAGTCAGGTTGTAATACAGCTAAGCCTGGTATTTTAGTTCTCAGTGAAGACTGCTTGGATGTTTCAACAAGTAGTCAGAACAAACAGGCATCCCCAGTTATCACCACAGATAAGATTTTCGTACGAACTATGTCTGTTAATAAAAGAGGTATGTATGAAATAAGAACCATGAGCAGATGATATTAAATTTTCAGGAATGATTTTAGTTTGTTTAAGTTATTCAGATCAGAGTTAGAGAGTACGATGGTTGTAAGTTACCATAAGAAGTAATTATTATTATGAGATAAGAAGATGTGATAGTTCTCGATTAAGCTATATGAGTAAGTGTTTATCCCTGATGTGTATAGTCTGATACGATTTTGAAGTGTATAGAAAGTTTGGGTTTAGTTGTTCCAATCTTTCGTATAAGATAGATGACAGTTTGTTAAGTGTGATCCATAGTTCAGAAAAGATAGTATATAACCATAGAATAGCATCGGATGATGAGGGAGAGTTAGAAATAACTTAGGTTATTCAGAGCAAAATAAGAAAATATGAAGCTAGCAGGTGATTAACAAAAAAATAGTAAGTAAGTTTTGAGTAGATACAATGCATTAGCAATTTCAGCAGAACTAGTAGAAGTATGATTTGATTTCCTTAGTTAGATGAACATCTTAAGTGGGTGACAGTTCGGATACATCCGAATGTGTGTTAGAAACCAAGGGCTTAAGTTAAGTTCAGAGTAGAGTGATTAGTGGAAGAAGAAATCAGCTAAGCCGTAAGAGAGCAAACTACAGAAGAATAGCCTTTAAGAGTTGTCAAAGGGGGTTGTCCTAAGATTTACAGTGTGAGTAGAGTTAAGTCATTAAGATGGAGTATGCCAGTTATGAATACAGTAGCAACCCGTTCATGTAAGTAAATTTAGTTTTTCCCCATGAGAAATTGCTCAGATGTGAGTAAAAAAAAAAAGTCATCAGTGTTGTAGAGTACAAAGGAATTACAGAAGATAAGGAATGTTAATTGGATCCCATCAAAAGAGAAGAATTGGTAAGTATAAGATGTTAGCCTTGATCTAAGGGGGAGATGCATAAATCGCCAGTAAGTCCAGTGAGATAATTGAAGACCCGAAGGGTTAGTATGAGATATGAAGAACCTTAGTTCAGTTAGGTTGGCATAATGAGATAGTCTCCAAAGGGAATATGCCTCAACTTAGAGGAAACCCGAAATGAGTAGAATGATCACCAAACGAATCGTGTCAAGTTCAATTACCATCGATTAGGCGATCACAGAAAAGTTATAAGATCATGCCTAGTTATGTGTCACAATGGTAGTGCCATTGCATGAGACTCTAATCTTTAGGGTGCTAGTCATAGACTTAGCGCACAACAGTACTATGAGTATTTTAGGAAGTATCTCAGAAAAAAAAAAACAAGTATAGGAAGTACAGCTCATGATTTAGGCAGACAAGAGAACTAAGGTGAAAGAAGTTCACCGCCTATCCAAGCTAGGAATTCGACTTTCGGACTCCGAAGCGGGTGGAGTTGTTGCCCAGAACATGGCTTATTCCTCCTTAGTCATCGAAGTTAGAGAGAAGCAGTTTGGTGATTCCTACTTGCTACAGATGAAAGAGGGGATTCACGAATAGAAAGCCTTAGCTTTTGAACAAGGGGGAGATAATGGTACCATGAGATACCGAGGAAAATTATACATTCCAGATGTAGATGGGCTCAGAGAGTGGATTGTGTCACAGGATCACAATTCCAGAATGTGGCAGGGTTTGTAGCTAAGTGGCCCAATTTTTTTTGCAAGTGAAAGCCGAACACTAGAGGCCCTGCGACTTGTCTCAGAATATAAATATTCCTGTTTTGAGAATGGGAGATGATAATTATGGACTTTATAGCAGGTTTACCTCTTTCAGTTAGAAGGCACGACCCGATTTGGGTGATTAAGGACAGACATACGAAGTCAGCGCACTTCTTGCCAGTTAAGACCACAGATTGAACAGAAGATTATGCCAAGTCATATATTAATGAAATTGCCAGATTGTATGGGACCTTAGCGTCCATCATTTCAGATTTTGGTGCCCAGTTAACAACAAACTTCTAGAGATCATTTCAGAAAGGATTGGGTGCGAGGGTTAACCTCAGCACAACTTTTCAATCGCAGACCGATGATCAGACAGATACGCTATTCAGATATCATGTTATAATATTCATGTCAGCTTAGTACTCAGATATCAGTCCAATACTCATGTATTCATGTCAGTCCAGTATTCAGTTAGTGTGCTAGTTCCGTATTCAGTCAATCCAGTATTCAGTTAGTTCAGTAGACATTTAGTTCAGTATCTGAGCAATTCAATAATCATGTATTCATTCAGTTCAGTAACCATGTGTCCTTGATTTCAATGGTAATTGGGGTGACCACCTGCCTCTTATTGAGCTTACTTACAAAAATAATTACCATACTAGTATTGGGATGACACCGTTTGAAACCCTTTTGAGCGAAGGTGCAGATCACCGATTGGTTAGCTTAAAATTGGGGAAGCAGAGTTGTTAGGACCAGATTTGGTCTATCAGGCTATAGAGAAGGTCAAGTTGATTTAGAAGCGTTTGTAAACGGCTCAGAATTGCCAAAAGTTTTACACAAATGTGAGACAGAGAGATTTAGAGTTTGAAGTTAATGACTGGGTATTTCTTAAGCTCTCACCTAGGAAGAGTAGCATGAGATTTGGTAAGAAGGGGAAGCATAGTCCCGCCATATTGGACCATACAAAATCCAATGAAAGGTTGGTCAATTGGATTATGAGCTTGAGTTTCCACATGACTTGATTATTATGCATCTAGTGTTTCAAGTGTCCATGTTGAGAAAGTGTGTGGGAGACCCGTCATTGATTGTCCCGATTGATAGCATAACAGTCAATAATAATTTGACTTATGAAAGAGTCCTAGTGAAAATCCTTAATCACCATGTTTGCAAGTTGAGGATTGAGGAGGTAGCCTCAGTGAAGGTTTTGTGGCGAAGTCAGAACGTTGAAGAGGCTACATGGGAAACAGAAGAATACATGAAGTCCATCTATCCCTATCTCTTTGAAGAATCAGTAGAAACCGGTGAAGGTATTATACCTTCCCCTCTCAGATCTTTCCTTCTATAGTTTCTACATTATCAGTATTTAGCCTGTTAGACAGTCAGCTTAGTAGTTGTTCAGTTCAATAAATAATTCAGTTCAGACCCTTTTCAGTTCAGTTTTCATGTGCTCATGACAGTTAGTGTGCACATGTCTCGACAGTCACTCTTTATTAGAATCCATCATTCGAGGACGAATGATCCCAAGGGGGAGATAATGTAACACCCCGTATCTTGGAACTAAGGTTAGACTCATATCATTAGAGTTTTAGTGGAAAAACTGAAGATTTGAACGTTTTGCGAAAATGGTTGATAGGCCTACTTCGGGCAGAGATAACTCCTTGATTAGTTGGGAATTCGGGAAAGTACCCTTAATGAAAGTTGTAGTATGTAGAAATACCTTTCTAACGATATAAGGACCAAGACAATCAGAGATCGGAGCAAGGAGATATGATCGTCTCAATATGGCTAATAGTAAGGCACTTAAATTCGATAGAATCGGCTAAATTTTCGATACGTCTGTCTTCCAGTCCAATTTGGTGAAACGCAGTTGGGAATTTGTGGAAACTTAAAACATGAAAGTTGTAGCCCTTTGAAATAGCTTTCCAACGGTATATTATGGATCCCAAACAGAGCTCTGTACAAGAAGTTATGTCCATTTTACCGAACGCTGTGCAGAACCGACACCCGTAGCTCTTTCAGGCGCGTGGAGGAGCGTGCGATGGCCCCGCATCGCGGGCCGATCGCGCAAGTCTGAGTATTTAGCTGCAGACCATTGCGCGATGGTCCTGTATCGCGGACCAATCGCGAATCGGGTCAGATTCGGGTCAAAAGGTCGGGTTACGTGTTTTAGTTATATCTAAGGTTTGGGGTTTATTTCCCCAGCACCCCATTCACGAAAAATTACCCTAAAGTCAATAAGAACAAGTCCCAAGCCTCAAGAACCATACAAGGTAAGTTTTATCATGATTCTAGGTTGAATTCAAGTCCCTAATCTCTTTCTAACTTGAGTAAACCCTTCTAATCAATAGATTTGTGAGTGGAACATTATTGTTGGGCGTGGAAACCCTAGAACTTGAATTCAAGAGGATTGAAAGTCAAAAAGGTAATGTTTCTAGACTCTAATCATTCATAATAGTGAATTGATGAGTTCTTGGGAGAATAGTAAATGGGTTTAGTAAAGAGAATTACACGAACTATAGTAGGGTTTTGAATTGTTGACTTGAGATTGTTATAATGATATGGGTGATGGAGAATGATGTTAATTACATCTAATTGAGATTGTAGAATCACCTAGAAGTAATAGACTGGGAATTGGGTGAAGAAACACCATTAATGGAGATTGTGGAGCTTTATGCCCACTAAGAGTTTGATAAAATGCTTAGATGACCAAAGCATGAATATTATTGCTAATATAGAATCCCTTTGGCTTGTATTGATATAGATCAAAGTTGAAAGGGGTGACGAACATTGTATTACGCTCAAAGGCTGGAATTAAGGTATGTGAGGCTAACTATCTACGTTAGGGAATGTTCATGATTCTCCCTACGCCTCATTCTTCATACTTGTCAGCAATTTGACTCAGAATATAGTTAGCCCTAGTTTCATGATATGATATAGAATTGTTATCTTCTAGGGTTGCAGTTACAGAATTCGTTCATGGTTGTCACTTTGAACATCATGAACTCAGCACGTAATCTTTATGGACTTATGCATTATTATCACATGAGTCTCAGTCAGTGTATAACCAGTTATTTGCAAGAGTCCTATAATCAGAAATATTTATCATGCTATCAGCTATAGCCAGTCTCAGTTTTGTAAATTGTTAATGTTGAACACCTGTATCTGTATTTTTGGGCCCTAGGCCACAGTTTATGCATACGTATTGCTTGGGCCTGAGGCCACAGTTTTTGTGCACATTATTTGGGCCCTAGGCCACAGTTATATTTACAGTTTTACAGGTGATTCTTCATCCAGAACAGGGAGTACTTCAGCTTATTGCTTTCCTGTTTAGTTCAGTTTCAGTTTCAGTTCCAGTATTTTATTGCTTCAGTTGCTTTACATACCAGTACAATTCAAATGTGCTGATGTCCCTTTTTATTGCTTGGGGGCCTGCATCTCGCGATGCAGGCAATGATATACAGGTTGACGACTCAGCTATTTAGGAGTGCACGTATCAGCTACTGGTGAGCCCCAAATTCCTTCGGGGCATTGTCAGCTATCAAGTTATTTCAGTTTATAGACAGCTCTATTATTCAGTACTCTTAGAGGCTTCATAGACACAGTTCAGAAAGTCAGATATTTATTATGTTTGCCTTGTTGGCAGTTGTTCAGTTGTTTTGGTTTAAACCATGTTGGCTACGTTCAGATATTTCAGATTGTCTAAGTATTTCCGCATTATGATTTCAGTCAGACCTTTAGTATATCAGCATGTGTTTAGTTGTTTCCACATTCAGTTATGTTTTTGATATCACATGTTGATTCAGCCAGCCAGTTAGTTCGCTCGGTCACATGCAGTCAGGCACCGGGTGCCGTGTTACGTCCAGGCCCAGGTTCGGGGCGTGACATTAAGTTCTCATCTAGCAAAACTGAATCCCAATGGATTATGCACGAACCATCGCTGTGGTACCTCTTCAACATTGAAACGTGAAATACCGGATGCACGCCTGATAAGCCCGGAGGTAAAGCCAACTCATAAGACACCTCCCTCACACGTTTGAGAATCTCAAATGGCCTAATGTACCTCGGGCTAAGATTTTCCTTCTTCCCAAACCTCATCACACCCTTCATGGGTGAGACTTTCAACAACATTTGCTCTGCCTCCCCAAACTCAAAATCTCGGACCTTACGGTCTACGTACTCTTTTTGCCTACTCTGTGCTGCCAGAAGTTTATCTTGAATCACCTTCACCTTCTCTAAGGACTCTCTCAGAAGGTCTCACCTCAAATGCATCAAACCACCCAATAGGAGACCTATACCTCTTCCCATACAAAGCCTCAAATGGAGCCATATCAATGCTCGAATGGTAGCTATTATTATATGCGAACTCTGCCAGTGATAGGAACTGATCCCAATGACCACCAAAGTCTATCACACAAGCCCGAAGAATATCCTCAAGAACCTGAAGAGTCCACTCGGACTGCCCGTCATTCTAAGGGTGGAAAGTTGTACTAAGTCCAACCTAGTACCCAATTCCTCGTGCAGATGCTCCCAAAATGGTGATGTGATCACTGTGCCCCTGTCGGATACGATGGAGATAAGAACCCCATATAGATTAACAACCTCATGAATGTAGATCTTGGCCAATTTCTTCGCATCAGAAGTTATTCGCACCGAAATAAAGTGGGCAGAATTAGTCAACTTGTCCACAATAACCCAGATAGAATCAAACTTCCCTAACATTTTCGGAAGACCAACCTAGAAAAAAAATTACTATTCTTTCCCACTTCCACTCAAGAATGGGCATCCTCTGAAGTGCACCTCTAGGTTTCTGAAGCTCACACTTCAACAATTGGCAGTTCAAACACTGAGCAACAAACTCCACTACATCACGCTTCATCCTAGTCCACCAGTAGTGTTGCCTCAAATCGCGATATATCTTAGTAGCACCAGGATGAATAGAATACCTCAAACTATGAGCCTCTGTCAGAATAGTTGTAATCAAATCACCCACACATGGCATGCAAAGTCGCCTCTTAATCCGCATCACCCCCTCTTCGTCAATCGCGGCCTCCTTGGCCTCACCACTCAACACCTTATCACGAATTTTACACAATTTAACATCCTTACACTGCTTAGCCTTAATGTGCTCCAGAAATGATGACTGAGCCTTAACACAAGCCAACACCCTGCCCGTGTTGGAAATATCTAACCTCATAAAACTATTAGCTAGAGTATGAACCTCTCTAGCCAGCGAGAGATCCAACGAAATCAAACGAGCCAGACTTTTCATATTAGCTGACTTACTGCTCAACGCGTCAGCCACCACATTGGCCTAACCCAAATGACACAAAATAGTGATGTCATAATCTTTCTGTAGTTCCATCCATCTCCGCTGCCTAGAGTTCAGATCCCTCTGAGTGAACACATGTTTCAAGCTGCGATGGTCAGTGTACACCACATAATGGACACCATACAAATACTGCCTCCAGATTTTCAGCGCAAACAACAGTGCTGCAAATTCTAAGTCGTGAGTAGGATAGTTTTTGTTACATCTCAGAAATTTCAAGTCATTGCATTATGAGTAGACTAACGTAAGCCTAAATTGTACATGAAGTCCTTATAAGATTAAGGAGAGTATTTGATAACTTTAAGTGCATATCTTAAGATTTTTAAGTCTTATGAATTGGCAGAATTAAGTTCGTCGAAGGAAGTAGAATGTGAGTCATGTTTGGGAAGATTTCGCAATGATTGAGTCATAATTTGTTTTAGTAATAACTTGAGAAGGATCTATAGGGCCCCTTAGATGGTTAATGAAGTGTTACATAAGTGCCAAGAAGGTTCCATAAGGATTAGAAGTCAAAAGAATCGAAGGCAGCAATTTATCAGAGAGGGACAGTTTGACGGACCATTTGACGGACCGAAGGGACTTTGACGGCCGGTCAAATGGTGGAACCACCACCGTGAAACAGTTACAGTAAGGCATCTTGGGCTGGATAGATTGACGGACCATAAGAAGTTTGACGGTCCGTCAAAGTGGACGTCAAAATGCCCGACGGGTTTTAGAGTTAGGCTTTATATATTTCGTTTCACCTCATTTGGATTCATTATTTCCCCAAATCAGATCCCAGATCTCTCCAAAACCTCTCTATAAGTCTATAAACTAATCCAAGCTAAATCCAAGAAAATCAAGAGATTCAATTGCTTAGAAGCTTACTAGGGTTATGAAGCTCAAGATTTCCTTTAGTGTTGATGATTGGAAATTTCACTTTAGTGGAGTAAGTTGATCCACGACTTGTCCTGGTGTGATTAAGGTAAGTTTTTACATCTCTTGCATATGCTTAAGGTTGTTTGATTGTTGTACCATTTGGTTGAAGAAAGGAGAATGAAAATAGAGTTCAAGTAAGGGTTTGAGGATATTTTGAGTTATAAATTAACTTGAGTTATAATCTTTGGCATGTTATGAGTATAGTATAATTATGGATATTGGTAATGATGATGAGGAAGCATTGTGTACAAGTGAACAAAAAGGTTGTGTTGAAGTTTTTCATGTAAATTGATTATGAGAATGAATTTTTAGACTTAATTGACTATAACTACTTGATTACGATATTGTGGATGTTGTTACTGTTGTTTGGGAGTTTTTTTGTAATATGGTATAAGTCGATGAAACAGGAAAAATGCTGCCCAATTTTTTCTATCTTACGAATTATACTAGGTTGACTTGAGAGTGTCCTTGAAACCAAACCTTAGTATGAACCCTCTTGAATATAGATTTCTCAGGCTTTGGAGGTGAACATTAAGTAGTTAAGAAGACATAAAGGTATGTAAGGCTAACCCTTCTTTATTAAGACATGATTCCATTATTGTACACCTATTCATGAAATTCGCCTTGTCTTCCATGACACCTCCATTTCTATAAGTGCTAAAGCATATAAGCCTTGATACTCCCATGATATCATTGATCTCATCCTACGATAGTTGACCCTCTAAGGAAAGGCATAGTGATGATGATGATGTTGATGATACTCACATACTCCTATGTGTATATATATATATATATATATATATATATATATATATATATATATATATATATATATATATATATATATATATATATATATAATATGTATGGCTATTTTGTAAAACCGAGCTTATGTGGCCGGGTATGATATCTACTGCACACACACCACTACAGCTGGGTATGTATAACACCACACCTTGTTACGACCGGGTATGTATAACACTGACCCTTGTTATGGCTGGGTATGTATGACACCGAACCTACATGGTCAGGTACAATACATCTATAGGTATATGTGTATGTATGGAAGGTTTTCATTAGAAAAATGGTAAGTAAATATGATGAACGTCTCAAGAGGTATAAATGACCCTTCTATCTCATGTTATCCTTCATACTTTTGTCATGGTATTACTTATGCCTTACATACTCAGTAGATTGTTCGTTTTGACGTACTTTTTTTGTGGACATTGCGTCATGCCCGCAGGTGGATAGAGAGACAGACTCGACCCTTAGGCTGTTTTATCATAGACTGCTTAAAGGAGCTCCACTTGATTCGGAGCTGCAGCTATTGGTACTATTCTTTTGTGTATATACATGGGCATGGCGGGATCCTATCCCGTCTTTATGATGTTACATACTCTCTCTAGAGGCTCGTAGGCAGTTGTGTATAGCTAGATGTCTCTTAGCCTTGTCGGCTCATATTTTTGGTATATCAATTTGTTAGCCTTTTCGGCTTATGTATAGGTATATAGGCATAGTCGATGATGTTGATATAAAAGTGCCTTAGCCCGATGAGATTTGTATTATTAATGCACAAGAATTGAGAGTTAGCCATGTAGCTCACCTAGATATGATTGTGAAAGTATGATGAGGGGTGCCCAGTGGGTTAGCTCCGGGTGCCCGTCATGGCCTTTAGGTTGGGTCGTGACAAAAGTGGTATCAGAGCCGTTCCGTCCTAGAGTGTGTCTACGAGCCGTGTCTAGTATAGTCTTTTTTATGGGTGTGTTGCGCGCCACACTTATAAATAGGAGGCTGCGGGAATTTAGGAATGAATGGCCTTCTTTTCTTCATGGATCATGCGATAGAGCCATGATATAGGGATTTCTCTTTTTCTTAGTCGTGTTTTATGTTTTTCAGCGATGCCTGTAAAGAGAAAAGCTACAGCAGCCCAAAAGGGAAAGACAGTGGCAGGAAAACGAACTGAGAGACTACCACCGACAGATATAGAGGAGGGTGAGTCTCACAATGAGGCTCTATCTCAGTCCTCTCACTCACCACCTATTTTAGAGGATCATTAGGAAGCCTCAGTCCCAGCTCCAACACTCCCAGTTCCTCCGCCAGATGTCTCAGGCTAAGAAGTGAAAGAGGCCATCCATTTGCTGACTAAGTTAGTCGCCACTCAGGTTCAGCGGTTGTGTATGGGTCATGGTGATAGGGTTGTGAGTGCTCGAGCGTGTGATTTTATTAGCTTGAACCCTCTGGAATTCTTCAGGTTGAAACCGGATGAGGACCCTCAAAGCTTTATTAGGGGAATGTTGAGGACACTTCGGTTAATGCATGCTTCGAACGTCGAATCGGTAGAGTTGTCCTCCTATAGGCTACGGGATTTTGCGGTTCATTGGTACACGGTTTGGATGTTTTCTAGGGGAGTCAATGTACCACCCCATGTATGGGAAGAGTTTTTTGATGATTTCCTCCGACACTACTTGCCACCCGAGGTTCGGCGGGCTAGAGCTGACAGGTTCCTAAATCTTAGACAAGGAAGTATGAATGCCCTAGAATATAGCCTCCGCTTCAATTCTTTGGCTAGGTATGCTCCAGCCATGGTACCGGATATGGGAGATCTTGTGCACCAGTTTACGAGTGGCTTAGGGCCACATTTGATGGATAAGTGCTTGACTGCCGCACTTCAGGATGGTATAGAAGAACGACAGCAACAACAAGGATGTGAGCGTGAGCATGACAGGGGCTATAATAAAAGGGCTAGATTCTTGGGTCCGACTAGTGAGTTCAGAGGAGGCCAAATACAGCAGTTTTCTAGGCATTTAGGCCATTCCATGACTAGTGCGCTTCCATGATTTGCGGGCCAGAGATTTGATAGACCTATCCACTCCGGATCGGGTCAGAGTTTCAGAGCTTCGGGTTCTCATTATAGGGGTGACTCGGGCCAGGCAATACCACCCTACCATGATATTCTTAATGCGGGAAGCTATATTGGGCCAGTGCCGATTAGGTTCAGATGCTTGCTATGCCTGCGGTTGGCCAGGCCATATCATGCTTGACTGTCCATCGATAGGTGGTAGGGGTTGGGCCCAGGCCACAGGGTCAGCAGCTGGGTCTTCATCATCTATACGCCTTTCGGGGCAGGGCTCACAGACACCAGTCAGTTGTTGTAGAGGTAGAGGGGGAGCGCCCGGTTCTAGTGGTCCTCAGCACTATATTTATGCTCTGGTGGGGCGACAGGATCTTAAGTCCTCCCCTGATGTTATCGCAAGTATATTATCGGTATTTTTTCATAATGTGTATGCATTGATTTATCCAGGCTCCACATTTTTATATGTTACTCCTTATGTTACTGGTCGATTTGGGGTAAAACCGGAGTCAATCAAACCTTTCGAGGTATCTACAGCCATTGGTGAACTGGTGATAGCCAGTCGAGTGTATAAAAATTGTGTAGTTGTGATTTGTGATCATCGTACTATAGATGATTTACATGAGTTGAAAATGGTGGATTTTGATGTTATCATGGGCATGGATTGGTTGGCTTCTTGCTATGCCAATGTTGATTATAGAACAAAAATGGTTCGCTTCCAGTTTTCGGGAGAACCAGCTTTGGAATGGAAGGGAAATACAGCGTCCCCGAGAAGTAGGTTTATTTCTTATCTCAAGGCAAGGAAAATGATTGTAAAAGGTTGTATTTATCATTTATTCCGAGTTCAAGATATAGAAGCCGAATTGCCAACTCTTCAGTCTGTCCCCGTAGTGAATGAGTTTCCGGCTGTATTCTCGGATGAGCTTCCAGGCCTTCCGCCACAGTGAGAGATCGATTTTGCTATTGATGTGCTACCGGATACTAAGCCCATATCTACTCATTCTTATAGGATAGCTCTTGCAGAGTTGAAAGAGTTGAAGGAACAATTAAAAGACTTGCTCGAGAAAGGCTTTATGAGACCTAGTTCATCACCGTGGGGAGCACCCGTATTGTTTGTAAGAAAGAAAGATGTCTCCTTCCGAATAACTGAATAAGGTGACGATCAAGAATAAATATCCGCTTCTAAGGATTGATGATTTATTTGATCAATTGCAGGGTGCCAAATCATTTTCAAAGATAGACTTAAGATTCGAGTATCATCAGGTGGGATTCAAGGAGGGAGATATTCCTAAGTCAGCCATCAGAACCTGATATGGTCATTTCGAGTTCCGAGTAATGTTGTTTGGGCTAACTAATGCACTGGCAGTATTTATGGATTTGATGAACAATGTGTTCAGGCCTTTCCTAGACTTGGTTCT
The DNA here is from genome assembly GCF_019175385.1 of Lycium barbarum. Taxonomy (NCBI): domain Eukaryota; kingdom Viridiplantae; phylum Streptophyta; class Magnoliopsida; order Solanales; family Solanaceae; genus Lycium; species Lycium barbarum. The sequence continues at coordinate 95,430,559 of NC_083343.1, read as the reverse complement.
GATTGTGTTCATTGATGATATCCTGGTATATTCTCGGTCCAAGGCAGAACATGCAGATCATTTATTTATTGTTCTTAGAGTTCTTCAAGCTCGGGAGCTATTTGCGAAATTTTCAAAGTGTGAGTTTTGGTTGAATTCGGTGACCTTTTTGGGGCATGTTATTTCAGCTGATCGTATTCAGATGGATACCCAGAAGATTGAAGCTGAAAAGAATTGGCTAAGGCCTACAACACCTACGAAGGTTCGTATTTTTTTGGGCTTGGCAGGCTATTACAGAAGATTGGTAGAAGGCTTTTCTTCTATTTATGCACCACTAAAAAGGCTGACTCAGAAGGTACCTAAATTTCAATGGATGGATGCTTATGAATGCATTTTTCAAAAGTTAAAGAATAGATTAACTTCGGCCTCAGTTCTGACACTTCCAGATGGAGCAGAAGGCTATATCTTCTATTGTGACGCTTCAGGCGTTAGGTTAGGATGTGTGTTGATGCAGCATGGTAATGTGATTGCTTATGCTTCGAGACAATTGCCGAAACATGAGAAAAACTATCCAACCCATAATCTTGAGTTAGCTGCAGTGATTCATGCATTGAAGATGTGGAGACATTATTTGTATGGTGTTCATGTTGATATTTATACGGATCACAAGAGCCTTTAGCATATTTTCAAGCAAAAAGATTTGAATTTACGAAAAAGGCGATGGTTGGAGTTGTTGAAAGATTATGATGTTAACATTCTATATCATCCCGGGAAGGCGAACGTTGTGGCCGATGCTCTTAGCCATAGATCTATGGGAATCTTATGTGATGTTCAACCAGAGAAAAGAGAGTTAGCTCGTGAGCTCCAGCAGTTAGCTAGCCTAGGAGTTCGGGTAATGGACTCGGGCAATATGGGAGCTACCATTCAGAATTCAACTGTTTCGTCATTAGTGGTTGAGGTGAAAGAGCGCCAGTATGAGGATCTCATACTAGTTCATTACAGAAATACACTTCCTCATAAGAAAAAGTCATTCTTTGATATTTCTAAAGATGGAGTTCTCCAATGTCGAGACAGGTTGTGTGTTCCCTATGTTGCAGGAATTACGTCATCCGATTTTGAAAGAAACCTATTATTCCTATTATTCTGTTCATACCGGAGCGGCAAAAATGTACCATGATCTTAAATCCATATATTAGTGAAACGAAATGAAGAAAGACATAGCAGAATCCGTAGCTCAACATCCTAACTACCAGCAGGTGAAGATTGAGCATCAAAAGCCCGGCGGATTGTTACAAGCTATGGAAATTCTGACTTGGAAATAGGAAGTGATTAATATGGATTTCATCACAGGCTTACCTCGTTCTCAGCATAAGTATGATTCTATATGGGTGATTGTGGATAGACTTACGAAGTCAGCTCATTTCCTACCAGTCAGAACTACATACGTAGCTGAAGATTATGCAAAGGTTTATGTCAAAGAGATAGTACGACTGCATGGTGTCCCAGTATATATTATTTCCGATAGAGGGACATAGTTTATAGCCAATTTCTGGAAGTCTTTTCAAGAAGGTTTGGGGACTCAGGTGAGCCTTAGTACAACATTTCATCCACAGACTGTTGGACAAGCTTAGCGTACCATCCAGACTCTTGAGGATATGCTACGGGCATGTGTGTTGGATTTTGGAGGTAGTTGGGATGATCACTTACCGCTTATTGAGTTTTCTTATAACAACAGTTATCATTCCAACATCCAAATAGCCCCGTACGAGGCTTTGTATGGGCGCAAGTGCAGATCGCCAATCAGGTGGTGCGAACTGGGGGAAACTAAACTAATAAAGCCAGACTTGATCCAGCAAGCTATAGAAAAGGTCAAGCTTATACAGGATCGATTATTAACAGCTCAGAATCGTCAGAACTCCTACGCAAATAATCATCGATGAGATTCAGAGTTCCAAGTGAAGGACTGGTATTCTTGGAAGTGTCGCCGATGAAGGGCTTCATGAGATTTGGCAAAAAGGGCAAGCTTAGTCCTCGGTATATTGGGCCTTATGAGATTGTTCGCAAGATAGGCCAAGTGGCTTATGAATTAGATCTACCTTCGTATTTGAAGCCATTCTATCCGGTTTTCATGTATCGATGCTTCGCAAGTGCATTGGAGATCTTTTCATAATTGTACCGGTAGATGATGTCCAAGTCACCGAGCAATTGTCTTATGAAGAAGTTCCCATTACCATTCTAGATAGACAAGTTCGGAGGCTCAGAACCAAAGATGTAGCTTCAGTGAAAGTCTTAAGGGAAATAATAATAGAGAGGAAATGATCTGGGAATCTGAGGAAGATATGAAGTTTAGGTATCCACATTTATTTCCACCCCTAGAAGAGACTCAAGTAGAGACGCCATTGTCCTCAGGTATGTAATGCTTTGTTTTGATGACTCATTGGTCATGTGTGGCCATTGTTGTATTGTTGTTGTTGTAGCCCTATGAGGCGATATATTTTGGGTTGTTGTGACAGGATGGTAGTGGTATATTACAGGGGAAACTCAGGCAAAATTTTGGTAGAATCCCTATGAGTCTAACATTCGAGGACGAATGTCCCTAAGGCGGGAGGAATATTACATCTCGAAAAGTTTGAGTCGTTGCATTATGAGTAGACTAACGTAAGCCTAAAGGGGACATGAAGTCCTTATAATATTAAGGAGAGTATTTTATAAATTTAAGCGCATACCTTAAGATTTTGAAGTCTTATGAATCGGCAAAATTAAGTTCGTCGAAGGAAGTAGAACGTGAGTCATGTTCGGGAAGATTTCGCAACGATCGAGTTATAATTTATTTTAGTAATTACTTGAGGAGGATCTACAGGGCCCCTTCGATGGTTAATGAAGTGTTACACAAGTGCCAAGAAGGTTCCATAAGGATTAGAAGTCAAACGAATTGAAGGAGCAATTTATCGGAGAGGGACATTTTGACGGATCATTTGAAGGACCGTCAAATGGTGGAACCACTACCGTGAAACAGTCACAGTGAGGCATATTAGGCTTGACAGATTGACGGTCCATTTGACGGACTGTAGGAAGTTTGACGGTCCATCAAAGTGGGCGTCAAAATGCCCGACGGGTTTTTAAGTTCTGATTTATATATTTTGTTTCACCTCATTTGGATTCATTATTTCCCCAAATCAGATCCTATATCTCTCCAAAACCCTCTCTCCAGGTATATAAACTAATCCAAGCTAAATCCAAGAGATTCAATTGCTTAGAAGCTTACTAGGGTTGTGAAGCTCAAGATTTCCTTTCGTGTTGATGATTGGAACTTTCACTTTGGTGGAGTAAGTTGATCCAAGTCTTGTCCTTGTGTGATTAAGGTAAATTTTTACATCTCTTTCATATGGTTAAGGTTGTTGTATTGTTGTACCATTTGGTTGAAGGAAGAAGAATGAAAATAGAGTTCAAGTAAGGGTTGGAGGATATTTTGAGTTATAAATTAACTTGAGTTATAATCTTTGGCATGTTATGAGTATTGTATTGTTATGGATATCTGTAATGATGATGACGAAGCATTGTGTACAAGTGAACAAAAGGGTTATGTTGAAGTTGTTCATGTAAATTGATTATGAGAATAAATTTTGAGACTTAATTGAATATAACTACTTGATTACGATATTGTGGATGTTGTTATTATTGTTTGGGAGTTGTTTTGGAATATGGTAGCAGTCCATGAAATAGGGAAAATGCTGCCCAATTTTCACTAGCTTACGAATTATACTAGTTGGACTTGAGAGTGTCCTCGAAACCTAACCCTAGTATGAACCCTCTTGAATGTAGATTTCTCGGGCTTTGGAGGTGAACGTTAAGTAGTTAAGAAGACATAAAGGTATGTAAGGTTAACCCTTTTTTCTTAAGGAATGATTCCACTACTGTACACCTATTCATGAAATTCGCCATATCTTCCATGACGCCTCCATTTCTAGAAGTGCTAAAGCTCATAAACCTTGGTACTCCCATGATATCATTGATATCATCCTATGATAGTTGACCCTCTAAGGAAAAGGTATAGTGATGATGATGATGTTGATAATACTCATGTACTCCTATATGTATATGTGTATATATATATATAATATGGCTATTTTGTAAAATCGAGCTTATGTGGCCGGGTATGATATCTACTGCGCGCACACTAGTACAACTTTTATCATGTTATTACTTATACCTTACATACTCAGTACATTGTTCGTATTGACGTTCTTTTGTTTGTGGACACTGCGTCATGCCCGCAGGTGGACAAGGAGACAGACTCGACCCTTAGGCTGCTTTGTCATAGACTACTTAGAGGAGCTCCATTTGATTCGGAGTTGCAGCTATTGGTACTATTCTTTTGTGTACATACATGAGCATGGTGGGGTCCTGTCCCGTCTTTATATTGTTACATACTCTCTCTAGAGACTCGTAGGCAGTTGTGTATAGCTAGATGTCTCTTAGCCTTTTCGGCTAATATTTTTGGTATATCATTTGTTAGCCTTGTCGGCTTGTGTATATGTATATGGGCATAGTCGATGATGTTGATATAAATGTGCCTTAGACCGATGAGATTTGTATTATTAATGCACAGGAATTGCGAGTTAGCCATATGGCTCACCTAGATATGATTGTGAAAGTATGATGAGAGGTGCCCGATAGGTTAGCTTCGGGTGCCTGTCATGGCCCTCTAGTTAGGTCATGACAGTTTTTCTCATGCACCTTCAACTGTCGAGAAGCATAAGCAATCGCCTTATTTTCTTGCATTAAAGCAACACCCAAACCAGAACGTGAAGCGTCACAAGAGACAACAAAATCCTTGCCCTCCATGGGTAATGCTAGAATAGGCGCTATAGTTAACAATGTCTTGAGCTTTTGAAAGATCTCCTCACACTCGTCGGACCACTAAAACGGTACCTCTTTCTAAGTCAGACGGGTCAAATGAGAAGCAATAGAGGCAAACCCATTCACAAACCGATGATAATAGCTAGCCAGACCCACAAAAATACGAATTTCAGTCACTCATATTGGCCTAGTCCTCTCCCTGACTGCCTGAATTTTCTGCGGATCCACCATAATACCCTCCTTCGAAGTTACATGCCCTAAGAAGGACACAAAAGACAACCAGAATTCACACTTGGAGAACTTAGCACACAACCTCTTCTCCCGCAATACCCCAAGAGCAATCCTCAAATGTTTCTCATGCTCCTCCTTACTTCTAGAATACACCAGGATATAATCAATGAACAGAATCACAAAGGAGTCTAGAAAGGGCTTAAACACATTGTTCATCAAATCCATGAAAGCAATTGGGGCATTAGTAAGATCTAAAGACATAACCAAGAACTCATAGTGTCCATACCTGGTCCTAAAGGCTGTCTTAGGAACATCCTCTGCCCAAATCTTTAACTGGTGATACCCTGACCTTGAGTCAATCTTAGAGAACACAGAAGCTCCCTGCAGCTGATCAAACAAATCATCAATACAGGGGATGGGATATTTGTTTCGGATAGTGACCTTATTCAGCTGACGGTAATCAATACACATATGCATAGACCCGCATTTCTTTCTAACAAAACAAAACAACATAGGAGCACCCTAAGGAGAGGCATTCGGGCGAATGAACCCCTTACTCAAAATATCTTGCAGCTATTCTTTCAATTTTCTTAATTCTGCTGGCGCCATCCTATAGGGTGGAATACAGATAGGGCGAGTCCCTGGGTTTAAATCAATTTGAAAGTCAACATCACGGTCAGGTGACATACATGGCAAGTCCGTGGGGAACACATCCACAAACTCGAAAACCACTGGAACCGAATCAACAGATGGAATATCTGCGCTGGTATCACGGATATGTGTCAAATAAGCTAAACAACCCTTCTCTACTAGCTTCTTAGCATGAACGAAGGATATGATTTTCTTAGGGGGTGGGGACTAAGGTTACCCTTCCACTAAAGTCTAGGTGCCCCGAGCATAGCTAAAATAACGGTTTTGGAGTTTTATGAATAAAGAATTCGGAACAACATGTTTAAAAGCCGACATCTTTCCCAGTCTACCGTTGTGGCGGTTCCGCCATAGCGGGCAAATTCCCGCTAGAGCGGACCTCACCAACAACTTCCCTTCACCGTGGCGGGCCTGATCCCGCTACAGCGACATCGCTACAGTGATTCAGTGCCTACCATAGCGGACACAGCAAAATCCAACTGACCGCGGCGGCAAGAGACTGGCCGCTACAGCGGTCCCACCGTAGCGGCACCGCTTCCGCTGCAGCAGTGCTACTGAACCAGTATGCTCGCTAATTTCACAGTTTTTCAACCCTACCACCCAACATTTCTTCCGAGGCCTCACAAACACAAACAAAACATGCACATAGATATAAAAATAATATACGGACTCACCCGTGGCTTCGGAATTCCCAACAGAGTTCTAATTCCTTATGTCACCCCCAATGGACTCAACACAATCAAACAATAATCACAAACAATTCAAGTTTTCAATTCTTAGACTTATACATTCGAGTTTTTATTTGCTCGTTCTACCCTTGGGAAAGTTCTATTTGGTAGGGTGATCCTAGTTTTTCCCATAACGACCGGGAGGGTCATTACAACTGTTGACCATAATTTTCAATTATAACAAATTTGGGACGTAATTAATCTACTAATTAATTTTAAAAATAATTAATTATGCAATTGGGCTTAGTTTTGCGAATATGGCCTTAATTGATTTTAATCTACCTGATTATTTCAATTATGGCCATATTTTGCCCTAACTAACCAAATTTAAAATTAAATTGCACTAATGACCTTAATTAATTTGAGCCAATGAATTTAGTTGTTTCAATCAAGGCCATTAAGAGACAAATTTTATAAAAATGACCCAAATTTCCTTAAACCATGAATTGATTGATTTAATTATGGCCATAAAAAAAATTAAATAATTAAAAGTCAATGTTCAATAATGACCATCTAATTGATTAATTAGCCTAATTAAAACACTTATGGACAATTACAAATAATTTTGACAAATTATACAAAATTAGAGATTAAGGGGTGAAATGGTCAATTATTTAATTACTAAAACTCCTTGAATTGAAGGGAACAATATATTTGCTAATTTTGATTTTTGACAATTTAAACAATTAAATTATTAAAATTTGATTTTCTCTGGTTAAATCTAACTAATATCTCATAAGTGTCATAAAAGGTACCCATTAATTTCTAAATAATTTGTGATGTCATAAAAACCTTTTTACCAATTCAAAGGAGTAAAATATTGACCTGAACAATTTATATAAAAATTACTTAAACCCTTTAAGGTGCATAGCTCATTTTATTTATCGTCCAAGGACTCTGAGTTATTAAAATAAATTACGGGAGGTCAAAAATTAGGTGTCAACACTCCTCCTATTACCGTCAAAGGTGTCTGATGCTTCCTAGGCCATGCCAAATTCTATAGGAGATTTATCAAGGACTTCTCAAAGGTAGCCAACCCCCATGCAAATTGTTGAAAAAAGAAACCAAGTTTGTGTTTGATCATTCGTGTCTCAAGGCCTTTGAATGCTTAACAGAAATGCTCACTTCGGCACCTATCATTATTGCTCCAGATTGGTCTAAACTTTTTGAACTAATGTGTGATGCTGGTGGGTTTTTAATGGGAGTCGTTCTTGGCCAAAGGCGTGAAAATATTTTTCAACCCATTTATTATGCAAGAAAGACTCTAAATAGAGCTCAAATAAATTACACTGTCACCGAACAAAAGCTGCTTGCCATTGTCTTTGCTTTTGAAAAATTCTGTGCTTATTTTTTGGGAACTCATGTGGTTGTTTATACCGATCATGTGGCCCTTCGTTACCTTATGACTAAGAAAGATGTAAAATCGAGGTTAATACGTTGGGTCCTTCTATTGCAAGAGTTTGACTTTGAGGTCAAGGATGGGAAAGGATGTGAAAACCAAGTGGCGGACTATTTGTCTCACCTTGAAGAAGGTGGGCATCCATCGGATGGCCTTGAAATCAATGAAGAGTTTTTGGATGAGCAAGTAATGGCGGGGTCACATGATATAATCTCATGGTATGCCGACTTTGCAAATTATCATGCTAGTGACATCATGCCAGAAGATATGAATTTCCACAAAAAGAAGAAGTTCTTGAATGACGTCCAAAAGTTCTATTGGGATGAGTCATATCTATTCCGGGTTTGCGCCTACAACATCATAAGGCGGTGCATTCGCGAAGTAGAGATGATGCCTATCATTGTGGCTTGTCATTTTTCACCCGTTGGTGGACATTATAGTAGCTCAAGGATGGCGATTAAAATTCTTCAAAAAGGCTTCTATTGGCCAACCATCTATTAAGATGCCCATGACTTTGTGAAGGCTTGTAATCAATGTCAAAAACATGGAGGCATCTCGAGAAGACATGAGTTACCGATGACACCAATTCTTGAAGTTGAACTATTTAATGTGTGGGCCATTGACTTCATGGGTCCATTTGTGAGTTCTTACAACAACAAGTACATCCTTGTGGTGGTTGACTATGTATCCAAGTGGCTTGAATTTGTGGTGCTTCCAAATAATGAAGGCAGAAGTGCTACCGCATTCTTGAAAAAGAACATCTTCTCAAGGTTTGGTACTCCAGGGGCAATCATTAGCGATGGGGGATCTCATTTTTGCAACCGGTTGTTCAAGACTCTTCTTGAAAAATATGGAGTTAAGAATAAGGTTGCCACCCCCTATCATCCCCAAAAGAGTGGACAAGTCGAGGTGTCAACTATGGAGATCAAAAGCATCCTCTCCAAGACGATGAATGCAAATAGGACCGATTAGTCAAAGAAATTGGATGATGCACTATGGGCCTACAGAACGACTTACAAGACACCAATTGGCATGCCTCCTTACCAATTGGTGTTTGATAAAGTTTGTTATATCCCGGTGGAACTAGAACATGAGGCATTGTGGGCCTTGAAAAAAATGAATCTAAAATGGGGGGATGCCTCAAACTTGAGGATGGAAAAACTAAATGAGTTGGATGAATTATGATTTAGAGCATATGTAAGCTTTTCACTCTACAAGGCCCACATTAAGCATTTCCATGATAAGAAGATATTGAAAAGAGAACTTAGCCTAGGGGATCGTGTTTTGTTGTTCAATTCAAGACTCCGGTTGTTTCCAAGAAAATTGAAATCCAAGTGGTCCGGTCCTTTCGAAGTTACACAAGTGTTCCCTTGTGGAGCAATTGAAATTGTGTGCCCAAGTAGAGATCGAATCAAAGTGAATGGTCAGCGGTTAATCATTACTTGAGCTTACCCAATGAAGTGAAGATAATTGAGGTAATCTACCTCAATGAGCCATGAAAGGGGTAATACCATCATGCCGCGACATTAAATCAAGCACTTCTTGGGAGGCAACCGAAGTTTTAATTTTATGTTGTGTGATTTTTGTTTATTTTCATGTTGTTTTGATGTTTGTTCGTGTGTTAGGACTCAAAGGTTGAAAAACTTGGAAGATGATGGAGTATGATGAACAGGAACTCAGGCTACAAAAGCCCATTTTACGGACCGGGAACTGACCGTAAATTGTTTTACTGTCCGTAAAATAGACCGTATGTTGACACCTACGTTTTGACCTCCCATACTTTATTTAATTACCCAGAGTCTTTGGATATTAAATGGAGTGAAATATGCATTTTTAGAAGTCAAATGATTTTACAAAATTATTTAGATATTATAAATCATTTGGGAATTAATTTACATATTGTTGCAACAATTATGGTATTTGCTAAATTTATAACAATTACCTTGTTTAATTAATTGTCCAAATTAGAAAGTATTTTACTCCGTTTAAATTCAAGGAATCTAATTGATTAATAAATTATCATTTTCACCCTTCAATTCTAAATTTTGCATGTCCCAATTTATTGAAATTAATCATAATTAATTAAGTGTTTAATTGTGGTTAAAATTTCATAAATTGTTTGTTGTATGGCTGATAGTGGCTACAACTGAAATAATCAATTGTTAGCCTAATTTTGGCCTTAATTGAAATAGCCAAATTCATGGGTTTAAGTCAATTAAGTTCATTATTATAAAATTAACCTTTAATTGTTTAATTAGTTTAATTTCGGCTTTAATCAACATAGCCAATTTTTATGGCTTAGGTCAATTGAAGTCATTATTGCAAATGTGGCCATAAAATGAAACGGCCTAATCAATTAAGGCCATGATTTCAAATTTGGACTTTTTGCATAATTAGCCGCACCTTTATTTTGGTTTATTGGTTAATTAATCGCAATTTTGTCACGATTAAGGCATATAATTAACTAGTTTCTTAAATTAGGGCCATTTTATTTAAAAACTGACCCACGTATACAAACATATACACAGATATACATGTGTATACATGCATATCATGTGTATATGCATATATTGCCCTCCTCTCTTTTATTTTTGAGTTGAGCCGAGTCCAACCCACTAAGGCCAGACCTGGCCCAATATTTCATTTAAGGAAGGGGGTAATACCCCTTTCCTCTTCACTTTGTACCAAACAACCCTTAAGAAGAGGGGAGGGTTTCTCTAAGGAAACCTAAGCGCCGCCTCCTCTCTCCTCTCTCTCTCTTTCTCCTCATCACCTGAAGGCGAACCATGCTTTTTCCATTCCTGTGTGATCGTATGAGGCAAAGCATTAATTGTTTCCTCTGTTTCTCACCAAACATAACCAAAACACGGTACATTTCTCTATTTGTTCTTTATTTTTTATGCATCAACGGTCAAAACATTGTGATTCCTTAATGGTTTTTGTTGCATTATGTTTGAAATCCTTGATTGCCATTGGTTTAAGATGAACCAAGTCGGATTGATATTTTTGGGTCAAATCTGACCCTTCCTTGCTTTGTTGTGATCGATCTCAGCCATTGATTATCGTGTGAAGAGACGATTTTCAGAAGTTTGGACTTCAGGAAAAGACTCATCGAGCTGATAGATAAGAAAAGCATCACCAAGATATAGGGCCCACAGTCACTTTTGGTCCATGACAACATCTCTCCAATAGAAGGGATTACGCTAAACACTCATATTTGGCGATATGACTTTACAGTATTCAAGGACTCTTATGCTAGCATCTTCCAGAAGTTGGTCAGCATCGGAAAGAGTAGCCCCGTCAGTACCAGAAGGGCTCAAACTGAAGGAGTTGGCCACCACAAAATGTGTCTGTACCATTCTGGAGCTTTGGGGCACAACATAGAAGAATGCGAGGCATTCAAGCTTGAGATGGAGAATCTGGGCCACAAAGGCGCCATCTTATTGGTGCGCCATCTGTTTATGCTCCCTCCTCAGTATTAGAATTTAGGGCTGCAAAGGGTTGAACAGACAAACAACCTGTTTTGACCTCAAAAGAAAGGTCACTTTTTGGGTAGTTTTAGGGGATCCCATTGTTTGTACTTAATACAGATTTATCCCTGCTCCCCTCCCCCCTCCCCCTCCCGCCCATTTCATGTAAACAGAACTGTGCCGACCTGATGTCCCAAGGAATGATATGCAGGAAGCCCCTATGGGGCCTGGTCGCAGGTAGGTTTTAAGATTTAGGGAATCTTATGTAAACCGAGCTATGGAAGGACCTGATTTCCCGTGGAGGGATACATACGCAATCTTCATAGGAGTCGGTCCTTATATATTATAAATATTATATTCCCCCCCCCCCCCCCCCACTCAACAAAACCCAAGTACCCAAGACCCGGTACAAAAGATCAGTTGAGCATTTAAATCAAACGTATGATTATTTATGTGCTAAGTGTTTTTAACTACCATATATGTGTGATATCATGATGATATTCTATTACCTAACGAATTAACTTTGTCTGCCTTTGAGTTATTCTTTTCTTATAGAAAGAGAGGTTGATTCGTGTTCACACTAGCATACTTCACTAGATCCAAAGCTGCAATAGCATCCTTATCCCAACAAGACAAAGGCAAAGCAAACAAATGGCAGGTACTTCCAAGAAGGAGACTACTCCAACTAGCATCACTCTTAGATATTCACCTCTTCGAGAATTACTGGAATTCTTGCCTACTGAGGACGTTATAAAAATGATGTTTGAGAAAATTGCCGACCTTCAAGAAGTCGTGCGGAACAGAGCTGCTATTGCTGCCCGAGAGGCCCTAGATGAAACAAGGAGGCCTCCACCGCCTTTTCTCTCCCTAAGCTCACCATTACCCGACCACTTTCCCACCCAGTCCATTATGAGCACCATACCATTTACCCTAATAAATGGACACATTTGTGCCTCACACCATGCCCCTCCACCACTTAACACTACCCAGATTCTCAGAACTGCTCACTCTATCCCTTTTAAACAGCATCACAAAACACCCATCCAGCCATCACTACACAACCAAGCATCATCTCGCTACCAACTGCCAAAATTGCCCCTACCCACCGAACTCGCCCTGTTGTTTCCTTCCACACACCTGCCACCCCAGGCATTTTTTCACTTGATCAAGAAATCGATCACTATGAGGAGATGGAAAAGGCGTGGAAGGCCGAGCAGGAAAAATAAGAAGAAAGACTTGAGCAGAAGATGACCGCAATGTTGGAACGGTCCATGAGAACCACCCTCACCGGCACAGGCTTAAGCCATTACGATTTGTGTATGCATCCAAATTTGGATTTAACTGAAGGCTTCAAGGTGCCACGTTTTGAGCTATTTAATGGGACAGGTAATTCGAAAGCATATCTACGGGCCTACTGTGACCAATTGGTCGGCGCCCAAGACAACAAGCGCTCATTATGAGGCTGTTCAGTCGAAGATTTATCGGAGAAGCCTCCGAGTGGTTCACGGCGCAGGACATACGCCGCTTGATCACATGGGAAGACATTGTTGTGGCCTTCGGGGAAAGATTCCGCTTTAACATGGAAATTGTACTGGACAAATACTATTTGGAAAAGGTCATACAGAAATCCACCGAGAACTTCCATGAGTATGCAAGTAGGTGAAGAACAGAAGTTGCACGAGTACAACTGCTATGGGCGAGGAAGAATTAGTGTCGGTCTTCATCCGTTTGCAAGAAACAGACTTCTATGACAGAATGCTTTCAATGGACGGAAGACCATTCTTCGAGCTGGTCAAAATGGGAGAGACCATAGAAGATGGTCTCAAAACAGGCCGAATCATAAGTATGACCGGAAAGTCCGCTGGGTCAAGCTCAACTTGGTTTATAAGAAAGAAGAAGGAAGACGTTACAAGCATATTCCACACTCCAGGCCCAAAACCCAAAAGCAGGGAAGAATTCCCGATGGAAGTGTATGCTTCAACTCCCCCAAATACTTACATACCCGCTCCTTACAATATGGTGCCCGTATATTACGCGCAGCCGACCTTCCAATCATTAACCCCAAAATACCAAACCCTACAAAATACCTTCCAATCACGTCCCTCGAATTACCAAGCTCCACATCCAAATTATCAAACTCCCCCACCCGCTTACCGTTCTCCACAAAATAATCAACTCAACACCTACCAAAATCAGACACCACCAAATACCAATAATACGCCGCGTTAGAGCTTCAAAAAGAAGCCTGCCCACGTGTTCACTCCATCAATGGAATCACAGACTGATTTGTTCAAAAGATTGAGTGCGGTCGGGATGATCCAAACGCAATCCCCAAAGGTCGTTAACCTAAAGAATTAGTTTTCTGAGCTAATTAGATATATGCCTACCATTCTAATGGCATAGGAAACAGTACTGAAGATTGCATTAATCTCAAGTACAAGATATAAGACATCATTGACCTGAAGGAGATCGTGCTCCAAATAGCTCCTCTTAATGTGAACACCAATCCCCTGCCAAACCTTGGCAATAACATGATTCATACGACAGAAACTGAAGAGGATTGGGTCGCAGACATGCCTACAATCCGAGAATCTGTGGAAGAACTTAAGCCCACAATGGCGTCTCTTTCTCTACAAGAACGCCCACAATTCAAAGTACTAATCCATGCGCCAGTTATTGTGCATGTGGCCCAAGTAACCCCGGCACTGCGTCGAAATGAATTTATGGTCCAAGTCACTGCCGCCCATGGAATTACGAGATCGGGAAGGTGCTATACTCCCGAAGATCTAGCCTAAGGGGCACCCCAAAGAGAGGGAAATCAGACAAGGGAAATCAAGGAGGGCAAAGCTGAAGATTTTTGGCACCAAATGCAGCCCAAAAATACTCCATTGTGGAGCACCTAAAGAAAACACCATCCCAAATCTCGGTGCTAGCACTTTTACAAAGTTCACTCCAGTACCGCTTGGCTCTAATGAAGGTGTTGGAGGAAGCCCACTGTCACGACCCAGATCGGTGAGTCGTGATGAGTGTCTGACCTCTAGTGACCAAACAACTCATATCTGAACCATACTGGACATCCAGGGCCCATAAGTGACTTAAACTGATTTCATACTGCCTCATGAAGGGGGTGATATCATGAACTCTGTACATTTTCATACATACAAGCTAAAAGAGCAGTGCAAGCCAACTAGGCTGCTATATACACTGTACACAAAATAATAGGAGCCGACAAGGCTACATCATCTGAAATACACATACACCTATCTACAGACCTCTAGTGAAATAGAAACTGTAGAAAGGACGGGACAGGGCCCCGTCATACCCATATGCATATACATCTCTAAAAGAATGGCCTACCAAAGCAAGCATGCACAACTACCCGGATAATTCCGTGCCTGTCACCAAAGCGGCAACCAAAGGAACGGATTTCCATGTAATGGAACTCGTGGGGGCTGCCCACAAAATAGAATCCCCCGAGATTCCTATGTCGGCAGTATATAAGATGATTACTTCAACTATACTCTTGAACGGGTTCAAACCCGAGAAAATCTGGGAAAGAATTTGCACAGCATCACTGAGCCAATTCCCATTCCATAAGACAATTTTCATTTCGAACTGGGATAGGTCCCAGCTGAAGATGAGATACCTACCAAGAAGAGGCAAGAGGTCGTGAATATCTGCAGACCCATTCCAAACCTTTACCAGTCATTTCCTAACCGAATGCGTACGCCGGGTGATGCTGACATTGAAGAAGGAATAGGGATGCTATTCCAAGAAGAAAATTACTCAGTAATCTTAGAATAATATGCAGAAGCGCCCACTATCAGAGATGCAGATCCGGGCGAGCAACTGTCCAATTAGACCTCTACCCCATAACTAGCTCTTCGATTGAGAAAGATGAATTTATTTTGAAAATACGGAGAATCGGTCGAGGCCCCATTACTCACTTTTTATCACTTTATGTACCTCATAATGTTTTCAAAAACGGAAATGACTTGACATTGATCCATGTCAGGACCACAGTTTGTACTTTTATTAATCTAAACCAATGAAAGCCTCTGTTTAATCAAAACAATTTTATTTATTTATTACGCATGCATGTTTTATATTAACATACTTTGCCTTGAATTTTCAGTAATAAAAATGATAAAACAACCCTAAATGTCATGACATGTTGTCAAACGAATGAGTAGGGCAGCATGAAAGAAGAAGACCATGAGCAATACGATGAGACCACAATATTACTCGGGGGTCTGGTGGAATAGGTAGAGCAGTTAGAGAGTGAGCAGAAACCAAACATGGATGAAACAAAAGTCATAAATCTAGGTGATGAAGAGAATGTCAAAGAAACAAGGATAAGCACACACCTAGAGGCACCTTTAAGAGAAGAATTGATAAACCTACTGAAGGAGTATGTGGATATCTTCGCATGGTCATATGCTGACATGCCAGGGCTAAGTACCAGCGTAGTATCCCACAGGTTACCTATCAATGTGGGTTTCTTTCCTGTGAAAAATAAAACCCGACAATTCATGCCAAACGTTAGTATCCGCATCAAGGACGAGGTAAAAAAGCAAATCAAGTCCGGGCTAGTAGAAGTAACCTCATACCCCACCTGGTTGGCCAACATAGTGTCGGTACCCAAAAAGGATGGAAAGATAAGAATCTGTGTAGATTATCGAGATCTCAACAAGGCCAGTCTGAAGGATAATTTTTCACTACCGAATATCCACATACTCATAGATAAGTGTGCCAAACACGAGCTACAGGCATTTGTGATTTTTTTTGCCGGCTATCATCAAATCCTAATAGATAGAGAGGATGCGGAGAAAATAGCCTTCATCACTCCATGGGGAGTGTACCATTACCAAGTGATGCCCTTCGGCCTAAAAAATACCAGTGTGACCTACATGAAAGCCAGGACTACCATTTTTCACGACATGGTTCATAGAGAGATTGAAGTATATGTGGACAATGTCACTATCAAGTCAATGGAAAGTTCGAAGCATACTACTCCTCTTAGGAAATTCTTCGATGGGCTCCGAAAGTTCAACTTGAAGTTAAACCCAGCTAAATGTGCATTTGGGGTACTGGCTGGAAAATTACTGGGGTTCATAGTCAGCCAAAAGGGCATAGAGCTAGACCCAACAAAGATCAAAGAAATCCAAGAGAATTACCTCCTCCCAAAACCAAGAAAGAAGTCATGAGTTTCCTGGGAAGATTAAATTACATTGGATGATTCATAGCTCAATCCACCATCATTGTCGAGCCCATCGTCAAGCTTTTGAAAAAATACGCTCCCACAAAATGGACAGAGGAGTGTCAAGAGGCATTTGATACTATCAAGAAATACTTGTCCAATCCACCAATCTTGGTACCACCAAGGTCCGGGAGCCCACCGTTGCTATACTTATTGGTTGTTGAAAATGCCTTCGGTTACGTGTTAGGACAACACGATGAAAAAGGGAAAAAATAACGTGCCATTTACTACCTGAGCAAAAGTTCACTGCCTGTGAGGTAAGATATACGCTAGTAGAGAAAACCTGCTGTGCTTTAACTTGGGTTGCCCAAATATTGAGGCATTACTTATCCTCGTACACCACTCACCTTATATCCAAGATGGATCCATTGAGGTACATATTCCACCAGCCCATGCCCATCGATAAATTGGCCAAATGGCAAATACTGTTGAGTGAATTCGATATTGTATGCATAGCCCAAAAGGCTGCCAAAGGACAAGCCTTGGCCGACCTGCTAGCTCAAAGCCCAGTGGATGAAGAGCTAGAAACCCCTTCGCAATCATTTACCAAAAGAAGGGTTATTGACCATAGAAGAGGAAGCGGTAGAACCATACGCAAGTTGGAGATTGTTCTTCGATGGAAAAGTCAACTACAGGGGTTCCGGAATAGAAGCAGTTTTAGTATCAGAAAATGGGCAACATTACCCAATGGCCGCGAAGCTCAAATTTTGTTGTACCAACAACATGGCTGAATACGAGGCCTGCATTCTAGGTCTCATGATGGCACTGGATATGGGCATCAATGAATTGTTGGTCATTGGAGATTTCGACCTACTAATTCATCAAGTACAAGGCGAATGGGCCACCAAAAATGAAAAGATCTTGCCATACATGAACTTGGCACAAAGACTGTGCAAGAAATTCTGAAAGATCGAGTTTCGACATACTCCAAGAGCTTAGAACGAGTTTGCCGATGCGCTGGCAACAATAGTGTCAATGATCGAACATCCTGAAAGTAGTCACATCAACCTACTGAGTATAAACTTGAAAGAAGAGCATGTCCATTGTTTCCACGTAAAAGCAGAGACGGATGGTAAGCTGTGGTACATTGACATCAAGATATACTTGGAGAAACAAGAATACCCGAAGGAGTCACAAATGGACAAAAGAAGACCACCAGAAGAATGACAAATGGTTTCTTCCTGAATAAAGAAGTGTTGTACAAATAGACGCCTGACTTGGGTCTGATTCTATTTGTAGATGCTGAAGAAACCACCAAACTTCTAGAAGAAGTACATGCTGGGACATGTGGACCCTATATGAATGGATTTGTACTAGCCAAGAAGATTCTCCAAGCTGGATACTATTGGATGACTATGGAAAGTGATTGATGCAAGTATGTGCAAAGGTGCCATCAATGCCAAATCCACAGTGATTTAATCAAGGTTCTACCTAGTGAGCTTAATGCTATGAGCTCACCATCGCCTTTCGTTGCCTGGGGCATGGACGTCATGATGAACAGGAACTCAGGCTACAGAGGTCCATTTTACGGACCGCGAAATGACCGTAAATTGTTTTATGGTCCGTAAAATAGACCGTATGTTGACACCTAATTTTTGACCTCCCATAATTTATTTAATTACCCAGAGTCTTTGGATATTAAATGGAGTGAAATATGCATTTTTAGAAGTCAAAATGGTTTTGACAAAATTATTTAGATAATATTTTACCATTCTTATTTGGTAAAATAATTTCTATAATATTATAAATTATTTGGGAATTAATTTACATATTGTTGTAGCAATTATGGTATTTGCTAAATTTATAACAACTAACTTATTTAATTAATTGTCTAAATTAGCAAGTATTTTACTCCGTTTAAATTCAAGGAATCTGATTGATTAATAAATTGATTATTTTCACCACTCAATT
Source organism: Lycium barbarum (assembly GCF_019175385.1). Classification (NCBI taxonomy): domain Eukaryota; kingdom Viridiplantae; phylum Streptophyta; class Magnoliopsida; order Solanales; family Solanaceae; genus Lycium; species Lycium barbarum. The sequence continues at coordinate 95,412,073 of NC_083343.1, read as the reverse complement.
ATAAATTTTGCATGTCCCAATTTATTGAAAATAATCATAATTAATTAAGTGTTTAATTGTGGTTAAAATTTCATAAATTGTTTGCTATATGGCTAATCGTGGCTACGACTAAAATAATCAATTGTTAGCCGAATCTAGCCTTAATTGAAATAGCCAAATTCATTGGTATAGGTCAATTAAGGTCACTATTGTAAAATTAACCTTTAATTGTTTAATTAGTTCAATTCCGTCTTTAATTAACATAGCCAATTTTTATGGCTTAGGTCAATCGAAGTCATTATTGCAAATGTGGCTATAAATTGAAAGGGCCTAATCAATTAAGGCCATGATTTCAAATTTGGACTTGTTGCATAATTAGCTTCACCTTTATTTTTGTTAATTGGTTAATTAAGGCACATAATTAGCTAGTTTCTTAAATTAGAGCCATTTATTTAAACAGTTGTCCCACGTATGCAAACATATACACAGATATACATGTGTATATGTGTATATTGCCTCTCCCCCTTTTACTTTTGAGTTGAGCCAAGTGCAACCTACTAAGGTCAGACCCAGCCCAATATTTCATTTAAGGAAGGGGGTAATACCCCTTTCCTCTTCACTTCATACCAAACAACCTTTAAGAGGGACAGGGTTTCTCTAAGGAAACCCTAAGCGCCGCCTCTCTCTCTCTCTCTCTCTCTCTCTCTCTCTCTCTCTCTCTCCCCTCATCACCATTGCCATTTATGTCAAATTTTCAAGTGAACCATGCTTTTTCCAGGCCTGTGTGATCGTATGAGGCAAACCATTAATTGTGTCCTCCATTTCTCACCAAACACAACCCAAACATGGTACATTTCTCTATTTGTTCTTTATTGTTTGTGCATCAACTGTCAAAACACTGTAATTCCTTAATGGTTTTTGTTGTATTGTGTTGTGTTCGAAATCCTCGATCGCCATTGGTTTAATATGAATCAAGTCGGATTGATATTTTTGGGTCAAATTTGACCCTTCTTTGCTTTGTTGTGATCAATCTCAGCCATTGATCGCCGTGTGAAGAGACGATTCTCAGAAGTTGGGAATTGTCCCATATCAAAATCAAATTAGGGTTTGCGATTTTGGGGGTTTCTATTTAAAGGACCCCAACTTGCATTGTAACATAGTTTGCAACATCGAATATATCACAATATTCAAAAAATCGATAAATACCTAGGGTTTCTAGCATTTTGCTAAAAACCTTTAATTTATTCGGATTGAGTTAAATTTTTAATTATTGCTCTTGTTATTGTGGCTGAGTGTGAGTTGAAGGAGCATAGGAATTCTCCAATTTCAACTTCGACCAAGGCTGCACAACAAAAAAGTAAATTTTCCTCCTTTTAGTTTGGTTTTTTTTTGTTATGTGTTAGTTATATGTTCTCATTTGTTATGTGTTAACTTGCTGTTTATGTGTGATTCCTGTTTAATATGGTTTAGTTTAGGCTTATCTCTTTGTTAATTATATGCTTTTATAATCATTTAGTTGGCTTAGTTAAGTCAAGTTGAGTTACTTAGTTCTAAAAAGGGGTTATTAGCTCATTTCAGTCTTGTTTAGATAGCATTAGAGATATAAAAGATTGTTAAATCCTATCTGGTAATGCTTTATTTGATGTGGTATAACACTAGTCCTATTTGAACTTGATTAACTCTCTGGTATCATGTAGTATTATCCTTCACCTGTCCATTTGACAGATTATAAATTGATAATTAATTGAATACTTGTTTGTGCCCTGATGCTTAGTAGTATTAGACTATTACTCATGTTCTTGTCTTTCTGAATTTTCCTAGGTCTGTTGAGTTATATGACTTTGCTATCTGTTAATGTTGAATACATAGGATTCCTTTGTAAGTTGGAGAATCACCTATGGCTAAATTTGTGTGTTATTTTAATACTTATGTCTTAGAAAGAAATTGTGCCCCCTATTGCTTCAAAGTTGCACATGTTTCTACTCAAGTAAACTGTAAAGATTCTAGTTTCCTCTACTAAGTCTTTGATTGGTATTGTTTGATGTTGTTTGGTATACTAAGATTGGTTGATGTTGTTTGGTATACTAAGTCATAGTAAAATACTCAGACTGTCCTATAATACACTTTTGAAACAAAAATTGCCTTAAAAATGGAAATGATGTCCTGTGTGCTTAAGTATAAGGAGATTAATAGCTGTGTCCCTTTGCTGAACTGAATCCTTTTGTTTGAAAACCATTTGTTGACAACTACCCTAACTATGTAATATTTGAAATTTGTTATGAACTAAGAGGTTAGGATATGGGATTTATAATAAGATAAAGTTGGAAAAGGGTAAAATATGCTGATAAGGATCCAGTTTGTTGGGAATAACTTAGTAGTTGCTTTATTTGGTCTCTATGTGTTGGTGTTTTTGTGAACCAGAGGTATGAATTTGTATTGTGGTGCTATGTGTTGGGTCTGTGACTTCTTCCAGTGTTGGAAGGTGTAAGTAAGGAGGACGACACTTAAAACGTGGACAACTATGAGTGTGACTTACCTAGGACTTAGAAGAAGGATAGAGGACTTGGAGTTTCTAGCAAACTCAGTCCCCATGTCTATCTTCTGAGTTGTTGGGGTTCCCTCATGGAAATCCACATTCCATGGGACCCTCCCAAAAGTTTAAAGCAATTAAAAGTGTTGTTGAGCTATTCTTTTAAGGTTCAAACTGATTTTGTAGCACTTCATCTCTCTGGGTGTATATTTTTTAATCTTTTGAGCTTCTAGTTTATATGGTATTGGGGTATGTTTCCTTTGTGCATATTTCCTTGTGAATGGACATTCAAATAACTTCAAAACTATCCTGAAATCTTGTGTGTTCCTGTGTTGTGTCATTGCCTTAAATAAGTTGGTTTTCTTCATCATGATATACTGGAATATACACATGTATACCGTGTATATTCAAACTCTACATATGCTGCATATGTAGAAGTTTGGTATATCATAGGTATATCACCTATGAGAAATGCCTTAACTGTCAAAAGCTCTTTATGTTAAATTGCTCTATTGATGAGTTTAGTCCTTGTGCCTTATTAGGACCAATTTTTATTAGAATTTGTTTGGGTCGAGTCTGCCTTTCATGCCATATTTTGATTGATGATTCGGGCTAGTTTGTAAACTTTGAATAAACTGCCTGGGTTTGGACTATGCTTACATTATTGAAATTGGGCCTAAGACTTATCTTCTATTTTCTTTTGTTTTGCACTACTTTCTTATTAGTTTATTGTTAGTCTAATTGAATCACTTAAGTATGGATTATAAGTACTTTGATTTAACACATAGGTCTTAGAGACATGCTAATCCTTTCCTTTTTATGCTCCATGTGATTCAACCTCGGGCAACTTGGGCTGTCTCTTGCATTAAGTCTGGCCCAACATCATTTTTTTTATTGAGTTCGAGGATAACAAATAAAGGAAGCAAATATATTGAAGGCCCAATCATGGGTGAAAATGGTCATTGGTGGTATTTGGTAGGCCCACCAAATAAAATTCTTGTTCCTCTATCTCCCTTTTTTATATGTATATTTGTGTTGTATATGTATTGTATATGTAAACAAATCTGTAGTATATTGAAACCCATGTGGATGTAGAACTTAGGAAAAAATATGTTGTATCTTAGAAAAGTCGACAAACTGTTTTCAAAAGGTCGAATAGTGATCCACTTTGCATGAAATGGAACTTAACCTGATTTGGCTAATTGTAAAATTGGTTCAACATTTCAAATAAAGAGCAAAACAATTTCAAAAATAATGATTGAGAAGTAAAATGGTTCGGGCTTGCTCCCCCTTTGTAGAATTCAGTAGTTAAATAACCAGTATTTGGACTGTTTTGGGCCTTAAGCCCATTGCTAAAAATAACTGTTTTATTGGACCAAAAAATAGGATTTCAGGGGTTAGCCTAAATATTGTTTAGATGGTAGAACTTGTTTTGATAGTAAACACTATGCGAAAATCGGATGATTTGGGAAGTTAAAAACTAGGTTCTGTTTAAAAATGGAAATGGATCTCTTTTGAACTTTAAAGGATTTTGAGATTATTGGACCAAAAGCCCACCAAACTGGAGAATTGAAAAGGAACGAGCATTTTGGGCCTAGAAGCCCAATGTTGAATCTGGACTAAAAGCGAGACAATTTTTTGGGCCCAGTTTGAGACGAGATTGACTCCGGACTAGACTATGAGTTGACTTGATATGAGCTTCAAATGAGTAGAATTGGGACTTAATGAAATTTGCCTTTTCTTCATATATATATGTATCAAAATAAGAGATATACTACATAATTTCCCTTATACATATATATATATATATATATATATATATATATATATATATATATATATATATATATATATATATATATATATAATATGTACATATATAAATGTAGGCGAATACTCCATAGCTTTATATAAAAAATAAAAAGCCGTAAGAACTAAACTCATCTTATTAGGACTAGAATAGTGGTGACTCTACTCGGGAGAAATCCCGGGTGTGTCCTAGTCCGGCAATAAAGTGAGTTGAACATTTACGCGGATTTTTGAACCCAAAAAACCCTTTTTAAAGGGAAATTTTTTGCCAATTTTTTTTGAATTAATGATATGAATGAAATGACACTTTGCGGGATTTTAAACAATTTTTAGCAAATAATTACAAAATCACACATTGAAGATCGTAGACTAACCGTATTCTAGAGATCTTTAATACTAGGGTGCGTAAAACCTTCCCTAGGGGATCACCAGAATCCTTACCTCGAACTTTTTTCCAATAAGACATTTTTGCTCGCTTGAAAAAACCTTTAAACCCAGTTTTTCCTAATTTCCCTTAATAAATTAGGTGGCGACTCTAAAAAATACTAAATCTAATTAGAGAACCAACAACCTCGTAGTAGCTTTTATGCGCTCACATAAAAGTAAACCATAAATGGGAGAATGAAGTTTTACTCACTGGAGATTGCAAGGCAAAATTTACAGACCATAAAAGTTTATGCGGTAACTTTTACGGGCCGTAAAAATTCTATCAGCCACATCGTCAGGTAAGTACTAGCGGGACCATAAAACAAGGCGTAAGACCTGTTTATGGAGCATAAAAAAAGAGGGGGATCATAGAAATGAGACAAGTTTTAAATACCCAATCCTATTTCCACTCGTTCCACTGCATTTTCAAACGCCTCTCTCCTCCCTCTTCCAAAACCAGTCCCCCCCCCCCCCCCCCCCCTCATTCCCATATGTAACTGATCCCTACTCCTTTTATAACTCTCCCACACCACTAATCATCACCCCTCATTCTTAATCAACCACACCCAGCGTACGCTACCAATTACATGTCCTTTCTTTGATTTTCCTCACAAGAGTTCGTCAAATTCTTCAAGTTCAGCCGAGCCACAGGTATGGTAATGTTTCATCCTTCATTCTCAGTGGTATTCTGCTCATTATTCTTTGTATTGAGGGTAGTTTGGATGTAAAGCATTATTTATTTACTCAGAATTCAACCTAGGGTTTGCATTTCTATCAAAAATTTTCATGGTTCGAATTAATTGTTTGCTTTGGTTGGGGGTTCGGATTTGGTATGCATGCTGCTAGTATGGGGTTGTTTCAACATTTCATTGAGTCGGAGGGCATTTATTGTCACCACCCACCCTTAGTAAGGCATGATTGACACCCGGCACCTTACGGAAACCGAGCGAACCAACTTATAACTTGTATTCTCTATGTCTCGAATGAAAAAATAAGGTTAAGGCTAGATATTAACATAATATCATGTATAAATATATGTCGAATGGACCCACGACACCAATATAACGATCGACAAAACATAACGAAGCTATACACAAGAACTGTCTGCAAAGCCTTTATAAACATGACTGAAGTATACAAGTCGGGACAGGGCACCCCGACAGGCCCTGAATAAAAATCATACAAACATATATACATCTAGACTCGGCAGCGCTCCAGGAAGAAGTGAAGCTCACCAATCAGAATTGGTACTTGAAGGCAGCCTACGATGAAATATCCTCGTCTTGTCTATCTACACCTGCGGGCATGAACGCAACGTCCACAGGAAGGGACGTCAGTACGAATGATTTACTGAGTACGTAAGGCATGAATAACAACATAATGGGAAATATAGAACATAACATGAAATAAAAATAACCTGTATATCTGATTGCCTCATAAGGCGGATACCATGCATGCTTAGCTTTCTTTTTAAAAAAAAGATTCCTCATATATATATATACAAATAATAGTGATGTGGAACGTGCAGCCCGATCCATGAATAAATAATAGTGCTGCGGAACGTGCAGCCCGATCCATAAATATTTTATATTACTGCGGAACGTGCAGCCCGATCCGCATATCATATCATCATCTTGCATATATATTGCTGCGGAACGAACGACCCGATCCATTTATCCCATATATCCCACGTCCGAGCATCTCGTGTTCGGGATGATATCCAGCTGATCAGGTGGCTATGCGTATATAACGCCTCACCTTTCCCCTTACCCTATATGTAAATATAAATATATACATCATATACATATATAACATAAGTAGCATGCATGAGAGCCCAAGTAAAAGTTATCACTTTATCTTAGTGATGTAAGGTCGGTAGCCTCCGACTTATATTATGGAACAATTATCATCGCTCTATCGCACCTTGAAGGAACAATTATTATAAGGTGAGATCGACAACAAAGAGTGGGATCAAGAAAATCATTAAATAAGCTCAAATCTCATCTTAGCATTAAAATCATAAGTGTTGGAATTTCTAGAATTAAAATCATCATCATCATGTTCATCATAGGAAATATATCATCTTTAATATCATAAAAAACTTTTAAGAGTCATGGACTTCTAAATTTTGGAAGTAAGAAGGTTATGGAAACATATAAGGAATCATAGCATAGGAGGTCCGGTTTTGGTTTTGCCGTAGCAAATATTGGGGGGACACGATTCATTGTGATCATTTGGTCCTTACACCGAAACCTAATGCAGAAGCTCTGATCTTGATTTTGCAGTAGCAAATATTGGGGGGACACGATTCATTTTGATCGTTTGGTCCTTATACCGAAACCTAATGCAGAAGGTCCGGTCTTGATTTGTTGAGCTCCTCCGTTTTTCGTTAACCGGGGTAAACCTCGATGTGGGTATAAGTCCCCTAGTGCTTATCCGAGCTGCAAGATCAGGCGAGCGCTATCAATCCCCCCCACCAATATGTACCATAAAACAGCCCACACGCTGCTTTCCAACTTCCATAACTAACCAACTTACTACACAATTATTTAATGACTGTAGCAAGTCGGTTACTGTAGCAATACTGTAGCACGCATTTCTGCTCTGTCAGCCGAACTTATAACGTCGATAATTCTCTACTCCGATGTCCTATCAACAAGCGGTTTGTTGTGTTGGAAACTAGACTCGACGAACTTCATTTTACTTCAAAACACTTCATATGCTAAGAGATATGCTTCCCTTAAGTTGGACCAAAATCTTCTCACGAAACTTCATTTCTTCCACTCATTTCCTTATAAAACCATCTGGTATACCTTATATACATTTTTCACTCATTAAATATACTTAATAATGCTGCTACTTATATTCCAAAGTGGTTTTACTTAACCCTAACTCAACGTGCTTATATTTCAAATTTGATAAGTGCTCTTCGAAGATAGGGGGTGTAACATTTATCTTCAGAAATTGAGGAATGGTAGTTATGCCCGCTAACTATTCGATGAAATGACTCAAAGAAATCTCGATGTGGTGAAGTCTGAGTAGCCTTAATTCATGAAACTCCCCCATTGTGTGAAAAATGTGTGTGTGAGTCCAAATGATTGTGTGTTCTTGCTGAAGGATATTTCAGTCACCTATGTTGTATGTGATATTGTGCGACATTTGAAAGTATTTGTTAATTTTCAGTGGCTATACGGAGCATTTCACGGACCGTAACTTGATTTACGGCCCGTGAATTGTACCGTATACCCAAGTTTGTAGAAAGCAATTCTGTTAAAAGAATTACTGTAGGATTTACGGACCTTAAAAATTTTTACGGGCCGTGAAAACCACCGTAAACTGAAGGTTGCCAAATACATTTTTGTTACAAGTTTTACGTTCCGTAAAACACTTTCTCGGACCGAGAAATTTTTTACAGCTGATAATCCTACTTGAGTATGAGGAGCCAATCTTTGAGTCTAGACCTTGTTTTTTTTTTTTGATACGTCCAAATTACACCCTTAAAATAAGAGTAAGCGGTCATTGGTCAAATGTAGAATCCAATGAGGTTAGAGTCGAATCCCACAGGGAATACGACGAAGAAATGTACGTATAAAGTGTAATGCTCGACTATTACTCTATATTTCTAGGAAAGGGGGTATAAATAATGGTTGATTTAAAGTTCGTCATACTAATTGCTAGAGAAATCTTGTTGTGAAATTAATCAATTGAGAAAAGGACTAAGGTTGTGGTTCCAAAGGAAAGTAATACAAATGGGTATTAATTCAATTCCTTAGTTTGTTTAGGTATAATAAACAATGTATTTCATTTGTTTACAAAAGTTTCCAACCAAATTGATAAATGTCATTTCTAAGATTTTCCAAGCCTTTGAATGAAGAATATGTGAATAGCCATTTTCGTTTCAAGCTAGCTTTACTGTTCCTGGCTCAAGCTATTAGATGGGGGTTATATCTCCAAATTCTTGCTATTTAACTCTTTTCCTAACTATTATTTTCTTTTCCAAGCAAAATAAAACTGTTTAGGCACAAATAATATTGGCTACCATTAAAAGTCGTTTGAGCTTGAAAAGTTAATAGAAAACACCATTACAACTAATAAAGTTTGAATGCAAACCCCATACACATAGCTAACATATTTGGTCCCACAACCTTAGCTAATGGGATTAGCTACTCATATTCATAAAGTAGAAGACAATAATATATAAAGTATTCATAAAGCTTACAAAGATGTAATGAAGAAGATGGCAAAAGTGCAAGATTCCTTCTTAAAAGCTTCAATTACCAGTATTCTATGTATTGATTGCTTCAACACTAAGTGTAAAAGTCAGAATAGTGAATACAAACCCTAAAAATTTTACTTATAATGGTCCACACATGGAAAATAACTTAAGACAAAACTGCCCCGTCTACAGAAATACGAACCGTAAAATATGAATATGGTTCATAAAATCTGCAGCCTCCACCGTAGAATCTGAAGTCTTCAAATAAGTTCTTCTTTTCATGCTTCATTTTTACGGACCGCAAAATAGAAATACGGTCCATATATTTCCACCGTAGAATGACACTTCATGCAGTAGTTAATGTTGCAGCTTTTACGGTGGATTTCATGGCCCGTAAAATATTTTACGGTCCTTAAATCCTCACCATTTCTTGACTTGTCTTGAACAGGTTTCTGTTGTTATGTGGGATAAGGAATACGGTTCGTATAATCTTTTACGGACCATAAATGTCACTGTAAAATCCTTTTCCTGTGTCTGCCTTCTGAACTTCACATTTTGGGCCCTTTTTCATGTTATTTTCCACGTAATCGCCATCAAATGACTAAAAAACCTACAACACGGCAAAAGACATAAAAAATGACAACAAGTTACGTAAAAACAAGTAAAACTTTACGTATAAGGCATCAATGTGTTGTATTTCTACCACACATCAGCACCCCTAACTTAAAGTTTTTGTTTGTCCTCAAGCAACTCAAATGACACTTACAACTCACGCCGAATAGTCAGGCTTCACAAAGTAACCATGACTACATCGATGATAGCAATTAGTTATAGGCATGTATTCGAGACAAGATTTCCCTCCTCTTCAATTAAAAACTGATGCATTTACTCAAGGATGAGAGAATAGTCATGCTGCTTCACTTAGTGACACAATGTTATTAGCTTAAGAGAACCGCTCAAGATTCTTAGATCGAGAGTTGTTTCTTGAGTTAAGTGTTGCAATCGTGTGTCCTCACAAAGACCAAAGAGAGTACCAAAAACACACATATTTATAATAACACAAGGGACAAAAGACAAAGGAGAAGAGAACACTCACACTCACAAGAATGTACAAGTGCACTAGCGCGGTACCATAGACTTTCCCTTCAAGTATTTTCCACTAATGTAAACACACTCGGTTTGAAATCAATTAGGACTTATGGGCTGTAATGTAGGCTTTAGGTTAAGGTACGGTAAATTTAGGAAATAGTGACTCAAAGCCTCCTTAAGTGCTACAAATTTGCAACCTTGCTCATACCTTCTTCCAATGATTTTCTACCCTTCCTCACTTTTCATTCCACCACTTAGTCTTCCCTTTATTCAAAAACTTTATTACTCATTTCTTTCTTTTATCTTTTGTTGTTTCTCTTTTTGAAATACCAAGGAAGATTTATTTACATTATTTTTCACCATTACATCCCACATCACTACTCTCACCACCCCCAACTTAGGATTTTAGCCTAAGTTGCATTTCCAACACACTTAAGGAGGTAGGGTATTTGAAAATGGATTCGATGACGATCAAAGGGGCACACTTGCAACATGGGTGCCAAAGAAAGGATTATAGGCTCAAACGGGGTTGACTAGGGACAAGATGCATAGGTAGGCAAAATTAAGGCACAGAAAAAGGTAAAAAGAAAGCCAGACATCCTATTTCAGACCAACTGTAGTTTAGAATTTCGCCTTGAAACACTTTCCGAGCAAGTTCTAGACTACACTAATGCACAAGACTTAACACAAGACCTTACATCACGTGACACATGGATTACTTCATTGATTCATTATTTTCACTTCTCAACCAAGTACTCAAGGTCACAACTCATTACCAATTTGGTTCTAACCCGCACAATGTCACCAAATGAGCCATGCATCCTATTCATCATTTAAGTATTTACACACAACTAACATTTTCATTTTCAAATCAAAACAGCAAATATACATGCCATAAACTAATCAAACCAACATCATATAAGTCATGCACTTTGCTAAACTTGACTACACAAAGCAACCTAAACATTCCAGGTTCAACATAAATTAAATACCCATTGGAAAAGAACTATGGAAAATAAAAGCCGACAGGAGTACACCAACACATATATACATATAATACAAGCAAAATGAGCTAAACAATCTACCCCATCCCTAACTGAAAGGCATGCATTGTCCCCAATGAATAATAAAGTAAAACATAGGTTGGGATCTCCCTAGGGCACACTAGGCGCTATGAGCATCTCGAGGGGTCCCCACCTTGGCAATGTGGACCGCAACAGGATCAGCATCTGAATTAGTGACTCCAATAGGTGGTGTTGAATGGCTCGGGACCATCGAATCATCCATATGAGCAAGAGTAAAAACCTCAAGTGGGGCTGACTGTGTCTCCAAAATAGAAGTGATGCCCTCGGGTAGGGCTGCATAACAGGACGAAGCCCCGATAAAGTGTGTGTGAATTTGAGATTGTCAGATGGTCCTCTTGAACACCCACTCCTAATCCTCATCTACATCCTCCTCTTCCTCAGGACTTTTCCTTCTTTCTTTATCTTCCAGTGATGATGGAATATCTACTAACAAATCCACCACAGGTGGTAATTCTAACTCCACCACCGGTGCAGAAATTGTGCTTCCCAAAGCACCCATATCCCTCGAATTCAATGCCAACATATCAGCCTTCATATTCTTCAAGTCTTCTCAAAATTACCCCACATCAATGGTGGGACCCCTCATGTCAATTCAGCAAATCTGATCTGGAGTTCATCAATTCTTGAGTGAAGTTGTTCATGTGATTTCTCAACGGACTCCTGCAGTAGTTTCAAAGCATGCTTGATCGGTTTCTCCACCAAAAACTATAATTGGGACACCACCTTGTCTACCTGTTCATTGGCCCAATCTGTCTTAGCTGCATAATCTCTGAAGGTCTCAAGATTGAGCATAATCACTCGCCTAGATGATGGGGTTACTGGTAGGGGCTGAGCTACTGCTGGTGTAGGGCCAACTGAGGAAGTCTCGACCTGAGTAGTGGGGGGTGCTTTAGTGGTGGCACTACCAGTGGTGGTAGGTAGAACAACAAAATTTTCACTACCGGTAGACTCTAGGGCGGTGTCAGGAAGTGACTAAACTTGTGACCCAGGCTGGACTAGCACTGTAGTGGCTATGGGGTCATCAGTCAGCTGTGAAGCCTTAAGTAGTTCATCTTTGCTCTTCATTAGGTCGTACACATGGAGTGCCTTGATGTAGTGGTCCCAAAGTGTCAGCCAAGGAACTTGTGCTTTTTCGCATAATTGGGTGATGAGGCAGGGAAAATTAATGAAATCTGAGGCTGTAACACTCGCAACTGGATTTCTTCAGCGATTAAGCGGCCCAAATCAATGTTATATTTGGACATGATGGCCGCCACAAGAACTGCTCTATCTAGGGTGAGTGAATTATCAGTTTAAGTGGGATAAAATCGGTTAGTAATGACGGTCTACCATAATTTGTCCTCAAGTGAGAGGTCCCTTTTGTAGATCGAAGCTTTTGGGTTGCTGCGCCATGGTGGATCTTCTTTTTGGTCCATTATCGAGGCAATCCATGACATTTGAGACATCTTATCAGCAGTACAAGCGAAAATCTTGTAATCAATCGCGTATAAGCAGGTCGGTGCCCTATAATCTGCCCAAAAATACCATGAGTTGATGGCCTCTGGTGGTATGCCTATTTCTACTCCCCGAACTACCACCTTTTCTAACCACTTCGATTTCTTGTTCCTCTGAGATTTGTTTTACAGCTTCTGCATTGCTGCCCCATAGGAGGCATAAAACTCAAAAACCAGAACCATGCAAAACTCTCCCAAAGGATCATTAAGGAATTCCCATTTGTAATCTTGCAAAATAGCTCGAACAGTGGGAAATTCCTTTAACCCATGAAAGCTTATTTGTTTCCCTTCCCATATGCTTCTCCTTGGATTTGCACCTACTTTCACTGGCTCCAAATCCTATTTAAACAATTCTTTCGACCTATCAACCGAGAACTGGAGAGCATTATCAAATTTCTCCTTCATACGAACCTCCTGGCGTCTTCGAGTTTCGGAGTCATCTGATGTGCTACCCATTGACTTCTTAGGGAAGCCCACCACTACAGCGAAGGAGCGTGGGCCAGACTCCTATACATGCCATATTTCGGGATTTTTTCCTACTTTTCTGTAAAACCTTATTCTAAGCCGACTTTTGTGAGGTTTCTTGGATAGAGCACCCAAAAACTTTGCCAAGGTGAGCCTCTAAACATGGTTCTTGTTCACAATTCATAAAAGAAATTCTTCCCGTAGATAAACTTGTTCCTCAAAGTATCATGTATGATTGTTGTGTAACCCTTTTCCTCGGGTTCGTAAAATTCCTAGAATTCTCGGTCAAAGCTTCGGTTTGGCAACGCGGTACAAGAAGGTTGCACGCACGTTCGTGGTAGCTTCTTGACATCGAAGTAGGTTATGGTTTACTTGAGTTAGATTTTGATTAGTAAACCGCATATATGACGTAGAATGGACAGGAGAAAGCATGATTAGGTCTTCGAGCAAGAAGTTCGGTTGGACATACAATGAGTTGACATTGTTAGCATTAAAAAGGGCTTGTAGCTGTGAGAAACTTACCTAATTGTTCTCAGAGGGATATTAATGTTGCATGTATATCCATGGAAGGTCTAGAAGGGTTGGGCATGATGTGGTTGTAAATTTGTCTTAGTATAGGTTGGATTACGATATATTAGGTGGCGTGTATTTTTATATAGTAATTTTTGATGTGGGTATGCATGATTAATATCGAGTTCTAGTATGACTTGTGGTAATTCGATTGATACATCACTGATTTTGGCATCACTTCGTGTTTATAATTTTAGTATGTTCGACTAAGACTTTGTGGATAATAGCTTGTAATGAAAATTAATAATAATATATTGTGATGCAAAATACTGATAATAATTGAATATGGAACATATACATCTACATAAGGCGCATTTGATAGGAGGTGAGGATGTAGCCTTGTTGTGAAATCGTGGTTCGAGGTTCATTCCAGAATGAGTGGTACATGGACACTATAGGTCCCCTGCAGGTCATGGCTATTGGGGAAAACATTACCATTTATCATGTGTCTACATGGTTGGTGAGTACTTCATTGTACTTTCGTAATTATTTCCTTTATGTATATACATATATATTCTATTTCATGGTGTTCGTGAGTCTTATAACATCATATTGAGATATGACTCACTTTCAAGATTTCAAGTGTCGGACATTTTGTAGTGAAGTAATTGTGGCTTCTAATGCATTTAATGTTTACGTCAGGAAAGGCTAAAATGGAATACTTAAATTGGGTGTTCTGTTGTTCATGGGTTGTTGATATTTGTTATAAGGAATGGCCCATAAGTAGATAGCAGCTGAGGGCTGTCTAGAATTGTACTATTATTGGGCCTGCCGGTTAATTAATAAGTCACTGTATTATGGGATTAAAGGGGGGAATGCAATCAGTTCTGATACCACGAAGCGATATGAAGAGTTGTCCGAATTTCTTATTTTCGAGTTATGAATGTCTAAGAGTCTGCGAAATAGATGAGGCCATTGGGTTATGTTATTCCTTATTATGTGATTATGTAAGCAACAGTAATAGAGGGGCTCCGAGTAATTTCATGATGTATTGTTATTTAGTGGGAATAGCTAATAAGTGTAATTGTTAATTGGCATATATGTTTATTTTGTTCAATTTTATATTATATTACGTGAACTAATCTTAGTCAGCCTATGATGCTTACCAGTGCATGTGGTGTACTGATGCTACTCTTCCTACATCCTTCTTTTGGGGGGTGTAGATATGTCTCAGGTTATTGCTGAAGGTTTCACTAGTTGGTTGACGGACATCTCCCCACAGCTTTGTTTATCTCATTCCAGGCGGAAGTTGGGTCATTTTATTGTCGGCCTATTCCTTATATTATAGAAGCTCCTGTACATGTCTAGACTAGATCCCAGGAAATGGGGAGCTTTCTTTTGATTTTATGAAGAGGATTATGATGTTTTCCACCTATTACTTATGTTAGTAGTTAAAAGTTGGAAAGACAAATTTTCAATAATTGGTTCGTTGGTAAGGCTTAGTCTACTAGGTGATAATACAATGGGTGCCCGCACGATCCGTAATTTGGGTCATGACAGTTGGTATTAGAGCCTAGGTTAACAGTCTCACATTATACAGGAGCTGTCTAGTAGAGTCTCATGGAATGGTATGTTGACGTCTATACCCATCCACGGGAGGCTATTGGGGCATTTAGGAATCTTTCTCTTCTTTCACTCCTATCGTTCTGTCTCAGTGTCGTAAAATCTAGGTTGAATCACATTGGTATCTAGATGATTCCAATTGGTATCTCGATGAGTCAAACTGGTATCTGTCGATATATAGTGTAATTAGCAATCCCGTCCGGTTACAAACGTGTATGTGCGTAAGTAGACGATTGTGTGTAAAACATCGAGTTTTTCCCCATACTTTACGAAATTTTGGAGTGGGCATCCCCTGGCCCACTGTGTCAGTCTCTTCGCTGCAGCGATAGAAGCCCCACTGCAGCGGGTTCATCGTAGAGACACAGGTGTCCGCTGTGGCGGACCCATAATTTCTCTTCCTCTCGCTGCTACGAACCATGTCTCGCCATGAAGACAGCGCTGCAGCGACAAAACGTCCGCTGTAGCGAAGGCCAACCAATAGCCAGAGACCTGTTCCCACATTTTTCAAACCTGTGCAATTCAACCAAAAACCAAGAAAAGCATCGATATCCTAAACATAACCTTACATACAAAATCTAGCCCCACGAGGCCAATTGTCTTACAAAACCATCCAAATAAAAATATTCAACTGATCACAAGAAATAACAGTAAGGAAAGTTGTCCATACATCTAAAACACAAACCCAAAAATGAACGAAAATATTGTCTAAAAGTAAACCCTACGTGGGCTGAGAAAACCATGATAAAAGGGTGGGAGGGGGGATTACTAGTTCCTCAGCCTACTAGACGCCTCGCCACTACTGTTACTCGAGCTGCTGGAGGCGTCAGTGTCTAGGCCAGACTTGCTCAAGAAGGAGAACTTGCTGGACATCACCCTTAGTCACCTTAGGGAGCCTGGATCGCGACCTCACTGTCTTCAATATCCTCTTGATGCCCTTCCACATCCGAGCAAACATCTTGCCTTGGACCATACTTTTCTTCTTCTCCGCATCAAGATCCTTGCGGAGCTCCCCATGGGCCTTAACCAAGGAACCATACACACTCTGGAGGACGTCTACCAAATCCTGCATCTTGGTTTGGATGGCCATGTACTTCTTAATTTTATCCGGGCCAAACCTATCGGCGCCAACGACACTACTAGACAAAACCCCCTCAAAATAAGGTTGTGTCCAACCTGTCATCACACCTTTCATGGTGGCCAATTCGACTCTATCCTCTCAAGGGGACCCGGGGCTAGAAAGCATCACCTCTGTCTCCTCCTCTCTCCTCCTGCTCTCCTTCACCACCTTCGTTATCCGAGCCAATCCTCTTCCTGTGGCTTCGAGATTTGGAGCCCTACACTCTCAGCAGGTCAAAGTCACCATCAGAATGAACCCACAAATCATTACGATCCTTAGGGACATTAAACCGCTCGCATAGCAAGGTAATGAGAGTAGGGAACATCAGACTCGGGCCCGGCTTATCCAGAAAAGCTCTCAACTCTAATATCACCTGATTACCCACATTCACCGGCACACCGTCTAGTACATAAGCCACCATAAGAGCCCAGGGATAGGTGACATCATTAGTATTACTCGAGGGGCGAACTCGGCAAGACATAATTTACAGCCATCTCCTAGCATCAGCAGTGAAGTAGTTGCTCTTAGTCCCAGTCTGAATATTGGCCCAAGTAATCTTATGCCTTTTCGACTGCACCACCCTGGTGTTCACAAGCCACTGACTATTGCCCTTTTGATCCTTGCCATTCATGGCATCATCGGAGTGATTGCCAAGCCCGTAGAGATCATTGATCACCACCGTACCAAACGGTACTCTAACACGCTGAAGAATGACTGCTGGGTCGGGAATGGTGAACTCCACTGTCGGGAGCATAGCATAAAATTCCCTAACCCAGTAAGCATTGTATTTATCCAAGGACTCCACCAATTTAGTCCATTTGATTTCATGAAGGCGAGTGTAAAATTCGGGAGCCAACTCATCCACCTGGTCCATAATGAAACTCCGCTGGGGAAGTATTCCCTTCGTCTTCTATTCCAAAAAAAAAAACTTCTTACACTGACCAGAGAGGAATCGATTGTGGGAAGCAAGAGCATTGGGGTTCGGGGAAACGGGAGGAATACCTTGCTCTTGAGCCATGGTTTAGTGAAAATGAGTACCTAGAAAAGGAAGACGACATTAGTTTTATATTCACGTAGGGAAACGTAGGCAAGGCTTGTATAAAACTAGATTAACCACAAAAAGGGAGTAAAATTTTTAGATTCGGCCCAGAATTTCCGCTGCAGCGATCAAAGTTCCGCTGCAGCGGGCTCGTCCCAGCGAAGTAGCCCTTCGCCGCGACAAAACTGCCCCAAGATTTCAAGCAACAACAAAAAGGCATAAAACAACTACCCACCCCTAAAAATAAGTTTTACACCAACTGTCACAACAAATCTTTAATAGGAAACAATTTTAAGACTATGGGGACGTTAAATAAATTGTATAATCTGATTTTCTCTCAACCCTAACAAATCACAAACCCTCATTCTTTACAAATGAGAAGTTCTTCTATATAAACTTAACATGGCTAGTCTATTTAAACAACCGAAGCATGGAAAACTTGAAGTTTTGCAAAAGAGTAAGAAATGAAGAAGGAGGCGTGGGAAAAACATACCTTGAAAACTGATAAAGATGGTGAAGGGAGAGTTACCCTTGTAACTCTGATTCCTGTGTTTGTTTTTGAGAGAAAGTGAGGAAGGAGGAAGAGAGAAGGGTGGTTTTAAAGAGGAGAGAATGTGTAAGGATAGAAAAAGTTGAGGGGGGAAGAATAATGGGGAGATAGGAAAGGGAAAAACGGTTTGAATGTTAAATGAGAAGGGGTGAGGAGTTGAAACCCCTCCCCAAATGTTGCGTCTATTTAAGAAGGGTGTCCGCAACAGTAGTCCCCTTTTTCGCTGCAGCGAGCCCGCCTCGGCGAGAGACAAACCGCTGCAGCGGTCCTCGCCCAAAATCTTCGCCCTTAACCTACGATGTTTTATTTACATTATAGGTTCCAACAGTGTATTCCACCTTAACCAGACCCAGAACCAATCAATAGGATAAAATGCTCCAGTCACTTGACCATGCGCAATGAATCAACCTTCCAATCTCTCCGCCATTCTAGTTCGTCCGGAGACGAACGGATGTTTAATTGGCATCTGATGTGACGACTCGTTTGGTCATTATTGGAATCCTCCATGAACCCCGTACAAAAGTAAAGCTTCGTATTATAAAAGGCTAGGCTTCTTAAAAAGTTTCACGTAAAATTAAAATCGGGGTCAAATTCGTAGAAGTCAAAATTACGGGCCCAGGATCAAGACCCTTCTCCGCAGCGGTTCAGAGACCGCTGTAGTGAAGAAGCATGGGCCACACTCCTATAAATGACTTATTTCTGGATTTTGTCCCACTTTTCACCAAAATCTTATTCTAAGCCGACTTTTGTGAGGTTTCTTGAATAGAGCACCCAAAAACTTCGCCAAGGTAACGCTCTAAACATCGTTCTTGTTCAGAATTTGTAAATGAAATTCTTCCAGCAGATAAACTTGTTCCTTAAAGTTAGCATGTATGATTGTTGTGTAACCCTTGTCCTCGTGTTCGTAATATTCCTAGAATTCTTGGTCAAAGCTTCGGTTCGGCAACGCTGTATGAGAAGGTTGCACGCATATTCGTGGTAGCTGTTGACACCTAATTTCCACCACATAAGACGCGTATTTTAATTTCCAATATTCTCGAGTCAAAGACGGAGCAAGGATGCACCTTTAAAATTTAAAATTTAACAATCCTGTGAAATTGCAAAAATTTACGTTTAATTATTATTTTTTATAAAAATTAACAATTACAAGAAATTACAAGTTATTTACTGTCACCAACATAATTTGAAAAGAAGATACATATCCTGCTCCGTCCAAGTCGGGAAATTGTTGAGTAAAGACGACGTATAAATTACCGCTCATTCTTATCACAATTGTTTCCATTTTATAAATATTGCTCAAAAGTATATCAATATTGGGTTCATTTTGAAGCTCGTATTTTAAAACAAAGTATTATAATTTTTATTTTGGCAAAATAATATTTTACGAAGGCATTTAAGTTAATTAATACTGTATCTTAAAATATGTGTATATGTGATATATTTAAAAAAAAAAAAGGGGGGGGGGGGGGAGTAAAACAATATCCCCCTCCCCCCCCCCCCCCCACCACCATTTATTCTCCTCGATGGGTCTATCTGTTATGTTTTTCCCTAAATGTTTTCCCTCCTTCCTCTTGAGAGAAAATGGAGGCGGCGCTAGGGTTCATCCCTTAACCACCACTCCACCGCCATGCTTCCACCGTTAAACCCCCATTTTTTAACCCTATGAGGTATTTCCCCACCATTTCCCGTGGTATGGGATGCCATGGGCGAGCCTAAAATGCTTTATCCAACGAGTAAAACAATATCCCCGCCCCCCCACCACCACCATTTATTCTCCTCGATGGGTCTATCTGTTATGTTTTCCCTCCTTCCTCTTGAGAGAAACTGGAGGCGGCGCTAGGGTTCATCCCTTAACCACCACTCCACCACTATGCTTCCACCGTTAAACCCCCATTTTTTGACCCTATGAGGTATTTCCCCACCATTTCCCATGGTATGGGATGCCATGGGCGAGCCTAAAAGGCTTTATCCAACTTGTGCCACTACACCACAATAGGGAATGGTGTGTGGTGATTTGCCCAAGGATTAAAACCCCATTGTACTGATACACCGATATGTAAGGTTGAGATTGTTTTCCAACGGTCCTGTTGGACCAATTCTGGTACAATGTTTTTCTTTGTATATGACTAGGGGTGTTCGTGGTTTCTGTTATGTGACGATTGGGAATCTTTCGTCCTTGGGAATATTATTTTCATATGAATTTAGAATTTGTTTTGCCATTAGTACAGTTAGGATAAGATCCCTTTTGTTTTACTTGATTTTAAATTCTGATTTTGGTACATGTGGGCAAATTCGTTTAAAAAGGTCTAGAAACTTCTGGTGGCAACTCTAAAAATAGGTCCATTTAGAGTACATTATGTAGAAGTATATTTTTTCCTTTTTCCCAGTACAATTAACAACCATACTTCCCCAAGACACTTTCATTTTTAAATGAGGCAAGTTCAAACACGAATTGGAAAAAATAGAACCGCTATAGATGGGAACTCCACTGGGGACAATCTAAGGTTCTAACCATAAGGGTTCCAATTATTTGTGTGTTTGTATGATATAAATTATTCAAGCGATATAAATTGTTTATGTGTTTAAATTTTCGCAAAATATAACTGTCATTCATGTATGCATACTCTTCCACTCCTGGCATTTATTTTATATTTTTCTAAAGGATGATGACACGGGATGAGTTACGGTCATACCTTCACCTAAAAACCCTTAAATATATTCTTTGGAGGTCTCTAAGGTTGAGTGGGCATGTGGTCATCCCACAGCCTTAGAGAGCCCGCCCCCAACTTGTCCGCTTGGGTAACCTGTGTTATTCATTTGAAAACCACTCTAGAATAATTAGCGTAGAGCGAAGCCAAATCCCTACTGATATAGCACATGCTGACTATAGACCGGGTTGGGTATCTCAGACCTACCTGAATCGGATAGGAAAGACACCTTACTGTAACTTTCCGTAAATCTGAGTTAGGTGTGAATGTGTAAAAATCTAGTGTTAACATGATATTATATCTATATGAATCCATTCTTGATGAATTTGGGTGGAAGATGGTCGTTTTGAAGTCAAACCAACAATTGGAGTTCTTAAGGGCTCTTAACTTCGCCAAAGTTTTGGTAGGTCTGTCTTCTGGGCGATTTTCATGAGAATATGTTGCTAATTTGGAAAACCTTCCTTGCTAAACGTTGTAGATATTTGAAATATCTTTCCAACGGTAGGTCGCCCATCCCAAGAAAAGCTATGTACAGAACGTTATGTCTGTTTTACTAAAGGGCACAAAAGCTGGAGAATTCGCCCAAAGTACGCCCAGAAAGTACGGGCCATACTTTAAAGTATGGGACATCTTTTTGGACTTACTTCTTTCATTATTCACTGGTATTGGTAGCCTAAGTACGGGATACAAGTACGGGACGTACTTGTAGGCCGTATTTTCTCCGTTTCTGGCAGAAAATTGGGTTTAAAATGGGTATGGTCTTATTTTGTTCCCATTTTTTTCATCCTCCCAAACCCTAAGGAAGAAAATCATCTCTCCAAGTCTTCAAATCAAAGGTAAGAACACCCTTAACATTACTAAGATATTCTAACGTCAAACCCGTGATTCTTACCATGATTCTTGTGATCAAAACCTAGGGTTTGCAGCATAATTCTTCCTAAAGTGATTCAAGCTAGGGTTTGGGTGTTCTTCATTAGGAAAGTGAATTGTTAAACTTTGTTTAACATATTTAGATATGTCTCATTTTTAAAAACCTTATTTTGGATGTATGTCTCTTTTAAAAATCCTTTTGACTATAAAGGTGATTTGTATGTCTCTTCAAAAATAAAATCATTTTTTAATATAAAGGTAATTTATATGTCTCTTTTGCAAACACTCTTGAAAGATTGATTCTTTATAAAAGCATGTTTTGAATGATATGATGAATTGGTTTTACATTCTTGAAATCTATTACATGCTTTGATTAATGGTTAATGTGCGTGAGGGGACGAGCCCACATTGAACCTAGATTGTCACAAACCCTATATATGTATAAGGTATTATGAATGTTTTCCTCTATGAGAGATTCTTAGTAATGATGGTTAATTGTTTGTATTGATGATTTTACAAAGGAACTATGACAAAGTAATCTTGTTTAAAGAAGTGGAAACGTTTTCATGATTATCTATGAAATTATGAATTTTCATAATGGCATAATGAGCTTTAAAGCTATTTGATGGTGTGACTACTTTGAGACAAATTATGAATCGGCTTCTATGCCAAATTTTTTGTTGTATTTGGCCTAGCTACTCGGGAGGAAGGGTAACCACTATGGATCCTAGTGTGATAATTGCCTAGCCATTCGGGAGGAAGAGTGGCCACTACCGGGTTCGCTACCCGGGGTGTGATTTATGCCTAGCTATTCGGGAGGAAGGATAGCCACCGCGTACTACATAGTCCGGTGTGATTTATGCCTAGCTATTCAGCAGGAAGGATAGCCACCGAGAATTATATGTTCCGGTGTGGTGCGCTATGCGCGATATGATTGATTCTTGGGCCTGTATTGGCAAGTGTGATATTCTTATTCTCTCATGGAACTGTTGTTGACAATCATGATCAATTTGCAAGGCATAATTGAAAGTTATAAATTAACAAAAAGCTTTGTAATCGGTTTGGATAATTCGTATTGAGCTACATATGCTGAATACTTGTTTTTATATTGATTAATGGCTTTGTAAACTGTTTAACAAATGATATTAAGAATCACAAAGTGGAATGGCTATTTTTATACTATCCTTTCAGAACTGATTTATTTATGTATTATTATATTTTATTTTTATAATACTTGTTGTCCCCGAGGCACTCACTGAGTACGAAAGTACTCAGGCATACCATTGTTGTTTTTGATGGTATGTTAGGTACCGAAGAAGAGCAGGTTCGTGATACTTTCGACGCTTAGGAGAACATGCTACTACTGTTGATTTGGTGAGCCCACATTCTTGTTCGTGGGACACTTCCTGTTTCATTTATTATTCTAGATTTTCGGGCTGTGTCCCGAAGTTAGATGATTGTTTTATCTCTTAGAAGCTCCATAGATAGTTGTTAGAATTGTGGGTAGATTGTCAAAGTCTCGTACGACTTAATGGGTGTTTGCCACGTTTATGACTATTTACTTATAAAGACTTCCGCTGATTTAATTCATATATTCATGATTTGTTACATTTAATTTATAAACTGTTGGAGGCGAATGTTGAATCTGGAGGGTTCAAGTATTATTATTGTGTTGTTTAGGTTCTTCCGATATTGTTCATGACGTCGGATGCCGGTCACGTCTTGGGTGGGTTTTGGGGCGTGACACTTACTGTGTTCAAATGGTGTAAAACCTGAAGAAACTGCATCCCACTATTTGCTATTTGGAAGCATTACTGTGCTATGTGTGAAATAAATTACTATTCCTGGGGCCAGGGAACTAACAGTGTTTTGTCTTGTAGATGCCTCATGATGTGCAGTTTGATATGGTTGTGGGTCCACCACCAGGTTTAGTGATATGGTGGAAAGGTTTGACTAATGATAAATAAATAAAAAATAAAGAGTTGTATAGGGCATTTGCCTTCATTGATAGATATGAGTGGGCATCCGAGACTACTATAGATCATTACCGGTTATTGGGACGATGACAGAATGGTGTTTAGATTTGGAGATATAGAGATGACTCCCACTTTAGAAGAGATTAGAGATGCCCTGGAAAGTGTAGGAAGTGCCAACAGATCAAAAAAGAAACTAGCTCAGAATATTCTTATCCCTGACAAACCTACCCCAAGAAAAATCAAAGCCATGTTTGTTGTCAACAAAGCCGATTGGGCATAGGGACCCCCTATAGCCTTTAGAGAGTTGTATAGGAGGTATTCATCCAAACAGGGGTACGAGAACCACATCCTTGAGTTTCCTCACCCTAATCCTGAGAAGCTAATAAAATACTAGCCTTTATCACTTGCCTATTGGGAATCATTGTATTTCTACAAAATGACTCCCCAGCTATTGATACCCGAGTTGCCTTTGTTGCCCTTGGGGGAGCTACAACAAATGGGCTTACCAAATATTTTGACATTATCTTGTCTGACGTATACCGAGCTATGGGAAAATGCTGCGACCATTATTACTACTTCCAAGGTTGCAACCTCTTAGTCCAATGGTGGATACTTAAGCATTTGGATAAGAGAAGCTTATCTACCCGCCGAGATCCAGCCCTGAGAGAGGATGACTTGGGAATCGCTGCTATGCCTTGTGGGGTTCAAGATAAAAAAAGGATGGGCTCATATCTTTTCCAGACTGAGAGAAGAACATATCAGATGGAGGGTACCTGATTTTCACTCCAAGACTATTTGTGTTAAAAGCCGTAGATGGCCATATTTACCACTTATGGGCATTAGGGGAATCAGACCCCACTCACCACAGAGAGTTCTTAGACAGTTTGGTATGAGACAGGTTATTCCGAATGTAGGTAATATGGGAGAGTTTGTACGAGATTATGAAGAAGGTCGCATCGAGGGAATAAAAAATGCTCAGAAAGATTGGAAGAATGTGATAAGGGAAGATAAGTTGGATAAGGATCCAAACAATCCAAGCCATGATGAAAATTACTACGAGTGTCTTAGGGCTGAGTTAGCTGATACTGCCACTCCAGGACTATATTTGTACAAATTTCCCGAGGATAGGGAAACCGCGAATGAAATTCAAGTTAGAAGAATGAAACGACGAATAAAAGGAAGAGAAATGGATGATCAAGCAAAGATAGAATATGATCAAAAGATAATTGAGAGTTTGACAGACGAGGCGGATGCTTCATTGAAGAGCTTGGAATGGCTTGACACTTTTGTTAAGGAAGCCATAGATACGGGGACGTCATTGGCTGACAGTCCGAGGGGTCAATGGATCGGAACAACATTGATGCCAGCCCATGTAGCCTTTCAGACTGCCCTTCGAAGGGCCAAGAAGGCACGAGATGATAGAGAGTAGATTTCTATCCATAGAGTGGACTTTTTCTAATTATTGCATTTACTTTAAAAAGCCTTATAATCCCACTTGGGAAAATATCATTAATGAAAAGCACTGGGGATTTTATCTTTCAGAACAATACATTTGTTTTACATATGGCACAATTTTGCTTCATACCCTAGTAGCCTCGGAGCAACGAGGTATAGGAAAGCAAATTATATATTATCTAAATGCTTACTTGATATAACTGCTTTATGTGAAAATCATATAATTTGTTGAAACTTTTGATTGGTTCATACTCCGGCCACTACCCAAAAGAAAAACCAAGAAAATAACCCCCAAAACAAGTTTAGCTCCACTTTTAAAAGGTTGATTCGGTGATGATGAGGACATGGAAGAGACAAGTGAGAAAAACAGACAATGGGATGACAGAATGGCCCTAGCCACTGCTAGAATGAAAGAGGTTGTAAAAACCACTAAGGCAGCCAATGAAAAAATGAATGAAGCAGAAACTCTCCTGGCTTATGTTGAAGAGCTAACAAAGCAACACCCGGCCAATCGGGTGAAACGGGGAAAGACACCTGAAGCTCTACTCGGGAGTTTTGTCCCGCTCAATCAACAAGAAGGGCTTGACCCCATACCATATGGAGATGACGAACTACTTATCCCTAATCTGAAAGCCTATGGAGACCCGCACGAATCTTAGCTCGAGGAACCTCCAGTTTCATGCACAATTGTTCTTAAGGGCACAAGATCACACAATTGGGGTACGCTAGTAGAGTTGTCCAAACAAGAACTCTTAGAGACTTTGGGGAGCTTTGAAATATACGCGTAAAGCCCGAATCTGTTGCCACCATGCGCTCCTTCTATGATTTACAGAAAATGCATCTACTACCGAAGTCAGTCAGGAAATACAACCAATGAGTGTGGAGCATTGGAAAGGAAGCTTATCCAATGGATTAACCAAGGGAGAATTATCCAACTATGGGGGCCCCACTCTCTCTTGACTCATGACCAAGGAAGAAATCATCCAGAAAGGATATCAAAAGTTAGGTTCTTCATGAGCGACTTTTTCAAATTCGACGAGTCATATGCCAGGATCCAGTCCCTATTATGTAGTGTGAAAAAGACAAAAGCATTGCCGCAAACCTATCAAGGTCGCCTAGGATCTCCGAAAGAAAGGATTTGTGTGTATCACCATGGCTGCCCGGCCACGACATTGAAGAATGTGTGAATTTCAAGCTTTAGCTGGAACGCCTCGTGAATGAAGGTCATGTTTGGATTGTCGCGGCAGGACGAGAATAGAAGATGAAGAAGACAATGAAGATCTTCTTAATATGGTTGGATAGAAAAACATAAGTATCCCTTTACTGCTTTCAACAAGATAGATTATCCCTTTCCCTTTTTATGTAAGTGGAACCACGCCGACCTGATGTCCCATTGGGGATACGTGGGAAGCCTACTTAAGGCCTGGTCAGGGTAGAAAACTATGTTTTGGGTAGCATAAGAAAAAACCTTTTCTGTGTATGCCTGAACTACGGATAGACCGAATCAATCAAGAAGTTAAAATAAAATATATGATTCTATGTGCTATAAACTTCAAACAACGTGATATTTTGTGTTTCATGCTTAAACTTAATGCTAACTTGGGAGCTTTTGAGTTTTTTTCTCTTATAGACAGGGGTCGATTCGCTGGCACCAGTTACTCGATCAAAAGCTACCGCAGCGTCCTTAAACCCTCAAAAAGAAAACATGCCTGAAAATCCACCACCGAACAGAAATGCTTTAGTCAAAGGTACCCCAACAGCTGACATAGCTGGAATGCCTTTAGAAGAGGCTGTCGGTCTGTTGATGAGACAATTAGCTGAAGCCAGGGAAGAAGCGGACTGCCTGAGGGACGAGAAAGAAAATGCTACTAATGCGGAGGCTAGGAGACCTCCACCCACTTTCACAAATTTGGATTTACCAATTCCTAACCATTTCCCTCAAACCCAGACTAGGGCTACTTTTCAAACTCCATTACACCAAAATACCACCCATGTGGGGAATTCATCCCACTAAACCCCGACTTTTCAAACACCTACTCATGCTACAAACGCAAATGCTTATCAAGCCCCTCGGGTGACAGGACTTCCCGTGATTCACCCTGTGCAACCAAATGTCACTTTCCAAGACCATGTCACCCACATGGACTCTTCTCCAGAACTGGAGAACGTGAAAATGTTCTTTGAAGCAAGGATAGAAAAGATCGAGAAAGAGATAGGGAAGAAAAATTGTCGAACTGGAACATGGCTCTAAGGAGAAAGAGGGGTTGAGATACTCTGACTTGTGCATCCATCCATACCTAGGTTTGCCTGGAGGCTTTGAAATTCCCAAGTTTGATCACTTCAACGGGTCGGGAAATCCCGAGCCCACTTGAGGGCTTACTGCGACCAGTTAGTTGGAAGTGACGGAAATGAAACTCTGCTCATGAGGTTGTTTACTCGAAGCCTGTCAGGAACAACTATGGAATGCTTCATCTCTCAAGATATCAGTCGATAGAAAACATGGGAAGAAATGGCAAGTTCATTCATCGAAAGGTTCCGCTTCAATGTGGAAAATGTGTCTGATCGCTTCTCATTGGAGAAAATTCGTTAGAAATCGACTAAAACCTATCGAGAATATGCTAGTCACTGGAGAGACGAAGCAGCATGTGTGCAACCACCCATGACTAAAGCTGAGTTGGTAGCCGCATTCATACTGTACCAAGAAGCTGATTACTTTGACAAGATGATAACTATGAAAGAGAGTTCCTTTGCAGATTTAGTTGTCGTTGTGGAAGATATCGAGGATGGCCTCAAGACCAGCAGAAATGTTAGTGTACTAAACAGATCAGGTGCGTCTGGCCCCATGGTTGGCAAAACGAAAAGAGAAGATATAGCCTATGTTTCTAGAGCTACTAGCCCGAAAATCCAAGGAAAATAGATAACCCACAAAAATTCAGATGACTACCAATCACCTCCACCAACCAACTATATAACCACTTCACCCCAACATAGCCCAATGTTTGTGTGCTACACACAACCTGTCTATCAATCTCCACAACCAAACTATCAAATACCCGCACCAAGCAACCGAGCTCTACGACCAAATTATCGAATGCAAACACCCAATAACCAAGCCTCACGAAACCAGACTTTTCATAACTAGCCTCCGCCAGCGAACTATGAGGCACCTTAAAGGAAACCTATGAGAGCATTCACTCATTTTCCAGAATTAAGGACAAGTTTATTTGCCAAGCTAAGAGATGAAGGGCGAATAAGCACTGTCCCACCAAAATCTGCCAATCCCATAGATCGATGGTATAAACCAGATCCCACTTGCACCTATTATTCTAACCAAGTTGGCCGTGCCACCGAATATTGCAAAAACCTAAGGCACAAATTATAAGATATGATTGATAATCATGAGCTTATCCTAGAACCAACACCTCCAAATGTGGACACAAATCCGCTCCCAAAAGATGGAGGAAACCAAATTCACATGATAGAAAGAGGCGGTGAATGGGAAGAGAGCTCGGCTATAAATCGTCCAGTTATGGAAGGGTTAGAGAGCACCGTCGCCTCGTTGTCTTTACAGGAGCAGGAAGAACTACTAGGCCTTTTGACAAAGAAGTCTGAGATATCTAGCATAGCCAAAAGAGAGCCTTTCATGCTCAAAAATCCCTCAACAGTTATTTGAATTCATAACGAGCCATTTATACTCAAAACATTTGATCAATTAAGAATGCAATCTTTGTGATCAAACCACCACACCAAGTGATGGTCAATAAAGAAAAAGAGATAGTTGTTGTGGTTCAGGGTATAACCAGGTCAGGAAGGTATTATGCCTCAGAAGAACCTATGCTCGAAGCACCACGTCGCAAAACCCTCAAAAAAGACCAATCACCAAAGGTGAAGATGAAAACTTCTGGAGGCAAATCCTAATCAAGGATTATTCGATTGTCGAGCACCTGCATAAAACTACTACCAGGATATCGGTAATATCATTGCTACTCAGTTCATCTCAATATCGCTTGGCTTTGATAAAAGCCTTGAATGAAGTCCAAGTACTCGCCGATACTACAAGTGAAACATTGGCCGTAATTGTGGGGTATGTTGTGCGAGCACATAGGCTATCATTTTCTGATGATGAATTACCAAAGGAAGGGAAGTCCCACAATAAAGACCTACACATAACAATCAAATGTCGTGACAAAATTATTCCCCAAGTAGCTGGGTTGAATGTATGCCCTGTGACGACTCTGAAACAACTTGGGTATGATATTGGCAAGATCTGTCAGAGTCGAGCCAATGTAAAGGCTTATGATGGCGCGACCAGTGACCCAATTGGAGAAATAGATCTGCACATACAAATGGGCCCCGCGGAGTTCGTAGTGGAGTTCATCATCGTGGATATCAAAACAAGCTACAACATATTATTGGGCCAACCATGGTTGCACGCCGCCGGGGTTGTAGTATCTTCGTTGCACCAGTCTCTCAAATCATATGGGATGACCAAGAGGTCGTGATTCATGGCAAGGAAAGTTTCCACAACTATCCAGATAACTCCATGCCAGTCATAGAGAAGTTGACATTGGGCGCTGATTTTCACACTGTTGAGCTAGCCATGGTAGATCGTAGGGGAGATAATGAAGATACCCCTATGCCACTGGTCTACAAAATAGTCGCTACAACTATGATAAAGAGTGGTTTTGAGCTCGGGAAAGGTCTAGGAAAGAACTTACAAGGAATCAGAGAACCAGTGAGTATCAAACATGGGAAGTATCGATTTGGGGTTGGATACGAGCCATGTGAGGCAGAAGAAGAAGTAGAATATAGGCCGAGAGGTCCCGTTGAAATGAGAAAGTTGTTCCCTCACCTATACCAGTCCTTCACAGCATGCCCATTGGGCCACAACCACGAGGATCCAAAGGAGGGCTTAAGGACGTTGTCTTGGGAAGAAGAATGCGCATCCATCATTAAAGAATGCTTTGAAATATTTAGAAATTCGCTCTGCTGAACTAGGAGAGACAACAAATGGATGGACTTCTACCCCGTTGTTCACTTTGCGGTAGAAAGAATGCTAATTTTAAAAAAAAAAAAGGCGTAAGTCGGCTTTGAGGTTCGCTTATCACCTTTTCATATTTTATTTACGTAGTTTTTAATAACGGAAATGGCTCGCTGTTCCATTCCGAGTCAGGACCACAGCTTGTGTCACTCTTTCAAATTTCAATGAAAACGCCTCAAAGTTCATAATAAAAACAAAATCATTTTACTATACCTATATAAATACATGCATATATGTGTGTGTGCGCGTATATATATATATATATACGCAGTTTAAAATTGATTTTGTATGATTAAAAACCGTGTTAGTTTATTTTACAGTAATAATACACAGACCACAAATAATGGCATGACATGTTACGAAACAAGTAAAAAAAATGATGAACAAAATGATGATCAAGGAAAAGAGATAACTAAACCAGAAGGATTAATAGATATCGAGGAAGAGTATGAGAATAGACCAACGCCAAACCTAGAGGAAACAAGGGCAGTTAATTTAGGAAATGAGGAATTGGTTCGGAAAACTAGGATAAGCGTGCACTTGATAGAAGGTGAGAAAGAAGGGTATCGGAGTCTGCAGAAGGAGTATGAAGACGTCTTCACTTGGTCATGTGTCGATCCTCGAAGGATTTGCCCAGGTAAAACAGAAAATCAGGTAGCCTAGGCTTGATGTCAGCATCCGAATTAATGAAGAAGTAGAAAAACAGATTCAGTCGGGGGTTGTCGAAGTGACACCATACCCGACATGGTTGGTAAACATAGTCCTGGTACCAAAGAAAGATGGAAAATAAGGATTTGTGTGGACTACCGTGATTTCAACCACGCTAGCCCAAAGGATAATTTCCCCCTCCCAAATATTCACATACTTATTGATAACTATGACAAGCATGAGGTGCAATTTTTGTGGATTGTTACGCAGGCTATCATCAGATATTAATGGATGAAGAAGATACTCAAAAGATGACGTTCATCACACCATGGGGAGTGTATCATTACTGGGTAATGCCTTTTGGATTCAAGAATGTCGGCACTACTTACAAAGGGCGATGACCGTCGTCTTTCATGATATGATGCATAAAGAGATTGAGGTGTATGTGGACGATGTCGTCATCAAATCCCGGGTAGGTGAGGATCACCTCGAACATTTAAGAAAATTCTTTGATAGACTCCGCAAGTACGATTTGAAGTTGAATCCTGCAAAATGCGCATTTGGAGTGCCTGCTGGAAAATTACTACGATTCATAGTCAGTCGTCGTGGTATCGAATTGGATCCCACCACGATTAAACCAATCCAAGAACTACCTCCGCCAAGAATGAAGAAAGAGGTCATAAGTTTCTTGGGAAGGTTGAATTACATTGGACGTTTCATCGCCCAGTCCACAGTAATCATAGAGCCGATCCTCAAATTCCTCAGGAAAGATGCTCCAACTAAATGGATAGAGGATTGTCAGAAAGCCTTCGACACAATCAAGAGATACTTTTCAAATCCACCTGTTTTGGTCCCGCCAAGGCCAGGAAGTCCTTTCCTGCTATACATGTCTGTATCAGAAAATGCTTTTGGATGCATGTTAGCATAAAATGACGAAACAGGCAAGAAAGAGAGAGCCATCTATTACATTGGTTAGAAGTTCACACCCGTCGAATCCAGATATTCCTTGGTTGAAAAGACGTGTTGCGTTCTAACCTGGGTGTCCCAGAAGTTGAGACATTATATGGCTGCGTACACGACCTATTTGATCTCAAGAATGGATCCACTAAGGTACATCTTTCGCCAGCCTATGCCCATAGGAAAGTTGGCCAAATGGAAAATGTTGTTAAGTGAGTCGACATCCAATAAGTTACGCAGAAAGCAGTGAAAGGGCAAGCATTGGCAGATCTACTGGCAGGAAGCCCGATAGATGACAATCCCGTACCTTTAGGGACTTACTTCTCGGATGAAGAAATAATGACAATTGAAGGCGAAGAAAGTGAAGACGAGTCAAGATGGAAAGTATACTTTGATGGAGCAGTCAACTTTAAAGGATCAAGAATCAGAGCCGTCTTAGGTTCAGACTCGAGCCAATATTATCCAGTGGAAGCCAAGTTAAACTTCAATTGCACCAAAAATATGGCTGAATATGAAGCCTGTATCTTGGGTCTACGTTTAGCTCTCGACATGGATGTGAAAGATCTTCAAGTAATTGGCAAATCAAATTTGCTAATTCATCAGGTTCGAGGAGAGTGGGCCACCGAACACAAAAAGATCATACCATATGTTAGACTTGAGCAAAGGTTGGCAGATCGCTTCCAAGATATCAAGTTCAAACGTATACCAAGAACCTAGAATGAGTTTTCTGATGCATTGGCAACAATAGCCTCCATCATTCAGCATCCCGACAGTAGATACATTGATCCTGTCAAAATCGAAATAAAAGATCAACCAGCCCACTGTGATTTTGTAGAGGCTAATACTAATGGAAAACCTTGGTATATTGACATTAAAATGTTCTTGAAAAAGGAGAATATCCCGAAGGAATCATCTTAAATCAGAAGATTACTATCAGGAAGTTAGCAAATGGTTTCTTCATCAACGAGAATGCCCTATACAAAAGAACTCCAGATTTGGGATTGCTTAGATGTGTTGACTTTTTTTGAAGCTATAAAATTGATAGAGGAAATGCATACTGGAACCTGTGGACCTCACATGAATGGGTTCGTGCTAGCAAAGAAAATTTTGAGAATAGGTTATTACTAGTTGACCATGGAAAATGATTGTAGCAAATTTATCCAAAAATGCCACAAGTGTTAGATTCATGGAGACTTGATAAAGGTCCCTCCAACAGAACTAAATGCTATGACGTCACCTTGGCCATTCGCCACTTGGGGCATGGATGTCATAGGACCGATTGAGCCAGCTGCGTCAAATAAACATCGTTTCATTTTGGTCTCCATAGACTACTTCACCAAGCGGGTGAAAGCAGCATCTTATTCATCGGTGACAAAGAAAGTTGTCACAGACTTTGTACGCAACAACATCATATGCTGATTTGGCATCACCGAATCAATCATAACAGACAATGGGGCTAACCTTCATAGCTACTTGATGAAAGACATGTCTGCGCAGTTTCGAATCACTCACCAGAATTCAACCGCATATCAACCACAAATGAATGGGGCTATGGAAGCCGCCAACAAAAATATCAAGAAATCCTCCGAAAGATGATTGATAACTACAAAGACTGGCAAGAACAATTGCCTTATGTATTGCTGGGATACTGCACTACTACAAGGACTTCGACTGGAGCCACCCCATACCTATTGGTGTACGGAACTGAAGCAGTGATACCAGCTGAAGTAGAAATCCCTTCACTTCGAATAACACAAAAAGTTGAGTTGGACGATGCAGAATGGATCTGTAAAAGGTATGAGCAATTGGCTCTGCTAGATGAAAAAAGGATGATTGTTGTTTTCCATGGTCAACTATACCAGAAAATAATGGCGCGTGCTTTTAACAAACATGTGAGAACAAGGGTGTTTCAAATCGGGCAATTGGTACTTAAACGAATATTCCCTAATCAAGAAGAATACAAAGGAAAGTTCGCACCAAACTGGCAAGGGCCCTATATGGTGCAAAAAGTACTATCAGGAGGAGTCGTAGTACTTGCTAAAATGGATGGTCAAGAGTGGCCAAAAGCGATAAATTCAGATGCTATCAAAAGATACTACATTTGACGAAAAAGGCAACTACGAGGATTCAGAGTTTCCATAGTTTAGGTTTTCTTTAGTTGCATTCCTTTACATGTAATTTTGCATTTTTTTATAAAACCAAATCCAAAATATTATGTTGAACTACGTCATGACCTGATTACAATTTTGGGATACGTAGGCGCTCGTTTGAGTACGGTTTCACCAAAATTTCCAATACGTTTACCCCGAACTATGTTTCGACCTGATTCCCAAAGTGAGATACGTAGGCGCTCTCCCGAGCTCGGTCATTCTAAACAAAATTCCCAATAAACCTTAGGAAACCTCAGAAATGATTTGGCGAAAGAGAGATAAAAGTAACCACACAAGGAAACTGTGGCAGAATTTTTGAGAGGATCTCGAAAATTCTTTAAATACACCAGTTCTAAGGAACGGGCTGATTAAAACTTCTACACTGGAGCAGAATGTTTTAGAAGGACCTCAAAAATTCCTTAAGCACGGTGAAATCAAGAATTGACAAGTACACACTTACACTAGGGAAAATTTTTTGAGAGGGTCTCAAAAATTCCTTCGACATAGTGAAATTCGAGTTGGTATAAAGACGTATACAAACTGGGGAAAAAAATTCGAAAAGGATTTGAAAATTTTCACGAGTCGAGATCAAGAAGAAGAGGAAGAAGAGACGAGACAGGAGACCTTGCTTGAGTAATTAATGTCATGACATTAAAAGGACGCATATAGAATATTATTTTTTGAAACCTATATGCATATATTTTCCAAAAATCATCGCCCAAAAAACTATTCTTAGCTATACAAGAAAATAAAAGATTTTAAGGAAATGAGCATCCTTTCCTACCGAAATATGAATGGAAGAAGTCCATACGCAGGGAGAGCGGTCGACCATTTAGGAAACTGACAAATTTTTCTGTGGATGCAGGAACAAACAAGCATGGATGTTTTACACTAACTCGTTGCTAGAATGTTTAAAAACGACAACAAGCCAAGTGAAGAAAAAACGTCAAGTAATAGCGGCACAAAGGAGTGTACGGAAGGGTAATGAAGCCCTCCCTAAGTAAAGTTTGTTTTACACTGATAAGTTTGGTCGTTTTTGCAGAGCACAAAGATTTTTACAAAAGAAAAATTTTAAAGACTACTGGAAGATATAATTACGGTACCAAAAGCTGGGTCTCCACTAAAAAATAGTTTTGTATCAAGGTATTGAGATCCCGGCCTAGACAGCGCATGGCTTGCCTTGATACATGGCTCAGTGGACGTCCAAAAATCTAAAAAAATTAAAATGACACGTTGATAGCGAGATTGAAAGCCGTTATTCACAATCTAGTCTAGTCATTTTGGAAAATGTGAACCCTATCGACGGGCAGGTATTCTTCCCTGGAGTCAAAAAAGGAAGGTGTGAGTCTTGCCACCGAGGTAAGCTTCATTCCTCAAAATGACGATATGGATTAAATGATTACGTGCCGAAGGGGCTGAGTCGTCATCCATAGATATAGCCAAAAATAGGTAGCATAATTCCGAGCTTGATGTCCGCAATCGTTGAAACATGAATGTGATTTCTACATCAAGATTTGCGGTTGCTATTTCACTCTATTTCAAGTTAACGTAATCATGGTTCAGGGATAGTGGTAGTCATGAGAAAAGGCTCCGCACTTGAATATGCAGTAGTTAACTTGAAAATTCTGACTAAATGTTGTAATCCTGGACATAAGGGTTAGTGGTCATCATGAGAGGAATATGATACTGCACTCTGATGTGCAGTCGACATTTGGGTATTTTTTACTATGGGTGATGTTAGACCAACTAGTATACCGCGGTCACAGCATGCAGATAACGGGACATGCGACACCAGATTTGGACAGTCATCACGATATGCAAACATGATGTGACGCCAAATATTTGAGGATAGTGGACATCGTAAGAAACAAAAAAGACCCCGCACAAGAAAACATGGGTTTCATGATTGACATATCGACTTATGAAAATGACAACCGGACTGGGGTGTGTAGGTTCGCAGAAATGCGGTATCGCCCGACCCAGATCCCAATAGAAGTTATCATTGAACAATGAAAACAACTGAAAATGACAAAAAAAAAAAAAAAAGAGTCAGTCAAAGTATCATGATTATTATCCAGAGTAGATCTATCTTTTCAAAAATACATGAAAGACACACACTTGCAGGAAAAAGAAAAGGGACGGACAAGCATTTGCGAAAGGACGGACGTAATATTGGAGGACGACTTCGATGTCAATAAAGTGATGAAATACCATTCAGGTATGACTATATTAAAATCAAAATTAAAAAAAAAAACTAAAACGCAGGACTCAGCATTTGGAGATGGCTAAAAGTTGCCAAGTTAGGAAGCAAGAACTAGACTCAAGACATGTGGAGCGAACGTGGAACTCTTCTTAGGCAACTAGTCAAAAATCATGTACAAAAGTCAAGCTTTCTACACTGAGATTGAAACATCACTTCAAGAAACTGCACTCATAAATCTTTTGAAAAAAAAAAAAATCGCTTCCAGTCGGGTTTTTCACCGAAAATGGTCAAAGGGATTCCCACATAAAGGGATATTCCTTTTCAGGCTATCTAGTCGAACTACAATTGGCCTAATTACCAAAGTCAGGGATATGTAGGCTACTCAAAATTTGAGGCTCGGCCATATTCCTACAATTACATCGAGACACCTCGAGGTAGTTTAAAGAAATTTTTTATTTTTCATAGTCCTCATAGAGTCAGAACTAAAAACAGCCTGAATTCTCATTTAGCCTGAGATATGTAGGAAGCCCAAAAGACAGGGTCCGGCCATACTTCCTTAATTTTGCGTAAGAGAGTTGTACCTTCTATTATTCGGTAGAAATTAGGATTGTCAAATTCGTAGCTCAAGGATGGCCTCGCCATCCTCGAACTCCGAAGGGGCAATTGTTGACCCCTAATTTCCACCACATAAGACGCGTATTTTAATTTCCAAAATTCCCGAGTCAAAGACAGAGCAAGGATGCACCATTAAAATTTAAAATTTAACAATCCCGTGAAAATTGCAAAAATTGACGTTTAATTATTACTTTTTATAAAAATTAACGATTACAAGAACTTACGAGTTATTTACTATCACCAACATAATTTGAAAAGAAGATATATATCCTGCTCCGTCCAAGTCGAGAAATTGTTGATTAAAGACGACGTATAAATTATCGCTCATTCTTACCGCAATTGTTTCCATTTTTTAAATATCTCTCAAAATTATATCAATATTGGGCTCATTTTGAAGCTCATATTTTAAAACAAAGTATTATAATTTTTATTTTGGCAAAATAATATTTTACGAAGGCATTTTAAGTTAATTAATACTATATCTTAAAAAAATGTGTATATGTGGTATATTTTTTTTAAAAAAAGGGGCGAAGTAAAAAAATATTAACCCCCCCCCCCCCCCAATTTTATTCTCCTCAATGGGTCCGTCTGTTATGTTTTGCCCTAAATGTTTTCCCTCCTCCCTCTTGAGAGAAATAGAGGCGGCGCTAGGGTTCATCCCCTAACCACCTCTCCACCGCCATGGTTCCACTGTTAAACCCCCATTTTTCGACCCTATGAGGTATTTCCCCACCATTTCCTGTGGTATGGGATGCCATAGGCAAGCCTAAAAGGCTCTAGCCAACTTGTGCCACCATACCACAATAGGGAATAGTGTGTGGTGATTTGCCTAAGGATTAACGCCCATTGTACTGATACACCGACGTGTAAGGTTGAGATTGTTTTCCAACGGTCTTGTTGCACTGATTTTGGTAAAACAATTATCTTTGTGTGTGACTGGGTGCGTTCGTGGTTTCTGTTATGTGACGATTGGGAATCTTTCATCCTTGGGTGTACTATTCTCATATGAATTTAGAATTTGTTTTGCCATTAGTACAATTAGGATAAGATCCCTTTTATTTTACTTGATTTTAAATTCTGATTTTGGTGCATGTGGGAAAATTCATTTAAAAAGGTCTAGAATCGTCTATTTTTGTCCCGAGGTTAAAATTTCCCCCGCTATAAATAGATATGGGGGGCTGACATGGGGGTCTTCTCTTTTTCTCTGAAAAAAAGAAGGGTTCGAAGGGTTTGAATTTCTTTGATATTCCACTGAAATATATACTTCATATATAGAACTATTACTAAAAGATATAGATATAGAGATACGCCTCCAATATAGAAGGGATTACTTTGAAAAACAATACAAAAAATGAGAGAAAAAGGTTTGATAAAGGTTTCTGAAGTGTTTTGTTGCTGAGGCTTTGATTCAGTCTCCTTGTTTGACCTTTAGGTTGCCTTTGCAAGAGGTAATATCCCTATCCCCTTATTTAAATCAATTTCAGTCTTTATATGAGTTTAAATGACTGTATTATTGTCTAAATGTGTTTGAAGTTTTTGTTTCACTTGTTTGGATACATTTCTGCCTATTTTAGTCAATAGTGAAAGTGTTGATGTTGTTTAAGGCTGATATAATGTGATTGAGCCTGTTTTGAACCATGATTGAGGTCTATTTTGTTGTTTCACCTTTAGGGATTTAGAACTAAGAAATGGGATTTAGAGGGTTTTGCTCAATATCATTTATATGAAGTTATTTGAAGTTCCAGTTCCTTTGTTATATGATGTTACTCATTAGGTTTGAGTATTTGGTCCTTCTCTTGTGACTTTTGTTCTTTATGATATGAATATGGTCCTGTCTAATAATAATGGATCAACTTCACCTACTAGTTTAGTTATTTGATGTGGTTTTAATCCTAGACATGGTCTCAGACTGATTCTGCTATAAAAAGTTTAAGTTTTTTCCTTTATAAGCCTGTTAAAGATTAGGTTTTAGAAGTCAAAATTAATCCTTTCCTAGCATTTGTTGGTTTTGAATCACCCCTAATGGTTTAACTTCCTTTAAAATGGGTAACTTAAGGTTTTGAAGTATCATTATTAGTTGAATCTTATGAAGTCTTAAATCTTGCTCCTAATGGTTTAACTTCCTTTAAAATGGGTAACTTAATGTTTTGAAGTATCATTATCAGTTGAATCTTATGAAGTCTTAAATCTTACTCCTGAATCTGTGTGAATTGCAAATGATTACCTAGAATCTGTTTTTTTTTTTTTTTAGAAAAAAAAGGGTTGTTTTTGTTTAGACTATGGTGTGTGGATCTCATTCTTAATACCACAGGTTGCTTTCTTTAGTTAGTTACCTAAACTACCATGGAATGCTATTATGTTTTAATTTGGACTTTGAAATGTTAAGTAGGCAGACCTTATACATCTTTGTTGCTTGAATAAATAGGAGTACAAAAGAGTTTAAACTAAACCTAGGAAGCAAGAGTAAAACTTAATAATAGTTCAGTCTTTTGTTCCTTTCCTTTTATGTGCCTTATTTTTTGAAGCTTGGTCTTAATGGAAATTTCTCTTCTAAAAACAGTGTCATGAGTTGACTAAAGGTTAAACTTGGCTAAACTTACTATCATGATAAAATGGACAAAATTTGGTTTTAGAGGATAAATAGGGTGTTTGCTAGTTATTTGTAATCTTAGATTATAGGCTCACATATTTCTTCATCGTCCTTTGTACTGTTCAGTCTAAGTATGGTGTTGGCGACCTAAGAATAGAATCATGATCCCCTATGCCCAACGTTTAGTTGTTTGTGAGTATTTCTATGTGAATTCTTCTCTGTCTATGATTATTGTGACCTTTTCTGACCTTTACTCAACTTAGGGTAGGTTCATGCACCCGTGACTCTTATGACTTGTTTAATCTGGTTCTGATCACCCTCTATAACTGAGTGAGACCTTTGTTGTCCTCTTTGCTTTGTTTTGGACTTTTATTTTTGTGTAAAATTTAAATAAAATCAAATATAGAATTTTGTTGATGTTTCATGAAGTTGGCTTGGATCTAAAATGACTTTAGTAAATAGTTAAGGCCTCTATGACTTAAAACAGGCTAAGATTAGAAATTTAGAAGCCATGACCTTAAACTTGCTGCTTCATCTAGTGGTATCTTGTTATGATATAAATAAAACTAAGTAACTCACTACTATTTAGTTAAGTCTGAGAGGTGATAAAAATGCAATTCTTGGAAATCGTGCGGCATTTGTTTGTTATGATTGAGGCCAAAGCCGATTGCTTGTTTTGCTTGCCTGCTTACCTTGCTTTGCCATTTCTAAACCTTGCTAAATTATGTGAAGATAAAGGGGATCCTTCCTGTAACCTGTTGAACATATTTGAGACTGCCTAGATGAAAAGTTAGTAGAAATTGGAAACTGTAAGATTTGCAGTTAATCTTTGATCCTAGAATAGTATAAGTACCATTTTGAACATTGTGTGTCCCTGTCAATGCATATTCTGTTAGCTTATTTTGAAAAGGTAAAAGTGTAGGGAGGTTGGAGGTTAATTTCCTGTTGAAACTAAGTATCAAAGTCTAAACTATGTTCTTGAGACTACTGTGTGACTTATCTGCCCCTTTTTACCTATTATTTACCTAGAATGTTCTACAGTCTATTTTTCTTATAAAACTGTGTTCATTCAAGTTGGTTCCTGAATGTAGTTTTTTGGGAATTGTGGTGCCTAGTGTTCCAATATAGAAGAATGGGCATAGGAGGAAAGGGTTAAATTTAGTCTGTGCAGTTGTCTTTATCTTCTTTGCTGTTTGCTTGATCAACTCTTGGCTTATATCACATTACCCTGTCTGTGCTTGTTATTTGAGAAGTACCATGACTTAATTTACGACTTAGCATTTGAACGAACCACCACAGAATCACTCTATCTCCCTTAACTAGAGTAAGTTCTAACCTCTCCCTAAAAAATTTTAGAAAAGAGGACCCTTAAGTATGGTCCCTAGCCTATTTTATGCCTCATTTGATACAACCTTGAACTGCTCACTTCCTTGCCTTCCTACTATCAACACTACTTGTCTAGTCTTCTAAAAAAGTGCTCCATAGCTTCGTTACCTATGCTATGTGTGGTTTTGAATTTTGATGCACAATGTTATGTTAAAACTGAGACCAAAACTACTATTACTAGAGTAAATAGGATACCTGCACATTTGCCCCTATAGCTGATTTGTGAATTTCTATGGTTCATGCACATGAATTCTTACTTCCTGCCTGCTGTTTGGTGCCCATAATAATCCTACTATAGTATCTTGAGCCCAGGATAGTGTCATGAACCCCTTTTTGCCACAGTTAGGACTAAATGAATCTGTAATTGCTCCCATGAAAGTCTTTGGTTATTTGTGGCTTGTCAGGCCTACAGTTGAACTCATGTTGGTTTCACCCTCTCAGAAATTTGTTGATCTTTTCTTGGCCATTCTTTATGCCACAATTGAGTTTTGTAGGACTTTGTATTAATGTTAAACATTCATGTTGTTCTTGGTTATGCCATGATCATCTCCCGAGTCTCAAATATTTGTTGTGCCTTACCTTAAGTTACTTTTGCATTGCCTAAAATGGGGTATTTCCTTCCTCTTGTGTCTGATGAACCACTCAGTGGTATTTTGCTTGTATGTTTGACTGCTTAAGCTTTGGGCAATAGCTAGAACCTGATGTTTACAAATGTGTGGATTTCTAGGGAATTTGTGTTTTATGCATAATTTGAATATGGTGTTTAAAGTCAAGTTTAAACTGAATATATGGTGTATATCAAGTGTATATGGAGGGTATGCCCTTTAAAGGGTTTTGCTCTCCCCATATAAGTGATACACTGATAGTATATCATGTATATCACCTCTTTACACTTATATAGTCTGAGAAAAAATGAGTACTATACCAGCAATATATTATGTATATCACCTTTTGACATTTAGAAAAAATTGAGAAAACATTGAGTAGTATAGCTGTGGTATATCATGTATAGTGCCTCTTAATATTTAGCAAAATTTGACCTGGGATGGACACTTAGGCCTTTTACCTGTGTGTGGTTCATTACCATTATTGTTCTGGGATTATTTCACATCTAGGCTGTTTTGCTAGTCTACTGTAACAATCCGTTTAGTGGTTATAGTGTTTTGACCCATTTAACCTTGTTGACCCTTTCCCCAAGTCCCGTTAGTATGATCTATGGCTTAATGAAGTCATTGGGTTGGTTTCCGTAAGGCTCAAGTGTAATTGAGTCATTGATAGAGAAACTAGTTAAGTTGACGAGTTAAAGTTGACCACGGTCAACGCTGGGTTAGGATGACCCCGTATCAATGATTTGGAAGTTCCCACATGTTATTATCATAATTTTTAACTTGTCCACAAGTTTTGGTGAGGTTCCAAAGAGTTTCAGATGCATTTGGGTTTTGTCACGCTCGTATTCGATGTTTTCGCCGGAGGTTTGTGGCTAGAAATGGCTCCATATTGAGCATCCGACCTTTTCATTAAGTGAGGTCTGAACCATTAGATCCATATAGAAATTACAAAGCTATAGGAAAAAGAATCGTCGCGTTGAGCCTCCGGATGAGGGAGTTATGACCATTTTAGTGCGGACCTGTCTAACAGAACCGCTATAGAGACCAAGAGGCCGCTAAAGCAGGACCACTACAGCGGGACCACTGCAGCGTTCTGTAGACCGCCACAGCGGCCAGTGGGGCCAGAAACCTCTATGTTTATATCCCTACTTCGAACCATTCACCCCAAGACCCCAAAGTCAGTTTTCAAGAGAGAAAGAGGAAAAATTCATTTCATTCATTGGTGAGAACATCTTGGAGGGTAAGTTCCCATCTTTATTTATTCCTTTTCCCTTCTTATTCAAGCTCCATGATTATTCTAAGAGGTCCATCAATGGTGGGTGAAAATCCTAGAATTAGTAAACCCTTAGATAATTGGTGGGTTGTTTATTTTATTGTTGATTAATCATCTAGGAGTATATATTATCACTTTCTAGGAAAGGAATTTGATTTCTTATGGTTGAAATTGCATGTTGAGACTTAGGATTCTAATAAAAATGGAATCTTTGTTCTAAAATCTGTTGGAAAGCGTAAAATTGATTAGAAACCCTTAAATTGAAGGTTAATGATTGTAGAGATAGAAGTTATGACAAATTCACCATTAAAGGATGGTTTCATCCATTGAAGAGGGTAGAAGTAAGTGGGTCTTCTTCCTTAAATTGTCGTTTTTGTTTAAATACATGGATTGTTTCTTACTTAGCATCATATTGTTAGACTTTGACCATTATGAGGCGCTTCAGAAATTAAAGGCTCATGTGGAGTAGTTCGTGGCTCCTGTTCTGCATTTTAGGTAGGTTATGGCTTACTTTAGTTAGACTTTGATTAGCGAAACGTATGTATTGTATAAGAATTTTGGGAGAAAGCATGATTAGGTCTTCAGATATGGTGTTTTGGTTGGATATTAGCTAGGTTGGTATGATTTCTGATTTTGTGGGCTCGTCGCCATTGCTTTATGTACTGAAACATGAGGTGTAGTTGTATTCATACTGTGGCGATTCGGGATGGAGTTCTATTCAGTTGATTGTTGTTGATGGTGGCTTGTTGCCCTATTATTGTGATTAGACTTATTGCCTAAATTGTCGTGTTATACCCAGTTCTCTCTTATTATGACATATATTATCAGAGAAAGGAAGGATAATGAGTTTAGGCTTTAATTGTGATATAAACTTATGACAGTACGTAGATGAAAACTTGATGTATGATTGTCGTTGCTGATGATATATAGAAAAGTGGACCTTCTTGGTGACACAAGACTTAGTTGTGAGGCGTACTTGCTACATGTGGAAGTAAAGAGGGACATAGACTATTATGTTGGTTGAGATGATTTCATGATTCATTTTATGGCTGAGTTGATCCAAGGCTTGATATGACTCATGGCTTTGCGACGTGCACCTTCACTGTTGCTTTATTGGCTTGTATTGATTTACCACTTTTACACTCATTTATGCATTCATACACTCATGCATGATGGAAATGGTTTGGAAGACTTGTGGCATAATACCTTGTGTTTGACATTGAGATTGTTGATTGTTCATAGTCCATACATACTAATGAACTGAAATACATTGAGACATACATTGTGATGTGAAATTATGCAGAAGTTAATATAATCTTCTTGATGAACTTGTGATACAAATTGATGACAATTGTGGTGAGAAGTTAATATGATCTTATCGATGAAAATAATATACTACTTGATAATTGCTCATTAAGAGGGATGTAACATTGTTTCTTGTATAATTGAGTGGCTCTGGGTCCGAGGCTCTTTCCGGAACGAAGGGTGTATAAGCCCAAGTCCGAGGTAAATTTCAGGTGGAGGGCAATAAGTGACTCGGGTCCGAGGAGTGTCCCAGAACGAGTGATACATGATGTGGATCCGTGACCGAGGTTCTTTTCGGGGCGGAGGATTTATGGCTCGAGTCCGAGCAGTGTTCCGGAACGAGTAGTACATGGACACCATGGGTCCCCTGCAGGTTATGACTATTGAGCAATGACATCAGTTAGCATGTGTGTACAGGTCGTGTTACACCCCGCACTTTCCGAGCATGAGCATTCCACGTACATCACCGTAGTAATAGAGTATCGGAGACGCCCCATGATGTTTCGGAAGGTACAAGCCATGGGAAGTATGTAACAATGAAGTAAAGGATGAATTACGATCTCGTAAGTCGTAATCCGGAAAGACTATTTTGAAACACAAGAACATGGTCATCATCAAGTATAATAAATGATAAATATCATGTTATATCCCGTATTTTTGCATACTCGGATAATTTGAGATAATTGTGACTAGTAAGAGATAGGGCAATGTTTTGCTCCCATTTAATAT
Source organism: Lycium barbarum (assembly GCF_019175385.1). NCBI lineage: Eukaryota > Viridiplantae > Streptophyta > Magnoliopsida > Solanales > Solanaceae > Lycium > Lycium barbarum. The sequence continues at coordinate 95,367,628 of NC_083343.1, read as the reverse complement.
ATAAGTTGTTCATGAAAATATTGATGCAGAAATATTGAGGAAGGCTAAGGGCAAAATTGAAAATTTGAAAAATGGTTTCATGAATTACAAATTGTCATGAAATAAAAGTGGGCTTGGAAAAAAAAATGGGCTTGAAAAAGGCCAAGTGTGGCCGTCCACCATGGAGTGGGCTTAGGCCCATATGGATTAATTATCCATGTGCATAAGATGACTTAAGAGTCATATATTTATCTTGTCCCTTAGAATTTTCAAGAAACTTGAAGAAGAGCAAAGACTAAGGGTCATTCGGCCATGACCATGGAAAATTGAAGTCTTCAATTTTGATCCAAAAAAATATTTTCTTCTAGCATTCCTACTAATTTGAAGGTCCTCTTCAACGTGGTATAATTGTTGAAGCAAGAAAACTACTCTTGGTGGCAAGTTCAAAATTCTAGTCAAGTGGAAAGTTGAGAAAAAAGGTAAGAATTAATCCTCTTTTATATGTTATGGATGGTTTGTGTGTGTTGTGGTGTGTGGAAATGAATAAAGGTTATGAAATTATGGTGTTGATGTTGTGGCCGACTGTGGGGTGTTTGGTGTAGCAAAGAATGAACAAATTTTATTTAGTATCTTGGCTGTTGTTGTTGTGAACTCCATGTAGATAATGAGAGCTTAATGATTCAAGTTAAAGTCGTAATTGTTGTGAACTATTTTGGAAGATTGCGTGATTCTTATGTAGTTTTTAAAATTATGAAAGTGACATTGTGAACATGTGGAATTGTTGATGTAATTCATGAATTTGGAAAAGGGAAATGTGTTGTTGTAGTTCTTGTTGTATTTGGATGGTTTCGGATGGAATGGAGGTTGGTTGGATTGTTTTGAATATTATGCGAATTGTTTGAAATGTACTTGAATCTTGTTTAAATGGTTGCAGATTAGTACTTGAATATGTAAGCAATTGTGAATTGAACGTAAATGGAAAGTCGTCAAAGTTTGTAGAAAGAAGTTGTTAACGTTGGAATGTGTTTTGAATTGATTGTTGATATTGTTGGAATAACCGTTGGCATTGTCGTTGCTAAGTTGGCCGAGTTAAATTCTCGAATTTGTTGTTGTATTCTTGGCCGAGTTGAATTCTCGGGGATGGTACATTTACAGGGGAAATGCTGCCGAAATTTCTGTAGATTAAGTGTTGGTTTAGAATTGGACTCTAAGTGTTGATGGCTAATGTTTGGTATGTATGAATATTGTTGTAGATCTTGCGAAGTCAAAGACTTAAATTCGGATTTGCGTAGGAAGCAGGCAAGGTATGTAAGGCTAACCTTCCTTTCTTTTGGCATGGTCCTTATGAAATGAGCATTCGACGTATATATATAATTTCACGAAAATCTTGTTCTTAGAGCCACTAGGATGGCCAATGTCTTTGACTCCCATAAGCTATCCCATATGGTTTGATACGTATTTATGATGTTCGAAGATTCTAGTTGATATGCTTCCGAATGTTGTTCGAAAGATAATTGATATGATTAATGTCTTGATTTTCATATGCTAGCCCGTTTGATTACTCCGTCGAGGCCTTGATATATTATGATACGTACTTATGGTTCCAAAAGTTCTGTTTGATTTGATCCATAACGATATCCGAAAGGTACTTGACATGATTATGGCTTTGATTTTCCAAAAATGGCTTCTGAAACGCTTATAGAACGTTCTGTACTTCAAACGTTCATAACTTTCTTATACTAAGTCGGATTGACCCGAAACTTGTTTCTGAGCCGTCGGGTGTCGGCAAGTATACTCGTCTATCGACATATGGTTTTGATATGTATCTATGACTTCTAAAGCCCTATTTGATATGTTTCCGAGTCCGTCTATGATTCTTATTCACTTTCGATATGAGTACGCTCGGTATAGTTGAGTTTATTATATGAATGAATAACGAAATAAGCATAAATAATTTTGTTTCTAAAGAGTTCTGTAAGTTTTGATGTCCCTAACTTTCGTAAGAGGTCTCGGATTTGCTTTGAAATGTCCGTAAAAGTTTTGTGGTAAAAATGTCCGTAACTTTCACATACTAACTCCGATTGACTCGGAAAGTGTTTGTGAACTTCAAACATTGGCAAGTGTTCGTATCTATCGAGTCTGGATGTATGTGCATTTAGTTTCTCACTACTCTGCTCGTGCATGTGTCATGATCTCTTTCACCGGGTCCCGGGCCAGTAAGTATCGTGCGAATGGTTCGCCGAGTCCCTCGCTTGAGGGCCGGGTTCCATATATGAATTCTGAAGTATGATGTGTCTGGTCTCGGGGTACTGTGTATATGTGTCCGGTCCCCGGGTACCGTGTATATGTTACGAAGTATGATGTGTCCGGTTCCCCGGCGTGTGATATGTCCCCGGGTACCGTGTATATGCTATGATGTGTTATGTGACGGAGATGTTCGGAGATATGAAATCTTCTGGAGTATGATGTGTTATAGCGCCAGAGACAGGAGTGGCGACCATGTTCCTGTACCCTATGCATGACTTTGATATGCATCATTTGTGATTTAAAAGTAAGCACTCTGATATTCTGGATAAGCTACTTGCCTTCTGTATTTCTTCTGAGATATGATGTCGTCAGTACTATAATATATGTTTATGGATCGGGCCGAACGTTCCTCGGCACTAATATGTTATATGTGGATCGGGCTGTACGTTTCGCAGCAATATAATATATGTTTATGGATCGGGCCAGACGTTCCTCGACACTAATATGTTATATATGGATCGGGCCTGTTATATCCCACATTCTTGCGTATTTGGATAATTCGAGATAGTGGCGAAAGGTCATGAGCAAGACTATAATTTTGATCTTGTTGGGTGCATAAGTTGTTTATGAAAATTTTGAAGTGCGAATATTAAGAAAGGTCAAGGGTATAAAGGGAAAATTCGCAATATGACTCGTGCAAATATAAGGAGGACAAAGGGAAAATTTGGAAAATAATTTTTCATGCATTGCAAAAAAAAAAAAAAGGGTGGGCTTGGTAATGGGCCATGTTTGGCCATCCACTTCTTGGTGGGCTTAAGCCCACATGGAGTTTAATGAACCAAATAAAAGATGACAAAGTCATCTTATTTTTCCATAACTTCCTAGAAGTTTCAAGAAGCAAGAGCAAAAGAAAAGAAGGAAAAAAAAATCTCTCCAAGGCCATTTTCGGCCAAATTCAAGACCAAAAAAAAAAAAAATTCAAAAATCATTTCCTACCAATTCAAGGATTCCTAGAAAGGTGGAGAGTTCATTGGAACAAGAAGATTCCATATTCTTGCAAGTTACCAATTTTAGTCAAGTGAAGAAGTGGAGAAAAAGGTAAGGTGAAACTCTTTCTTATATGTTATGGATGTGTATGCATGTTGTAGTATGCAAAAGTGAGTGAAATTCATGGAAGAGAAAAACTATGTTATGGCCGTGAGGTGTGCTATATGTGTGTGTGTGGAAATCATGTTTTAATTATTTTATCTAGTAATTGGTTGTTATTGTTGTGAATGTTATGTTGATAATGGAAGTTGAATGATTTTGGAGAGGTTGTAGTTGTATATGCATGATGTATAGCCGTGTATATTTGGTGAATCATAAAGGGATGTGAGCAAGTTTTATTTGGTATGTTGGTTGTTGTGTTGTGGATTTTATGTTGCAAATAAAAGCCTAATGAGCTTAGTGAAGTATTAGTAGTTGGAGGCTTGTCTTGGAAGATTATGTAAATTGAATATTATGTTCTTGCATGTATGGAAGATAATGATATTAGTATGGTGTTGTTGGAATATATATTATAAGGTTGTTATTGCTTTTATTGGAGTTGGAAGGTTTTGAAAGAAGTAGTAAATTGATTAAGTTGTTATAATGTACCTTGGATTGAATATGGAAATTGTTAGTGTGATTGTTGAAATTATGTTGATAGTTTGGCCGGGTTGAATTCCCGGGATTGTTGTTGATTGGAATTGGCCAAGTTGAACTTGGTGGGATGGAGTATTTACAGGGGAAGTGCTGCGGAAATTTCGGTAGCCAAGTATTATCTTAAGATTCCAATTCTAAATGTTCTAACCAAAGTTTGGTAAATGTGACCAATTTGTAGATTTTGGCGAATTTGCAACTTGAATTTGGAATAGCATAAGGAGCGGAAAGAGGTATGTAAGGCTTCACCCTTCCTTCTATGGCATGTCTTAGGCATACTAGGTTGGTTACGAGCCTCGGGGACAACTCTATTCTCCGGAATCCGCACCTAAAGTTTCCCCTTTTTCATTCAGTAGAATTGAATTGGAAATTGTGTAAAATGTTGGAAAACCTTCCTAAACACCTAGAACTTGCATAGATGGGACCCGACTACCCTAAAACCCTCACAAGCAACGCCATGACATGTAACATATGCAAATCGTATACGCTACCTCATTCGGGCCGAGGTGGGCCCATTGCTCTCGGATTTTCCTTACAGTTCTGTTTGACTTACTTTGAGGATCGAATCCAAAGAAAACCTTTGATCCTAATTTTGTTACCAAATGACAAGTACTATAACTACTCTAACGAGAATACTTCTATGACGATAATGCTAACGACGATGTTAGAAAAGAGAATATGCCCATGACAAATATGACCAGAATGATTCCATGACTAAGATTTTTAAGCTAAGGATTCAATGTGAACTTGAGGGTGATAAACTAGTTCTTGAACCTTATTTCTATTTCCTAGCTGTGGCACTATTTCCTAAGGATTCCAAAGCCTATTAGTTGATGTCTATGATGCCCATGATTTCATTCTATGTTTACTTCTAATGCTATTCTCCGTTGGTAGTCTCGCCTTAAAATACTTGTTCCTTCAAGGAGAGACAAAGCGATCACGATTGTTCCATAATGTAATCGGAGTTCACCGACCTTACGTCACTCCGATGGCTACATGATTTTTCTTTGGGCTCCCTTGCATGCTTATATGATATATGTATATAAAACATGTATATGTATATATGATATATGTATATAAAACATGTATATGTATATAAGATATGTACATGTCTATAAAACATGTATATGTATATAAGATATGTAAATGTATATAAGACATGTATATGTGTACAAGTTATGTATATGAATATAAAGACATGTATATGTTTGTAAGATATGTATATGACCCTAGGATGGGGGGAAGGGATATATGGGGGAGTGGGAAGGGAAACATGTTTCATTACCACCTGATCAGCTGGCTTATCATCCCGGACGCGGGATATATGGGTGAGCCGGTGTATATCGGCGCTATGTGGGTGAGCCGGCATCGTTCGGCGCTATGCTATGATATGACCTACCATGTCATGACCTGACATGTTATGACAAGCTATGCTATGACAGGATATGCTATGACATGACATGCTATGACATGCTATGCTATGATATGATGTACTATGATATGATATACTATGGCCTGACATACTATGACACGAAATACTATGACACGATATGCTACGACATGACAAGATAAGATATGATACGACATGATACGATATGATAATACATGACATGATATAAGTTCTATTTTCTATGTCCACGAAAAAGAATGTTTCAAAAAGGGAAAGACAAGCCTACATGATAGTCGGCCTAAAAGGGGCCTTCTCGCGTACAGGTTACTTTCTTGCCTCATTATATGTCCTATGACTCCATGATATTATTAATTATACTCTATGTTACCGCTTGTGTTATCTTCCATGCCTTACATACTCGGTACACTATTCGTACTGACGTCCCTTCATATGGACGCTGCGTTTCATGCCGCGCAGGTCAGCAGACAGGTGGATTTGATCCCTAGAAGCTCTACCAGCCGCCCTTGACAGCGCTCCAGTTGTTCCGGAGCCTCACTTCCGCGGTACTATTTTGTGTATGTATATTCGGGCACGGCAGTACCCGGCCCTTTCTATGTATAAGTGTACTATGTCTAGAGGCTCGTAGACAGATATGCCCAGTCAGTCAAGTACAGTTAGATATATGGTGTTTTGGCATTTTAATGTTGTTGTATAAACTGATAACGAAGTTTACTAGTCTATGTTCATAATTGACGCTGTTAATGTTCAGTAACGAAAAAAATATATATGGCACTGTTCATACGGCTTGCTAAGAGGTAGAGGTAAAACGATAGACAAGGGGTGCTCGGTACAAGTATCGGGTACTCGTCACGGCCCCTAGTCGGGTCGTGACAGAAGTGGTATCAGAGCAGTTCGGTCCTAGGGGTTTGTCTACGAGCCGTGGCCAGTAGAGTCCTGTTTATGGGTGTGTAGCGCGCCACACTTATAAACAGGAGGCTACAGGGCATTTAGGAAATATGACCTTCCTTGTATTCTAAGATCGTGCGATAGAGCTATGCTACCAGGTTTCCACATTCCTTTCCTAATCCTATGCTATGGTTTCAGTACTGTCGATGAAGAGATCAGCTTCAGATGATGGGGGCACCAGCAAGGCCCCTAGAGTATCTCCAGAGCCAAGTAGGGGGAGCCTCGGCTATTCGATTGAGTCAGACCCACCAGAGGACCCAGCCACAACTCCTCCAGATTTTCTGACTCCCAGAGCAGAGGATCCCGCGGAGGACAGCTATGATACGGATCCGTCGGAGGACCCAGCGACAATTCCTCCAGAGATTCTGACCCCTAGGGCAGGGGACACCACAGACAGTGGCTATGATACAGATCCCTCAGAGGATTCGACGATGACTCCCCCAGAGCTTCTTACCTCCAGGGAGGAGGATAGTCATGGCACAGACCCGTCAGAGCACTCTTCTGGGATGACGGATGAGGAGGCTTCCGGGGGTACGCCAGTTACCCCCGTGATGGAGGACCGTGCCAGTCCGGCCACCTCGGAGAGTGCTACGGATTTCTCCTGTCCCTTGTTCCGGCCATCAGAGAACCAGGAATCACCGCTATTCTCTTCGGATTCGGACGCGAGAAATGACGAGGGTCGGGCGAGCGATGAGCAGACAGTCGAGAATGAAGAACATACTTCACACGGTAGCTCCCCGGCCCAGGCTCAAGACGGATCGGCTGCAGGTATATGAGATTTTCTTGAAACTTTCTATGTATATGCAATCTCTGCAGGAATACTAATTAACAATGGCAGGTAGAAATTCAAAAGGGGTCAAAGATTTAGCGATTATAAGTAATGGCGACTGAGATGTTTCCGCCACCAGTGCGAATTTAGAAACCCCGGACAAAAGATAGTTATATGTATGGATGGGAGTAAATAGTGAAGATTTAAACAGAGGCAATATGGCAATTACATGGTCAGTAAAGTAAAGATAGGAGTGGGACCCGCCGTGAGGATATTTGGGAGTTGTTAGAACCCCGACTTACCTTAGATGGTGTGACAAAGGTCATATAGGGCAGTCGATAAAATTTCACAAGTATTCACATGCTAAAATGCACCAAAGTTTCAAGGTTAAGCGTGCTAGGGTAAGGGCAATCTCAGGATGGGTGACCCCCTAGAAAATATGTTGAAAATTTCGTAAATGCGGGAACAAGAGACGAGTGTAAAAGTAGGCAGCCCAAAGTAAATTTGGGTGTGGAAAGTGGTTAGAGACCCCATACGAGTCATGTAGGCCGAGACGGACTAGGACGATTCAAGATCCAACAAAGGTAACCTATAACCTATGACTTAAAGGCAACCTAAGCTCCTAAAATGGATATGCTAAGAGATATGTGAGACATCTACGAAGGAGACCTCCCCGAAGTATTATAAAACACTATGAGGCCAGTTTAACATTCGAGGACGAATGTTCTAAAGGGGGGAGGATGTTATATCCCACATTCTTGCGTATTTGGATAATTCGAGATAGTGGCGAAAGGTCAAGAGCAAGATTATAATTTTGATCTTGTTGGGTGCATAAGTTGTTTATGAAAATTTTGAAGTGCGAATATTAAGAAAGGTCAAGGGTATAAAGGGAAAATTCGCAATATGACTCGTGGAAATATAAGGAGGACAAAGGGAAAATTTGGAAAATAATTTTTCATGCATTGCAAAAAAAAAAAAAAAAAAAGGGTGGGCTTGGTAATGGGCCATGTTTGGCCATCCACTTCTTGGTGGGCTTAAGCCCACATGGAGTTTAATGAACCAAATAAAAGATGACAAAGTCATCTTATTTTTCCATAACTTCCTAGAAGTTTCAAGAAGCAAGAGCAAAAGAAAAGAAGGAAAAAAAAAATCTCTCCAAGGCCATTTTCGGCCAAATTCAAGACCAAAAAAAAAAAAAAATTCAAAAATCATTTCCTACCAATTCAAGGATTCCTAGCAAGGTGGAGAGTTCATTGGAACAAGAAGATTCCATATTCTTGCAAGTTACCAATTTTAGTCAAGTGAAGAAGTGGAGAAAAAGGTAAGGTGAAACTCTTTCTTATATGTTATGGATGTGTATGCATGTTGTAGTATGCAAAAGTGAGTGAAATTCATGGAAGAGAAAAACTATGTTGTGGCCGTGAGGTGTGCTATATGTGTGTGTGTGGAAATCATGTTTTAATTATTTTATCTAGTAATTGGTTGTTATTGTTGTGAATGTTATGTTGATAATGGAAGTTGAATGATTTTGGAGAGGTTGTAGTTGTATATGCATGATGTATAGCCGTGTATATTTGGTGAATCATGAAGGGATGTGAGCAAGTTTTATTTGGTATGTTGGTTGTTGTGTTGTGGATTTTATGTTGCAAATAAAAGCCTAATGAGCTTAGTGAAGTATTAGTAGTTGGAGGCTTGTCTTGGAAGATTATGTAAATTGAATATTATGTTCTTGCATGTATGGAAGATAATGATATTAGTATGGTGTTGTTGGAATATATATTATAAGGTTGTTATTGCTTTTATTGGAGTTGGAAGGTTTTGAAAGAAGTAGTAAATTGATTAAGTTGTTATAATGTACCTTGGATTGAATATGGAAATTGTTAGTGTGATTGTTGAAACTATGTTGATAGTTTGGCCGGGTTGAATTCCCGGGATTGTTGTTGATTGGAATTGGCCAAGTTGAACTTGGTGGGATGGAGTATTTACAGGGGAAGTGCTGCGGAAATTTCGGTAGCCAAGTATTATCTTAAGATTCCAATTCTAAATGTTCTAACCAAAGTTTGGTAAATGTGACCAATTTGTAGATTTTGGCGGATTTGCAACTTGAATTTGGAATAGCATAAGGAGCGGAAAGAGGTATGTAAGTCTTCACCCTTCATTCTATGGCATGTCTTAGGCATACTAGGTTGGTTACGAGCCTCGGGGACAACTCTATTCTCCGGAATCCGCACCTAAAGTTTCCCCTTTTTGATTCAGTAGAATTGAATTGGAAATTGTGTAAAATGTTGGAAAACCTTCCTAAACACCTAGAACTTGCATAGATGGGACCCGACTACCCTAAAACCCTCACAAGCAACGCCATGACATGTAACATATGCAAATCGTATACGCTACCTCATTCGGGCCGAGGTGGGCCCATTGCTCTCGGATTTTCCTTACAGTTCTGTTTGACTTACTTTGAGGATCGAATCCAAAGAAAACCTTTGATCCTAATTTTGTTACCAAATGACAAGTACTATAACTACTCTAACGAGAATACTTCTATGACGATAATGCTAACGACGATGTTAGAAAAGAGAATATGCCCATGACAAATATGACCAGAATGATTCCATGACTAAGATTTTTAAGCTAAGGATTCAACGTGAACTTGAGGGTGATAAACTAGTTCTTGAACCTTATTTCTATTTCCTAGCTGTGGCACTATTTCCTAAGGATTCCAAAGCCTATGAGTTGACGTCTATGATGCCCATGATTTAATTCTATGTTTACTTCTAATGCTATTCTTCGTTGGTAGTCTCGCCTTAAAATACTTGTTCCTTCAAGGAGAGACAAAGCGATCACGATTGTTCCATAATGTAATCGGAGTTCACCGACCTTACGTCACTCCGATGGCTACATGATTTTTCTTTGGGCTCCCTTGCATGCTTATATGATATATGTATATAAAACATGTATATGTATATATGATATATGTATATAAAACATGTATATGTATATAAGATATGTACATGTCTATAAAACATGTATATGTATATAAGATATGTAAATGTATATAAGACATGTATATGTGTACAAGTTATGTATATGAATATAAAGACATGTATATGTTTGTAAGATATGTATATGACCCTAGGATGGGGGGAAGGGATATATGGGGGAGTGGGAAGGGAAACATGTTTCATTACCACCTGATCAGCTGGCTTATCATCCCGGACGCGGGATATATGGGTGAGCCGGTGTATATCGGCGCTATGTGGGTGAGCCGGCATCGTTCGGCGCTATGCTATGATATGACCTACCATGTCATGACCTGACATGCTATGACAAGCTATGCTATGACAGGATATGCTATGACATGACATGCTATGACATGCTATGCTATGATATGATGTACTATGATATGATATACTATGGCCTGACATACTATGACACGAAATACTATGACACGATATGCTACGACATGACAAGATAAGATATGATACGACATGATACGATATGATAATACATGACATGATATAAGTTCTATTTTCTATGTCCACGAAAAAGAATGTTTCAAAAAGGGAAAGACAAGCCTACATGATAGCCGGCCTAAAAGGGGCCTTCTCGCGTACAGGTTACTTTCTTGCCTCATTATATGTCCTATGACTCCATGATATTATTAATTATACTCTATGTTACCGCTTGTGTTATCTTCCATGCCTTACATACTCGGTACACTATTCGTACTGACGTCCCTTCATATGGACGCTGCGTTTCATGCCGCGTAGGTCAGCAGACAGGTGGATTTGATCCCTAGAAGCTCTACCAGCCGCCCTTGACAGCGCTCCAGTTGTTCCGGAGCCTCACTTCCGCGGTACTATTTTGTGTATGTATATTCGGGCACGGCAGTACCCGGCCCTTTCTATGTATAAGTGTACTATGTCTAGAGGCTCGTAGACAGATATGCCCAGTCAGTCAAGTACAGTTAGATATATGGTGTTTTGGCATTTTAATGTTGTTGTATAAACTGATAACGAAGTTTACTAGTCTATGTTCATAATTGACGCTGTTAATGTTCAGTAACGAAAAAAAAATATATGGCACTGTTCATACGGCTTGCTAAGAGGTAGAGGTAAAACGATAGACAAGGGGTGCTCGGTACAAGTATCGGGTACTCGTCACGGCCCCTAGTCGGGTCGTGACAGAAGTGGTATCAGAGCAGTTCGGTCCTAGGGGTTTGTCTACGAGCCGTGGCCAGTAGAGTCCTGTTTATGGGTGTGTAGCGCGCCACACTTATAAACAGGAGGCTACAGGGCATTTAGGAAATATGACCTTCCTTGTATTCTAAGATCGTGCGATAGAGCTATGCTACCAGGTTTCCACATTCCTTTCCTAATCCTATGCTATGGTTTCAGTACTGTCGATGAAGAGATCAGCTTCAGATGATGGGGGCACCAGCAAGGCCCCTAGAGCATCTTCAGAGCCAAGTAGGGGGAGCCTCGGCTATTCGATTGAGTCAGACCCACCAGAGGACCCAGCCACAACTCCTCCAGATTTTCTGACTCCCAGAGCAGAGGATCCCGCGGAGGACAGCTATGATACGGATCCGTCGGAGGACCCAGCGACAATTCCTCCAGAGATTCTGACCCCTAGGGCAGGGGACTCCACAGACAGTGGCTATGATACAGATCCCTCAGAGGATTCGACGATGACTCCCCCCAGAGCTTTTTACCTCCAGGGAGGAGGATAGTCATGGCACAGACCCGTCAGAGCACTCTTCTGGGACGACGGATGAGGAGGCTTCCGGGGGTACGCCAGTTACCCCCGTGATGGAGGACTGTGCCAGTCCGGCCACCTCGGAGAGTGCTACGGATTTCTCCTGTCCCTTGTTCCGGCCATCAGAGAACCAGGAATCACCGCTATTCTCTTCGGATTCGGACGCGATAAATGACGAGGGTCGGGCGAGCGATGAGCAGACAGACGAGAATGAAGAACATACTTCACACGGTAGCTCCCCGGGCCAGGCTCAAGATGGATCGGCTGCAGGTATATGAGATTTTCTTGAAACTTTCTATGTATATGCAATCTCTGCAGGAATACTAATTAACAATGGCAGGTAGAAATTTAAAAGGGGTCAAATATTTAGCGGTTATAAGTAATGGCGACTGAGATGTTTCCGCCACCAGTGCGAATTTAGAAACCCCGGACAAAATATAGTTATATGTATGGATGGGAGTAAATAGTGAAGATTTAAACAGAGGCAATTACATGGTCAGTAAAGTAAAGATAGGAGTGGGACCCGCCGTGAGGATATTTGGGAGTTGTTAGAACCCCGACTTACCTTAGATGGTGTGACAAAGGTCATATAGGGCAGTCGATAAAATTTCACAAGTATTCACATGCTAAAATGCACCAAAGGTTCAAGGTTAAGCGTGCTAGGGTAAGGGCAATCTCAGGATGGGTGACCCCCTAGAAAATATGTTGAAAATTTCGTAAATGCGGGAACAAGAGACGAGTGTAAAAGCAGGCAGCCCAAAGTAAATTGGGGTGTGGAAAGTGGTTAGAGACCCCATACGAGTCATGTAGGCCGAGACGGACTAGGACAATTCAAGATCCAACAAAGGTAACCTATGACCTATGACTTAAAGGCAACCTAAGCTCCTAAAATGGATATGCTAAGAGATATGTGAGACATCTACGAAGGAGACCTCCCCGAAGTATTATAAAACACTATGAGGCCAGTTTAACATTCGAGGACGAATGTTCTAAAGGGGGGAGGATGTTATATCCCACATTCTTGCGTATTTGGATAATTCGAGATAGTGGCGAAAGGTCAAGAGCAAGACTATAATTTTGATCTTGTTGGGTGCATAAGTTGTTTATGAAAATTTTGAAGTGCGAATATTAAGAAAGGTCAAGGGTATAAAGGGAAAATTCGCAATATGACTCGTGGAAATATAAGGAGGACAAAGGGAAAATTTGGAAAATAATTTTTCATGCATTGCAAAAAAAAAAAAAAAAAAGGGGTGGGCTTGGTAATGGGCCATGTTTGGCCATCCACTTCTTGGTGGGCTTAAGCCCACATGGAGTTTAATGAACCAAATAAAAGATGACAAAGTCATCTTATTTTTCCATAACTTCCTACAAGTTTCAAGAAGCAAGAGCAAAAGAAAAGAAGGAAAAAAACAATCTCTCCAAGGCCATTTTCGGCCAAATTCAAGACCAAAAAAAAAAAAAAAAAAAAAAATCATTTCCTACCAATTCAAGGATTCCTAGCAAGGTGGAGAGTTCATTGGAACAAGAAGATTCCATATTCTTGCAAGTTACCAATTTTAGTCAAGTGAAGAAGTGGAGAAAAAGGTAAGGTGAAACTCTTTCTTATATGTTATGGATGTGTATGCATGTTGTAGTATGCAAAAGTGAGTGAAATTCATGGAAGAGAAAAACTATGTTGTGGCCGTGAGGTGTGCTATATGTGTGTGTGTGGAAATCATGTTTTAATTATTTTATCTAGTAATTGGTTGTTATTGTTGTGAATGTTATGTTGATAATGGAAGTTGAATGATTTTGGAGAGGTTGTAGTTGTATATGCATGATGTATAGCCGTGTATATTTGGTGAATCATGAAGGGATGTGAGCAAGTTTTATTTGGTATGTTGGTTGTTGTGTTGTGGATTTTATGTTGCAAATAAAAGCCTAATCTCACGACCCGTCTAGGGGCCGTGACGAGTACCCGATACTTGTACCGAGCACCCCTTGTCTATCGTTTTACCTTTACCTCTTAGCAAGCCATGTAAACAGAGCCATTTTGTTTTTAACATTAACATTAGCGGCGTCATTCTGAACATAGACTAATAAACTTCGTTATCACTTATACATCAACATTAACATGCCAAAACACCATATATCTAACTGTACTTAACTGACTGTACATAACTGTCTACGAGCCTCTAGACGTAGTACACTTATACATAGAAAGGGCTGAGTACTGCCGTGCCCGAATATATATACACAAAATAGTACCAAGGAAGTGAGGCTCCGGAATAACTGGAGCACTGTCAACACTGCTGGTAGAGCTTCAGAGTATCAAATCCGCCTGTCTGTTGACCTGCGCGGCATGAAACGCAGCGTCCACAAGAAGGAACGTCAGTACGAATAGTGTACCGAGTATGTAAGGCATGAATAGTAATATACAGAAAATATGAATCATGTATAACGACATAAGAGAGTTACAACACATGTCCTGGGATAGAAACATAACCTGTATATATATATATACCCTTGGTAGGTGCTATGCGTACTTAGCTTTCCTTTAAGAATCTTTCCTTGTTCATATACATATACATATAAAATAGGACATCTCATATTGCCGAGGCGTCGGCAGCCGATCCATTTAACCATAAATATACACATCCCGCGTCCGGGCATCCCGCGTCCGGGACGATATCATATCATGTAATGCCAACTGATCAGGTGGATATGCGTTCATAACGCTCTGCCCTTACCTCCATTTCCCCCGTATACATATGCATATATCATGTACATATATCAACGTCTATAGCTCTCTAGCTCTTTTATCATATACATATACGTGTGTCATGTAGGTACATCAGCGTCTATATCGCTCTGGTGCTTTTATCATATACATATACGTGTGTCATGTAGGTACATCAACGTCTATAGCGCTCTGGTGCTTTTATCATATACATATACGTGTGTCATGTAGGTACATCAGCGTCTATAGCGCTCTAGCTCTTTCGTCATGTGCATATTTTAAAAATAAATACGCATATCCTACATACATTTACATGTCTTATATGCATTTACGTATCCTATAAACATATATCTCATATGCACGCAGGAGAGCCCAAAGAAGCATCATGTAGTCATCGGAGTGACGTAAAGTCGGTAACCTCCGATTACATTATAGAATACTCGTGATCGCTTTATCTCACCTTGAAGGAACGAGTATTTTAAGGTGAGACTATCAACGGGGAATAATATTAAAGTAAACGTAGAATGAAATCGGGGCATCATAGATGACAGTTCATAGACTTTGAAATCTTTTAGAAAATAAAGTCATAGCTAGGAAATATAAATAATATTCAAAAATTAGTTTATCATTTTCATGTTTACATAAGATACTTAGCTTAGTCATCTTAGTCATAGAGTCGTTCTGGTAGTACGTATCATAGGCATATTCTCTTATCTAACATCATTGTTATCATTATCGTCATGGAAGTGCCCTCGTTAGAGGAGTCATAGTATTTATCATTTGGTAACGAAATCGGGATCAAAGGTTCCCTTTGGATTCACTTCAAGTAAGTCAAGCAAGACTGTAAGGAAAAATCCGAGAGTAGCGGGCCCACCTCGGGCCGGATGGGGTGACGTATATGATTTACATATATTACGTGTCATGTCATTACTTGTGAGGGTCCTAGGGTAATCGGGTCCCACTTATGCAAGTTCTAGGGGTTTAAGAGGTCTTTCCATCATTTGCACACTTTCTAGTTCAATTCTATTGAACAAAAAGTGGAAAACTTTAGGTGCGGATTCCGGAGAACCGAGTTGTCCCCGAGGCTCGTACCCAACTTATTTCAACTAAGACATGCCATAGAAAGAAGGGTGAAGCCTTGCATACCTCTTTCCGCTTCTTTTGCTATTCCGAATTCACGTTGCAATCTCGTCAAAATCTGCAAATTGGTCACATTTACCCAAACTTTCATTAGGGTACTTAGAGTTAGAATCTTAAGGAACCACTTGGCTACCGAAACTTCGGCAGCACTTCCTCTGTAAATATACCATCCTCAACATTCAACATAGCCAAATTCTCATCAATCACAATCCGGGAATTCAAACCCGGCCAAACGTTTAACATAATTCAACAATCACACTAAAAATTCACATATTCCATTCAAGGTGCATTCCAACACTTCAATTAACATTCTACCTCCTTCAATACTCTCCAATTCCAATGAAACAACAATAACCTTATAATACATATATTCCAACAACATCATAGTAATACCATTACATGTCTTCCATACAAAAACATTATTTTCAATTTACACAAACTTCCAATTGCCAATACTTCACCAAACTTATCAAGTCTTTATTTGCGATATAACATCTACAACACAACGATTAAGATATTAATTACAACTCGCTCATTATTCTTTCACAACTCACCAATATACACGACTATACATCAAGTATACACGGCCACATATACCATGCACACTCACACGGCTCCAACATGTATACACCACTACAATCTCTCCAAACTCAATCAACTTCCATTTTCCACATATCATTCACAACAATAACAACTAAACACTAATTAAAATAATTGAAGCATGACTCCTACACACATATATATATACACGCCCATATACTATATTTCTCTCCTTCATGAATTTCATCCATTTTAGCATACTACAACACATATAAACCATATATAACACATAAAACAAGATCAAAACTCACCTTTCTTCTTCAACTTCTCACTTGACTACAACTTGACAACTTGTATGATTTTGAATTTTTCTTGCTCCAACAACAACTCCACCTTGTTAATCACCCTTTACTTGGTAGAAAATGATTTTTGGAGAATTTTTGCAAATTTTTCTTGTGAAAATTGCTCTTGGCCGAAATGGCCTTAAGTTTTTCTCCTCTCTCTCTTGTTCTTGCTTTTCTTGAAATTTCTAGAACATTATGTGGAATAAGATGACTTAGTCATCTTATTTATTGACCAAATTTTATTTAATATGGGCTTGGTCCATAACCATGGCCGGTTGGGCCTCACAAATTTTGGGCCTTATTATTTTGTTTGATTTGTTTTGGGCCAACTCGGTTTGGTCCCGAGTTGGGCCTAGCCCACTGACCTTTCGACCTTACAACGTTCATATCTCCTTGTACCGAAGTCACCTGGGCACCCACGACCTATGGTTGGAAAGCTAATTCAATTATATACAACTTCTATATCTTGATACTTTTCCAAATTCCAAACTTATAATACCGTTTTTGCCCCTTGAAGTCAGATCACCCGAAAACGTTTTCTTAAAAATATTCGTTTGGAGGACTTCCACTTTGATTTGGCCTAAGGGTCCTTCTTGAGTTGTGTTTAACTTCTCATATGTGATTCATATGAATTTTCAGATGTCCCAAAAAAATCTCGATGTGTGGGTCCCACCTCAGCAATTAATCTGGCGTTCAAAAATATGGGATATAACACCTAATGAGCTTAGCGAAGTATTAGTAGTTGGAGGCTTGTCTTGGAAGATTATGTAAATTGAATATTATGTTCTTACATGTATGGAAGATAATGATATTAGTATGGTGTTGTTGGAATATATATTATAAGGTTGTTATTGCTTTTATTGGAGTTGGAAGGTTTTGAAAGAAGTAGTAAATTGATTAAGTTGTTATAATGTACCTTGGATTGAATATGGAAATTGTTAGTGTGATTGTTGAAATTATGTTGATAGTTTGGCCGGGTTGAATTCCCGGGATTGTTGTTGATTGGAATTGGCCAAGTTGAACTTGGTGGGATGGAGTATTTACAGGGGAAGTGCTGCCGAAATTTCGGTAGCCAAGTATTATCTTAAGATTCCAATTCTAAATGTTCTAACCAAAGTTTGGTAAATGTGACCAATTTGTAGATTTTGGCGGATTTGCAACTTGAATTTGGAATAGCATAAGGAGCGGAAAGAGGTATGTAAGGCTTCACCCTTCCTTCTATGGCATGTCTTAGGCATACTAGGTTGGTTACGAGCCTCGGGGACAACTCTATTCTCCGGAATCCGCACCTAAAGTTTCCCCTTTTTCATTCAGTAGAATTGAATTGGAAATTGTGTAAAATGTTGGAAAACCTTCCTAAACACCTAGAACTTGCATAGATGGGACCCGACTACCCTAAAACCCTCACAAGCAACGCCATGACATGTAACATATGCAAATCGTATACGCTACCTCATTCGGGCCGAGGTGGGCCCATTGCTCTCGGATTTTCCTTATAGTTCTGTTTGACTTACTTTGAGGATCGAATCCAAAGAAAACCTTTGATCCTAATTTCGTTACCAAATGACAAGTACTATAACTACTCTAACGAGAATACTTCTATGACGATAATGCTAACGACGATGCTAGAAAAGAGAATATTCCCATGACAAATATGACCAGAATGATTCCATGACTAAGATTTTTAAGCTAAGGATTCAATGTGAACTTGAGGGTGATAAACTAGTTCTTGAACCTTACTTCTATTTCCTAGCTGTGGCACTATTTCCTAAGGATTCCAAAGCCTATGAGTTAGCGTCTATGATGCCCATGATTTTATTCTATGTTTACTTCTAATTCTATTCTCCGTTGGTAGTCTCGCCTTAAAATACTTGTTCCTTCAAGGAGAGACAAAGCGATCACGATTGTTCCATAATGTAATCGGAGTTCACCGACCTTACGTCACTCCGATGGCTACATGATTTTTCTTTGGGCTCCCTTGCATGCTTATATGATATATGTATATAAAACATGTATATGTATATATGATATATGTATATAAAACATGTATATGTATATAAGATATGTACATGTCTATAAAACATGTATATGTATATAAGATATGTAAATGTATATAAGACATGTATATGTGTACAAGTTATGTATTTGAATATAAAGACATGTATATGTATGTAAGATATGTATATGACCCTGGGATGGGGGGAAGGGATATATGGGGGAGTGGGAAGGGAAACATGTTTCATTGCCACCTGATCAGCTGGCTTATCATCCCGGACGCGGGGTGCCCGGACGCGGGATATATGGGTGAGCCGGTGTATATCGGCGCTATGTGGGTGAGCTGGTATCGTTCGGCGCTATGCTATGATATGACCTACCATGTCATGACCTGCTATGCTATGACAGGATATGCTATGACATGACATGCTATGACACGCTATGCTATGATATGATGTACTATGATATGATATACTATGGCCTGACATACTATGACACGAAATACTATGACACGATATGCCACGACATGACAAGATAAGATATGATACGACATGACATGATATAAGTTCTATTTTCTATGTCCACGAAAAAGAATGTTTCAAAAAGGGAAAGACAAGCCTACATGATAGCCGGCCTAAAAGGGGCCTTCTCGCGTACAGGTTACTTTCTTGCCTCATTATATGTCCTATGACTCCATGATATTATTAATTATACTCTATGTTACCGCTTGTGTTATCTTCCATGCCTTACATACTCGGTACACTATTCGTACTGACGTCCCTTCATATGGACGCTGCGTTTCATGCCGCGCAGGTCAGCAGACAGGTGGATTTGATCCCTAGAAGCTCTACCAGCCGCCCTTGACAGCACTCCAGTTGTTCCGGAGCCTCACTTCCGCGGTACTATTTTGTGTATGTATATTCGGGCACGGCAGTACCCGGCCCTTTCTATGTATAAGTGTACTATGTCTAGAGGCTCGTAGACAGATATGCCCAGTCAGTCAAGTACAGTTAGATATATGGTGTTTTGGCATTTTAATGTTGTATAAAGTGATAACGAAGTTTACTAGTCTATGTTCATAATTGACGCTGTTAATGTTCAGTAACGAAAAAAAAATATGGCACTGTTCATACGGCTTGCTAAGAGGTAGAGGTAAAACGATAGACAAGGGGTGCTCGATACAAGTATCGGGTACTCGTCACGGCCCCTAGTCGGGTCGTGACAGGGCCGTACGTTCCTCGGCACTATCAGACTACATATGGATCGGTTATGTGTATATGTATATGATGACATATGATGTCGGCACGCATGATCTGTATTTGGAAAGTAAGTGTTTTGGTACTCTGAACGATTTACTTATTTTCCGTACTTCTTCTGACATACGACATCGGTATATACGATTTGCATTCTGAAAGATAAGCACCTTGGTATTTTGACTAGTGTACTTACTTTTTGTACCGTTGTTCCGGTTATGTTTCTGTTTTCTGTATTCCATGCCTTACATACTCAGTACATATTCCGTACTGACCCCCTTTCTTCGGGGGCTGCGTTTCATGCCCGCAGGTACAGATACTTATTGAGGTGATCCGCCAGCCTAGGGTACACATTCTGTTGTTTTGAAGTGCTCCTTTGATCCGAAGCCCATACTTTTGGTACAGATCTTTCTGTTGTACATATCTTTGTGTTTATGACTATTTTGGGTACGGCGGGGCCCTGTCCCGTCATATGATTTTGTTGTCTGTATTAGAGGCCTATAGATATGTATATGGGTCGTGGGTCGTGTTTATTCAGTGATGTTTATTCGGGTTGTGTCCGGCTTTCCCCTACACTACGTTAACTTGATCGATTTATGTGTTATAATATAAGTAACGATTTAAATGATATGTATATGATTTTGTATGCACGAGATTCATAATGTGTAAACGCAAGTGAAATTTGGTTAGTAAGTATGTACGAGTGTCCATGTCGGGCACTAGTCGCGGCCTACGGGGTTGGGTCGTGACATATCATGTATGGAGAGTTTCGGAAGATTCCGAGATCAAGCAAATTGAAGAAAATAAGTTTGACGAAAATTTGAGAAATGTTGGCAGGATTTCGGGCAGATTTTTAGTCAACTTTGGAGGGGCATATCTCCTAGTATATTAGGAGTTTTAAGGTATTTCAAAAGCCTAGAATGAATTTCGTCGAGTTTAGTTTATAAGGCAACAAATCTCTCGTTGATAGGATATCAGATTAGAGAATTATAGACGTTACAAACTGAGTTGTCAACGCAAAAACAGGGCTGCTACAGTACCGCTACAGTACTGCCGACTTAGCCACTATAAAAGGGGTTAAAATCCCATTTTTCTTCATAAAAAATTCTCCAAAATGTTCCAGAATTTTCAGCCAAGAAAAGGGGCTCTTATACCACCTAAAAGTGAGGATTTTGAGTGAAATTCAAGCTACGGAATACAAATCGAAGTCCGGACAACTTGTGGTCGCGATTATCATTTCATTTTTGTGTTGAAGGAGCTTGGGAAAAAGTAAATATTGAAGATCTTGTTACTTTAGTAAATACAAGGTATGAATCATTGAATTTCTTTCTTTATCAACATTGATTAGGAAATAATTGCAAGAATAAAAGTTATAGTTGTTGTGTTGGTGTTGTTGGCTTATGGATTGAGGGTTGAATAGAATTTTGGATGGAAATACATATATTTATTTTTTATGATGTTGGTATTGTTGTTGTTGATTGGTTGTTGATATTATGATTTCGGGCTAGGCATATAACAGAGGAGATGTCGCCCGAATTTCGACAGAATCTAAAAGGATTTTAATTAAGGGCTTAAGAAGAGCGTATGATGATTATTCTAACAATAGTATGAATGGTTGTATATGTAGATTACAAGGCTGCGAATGATATTAAGTGAATTGCGAGACAGGAAGTAAGTTGGAAGTCGAGAAATTGTCTTCCAGGTATGTTAAGGCTAGTCCCCTTCTTTCTAAAGGCATGATCCTTTCGTTATAAATCTTTGTGTCATACCCATAATATTATTGGTTTCACAAATACTAGAAGTCCACGAATTTCGTGATCCTTATGATGTTATTGAGCTTCTAAGGCATGATTCATTTCCTACCAAACCATGTATGAATTCCATAAAAAAAATTCATTTCCAAGAATGTTAGAGATTCATGACTCTTAAAGTTTTCACGATGGTAAAGATGAATGATCTTTTTATGATAACCATGATGATGTTTATGAGGGATTTATTTATCCAAGCTTCGAGGCATACGGATTTCATGTTATTATGAGATGATTTTTATTCATAGAGATTTCCATGTACATGAGCTTTATACTATTATGAGGTGATTGAGCTTACTTTGCAATTTCGTAATTTCCTTCATTGTTGGTAATCTCACCTTATGACCCTTGTTCCTTCAAGGTGGGATAAACGACGATGATTGATCCATAATATAATCGGAGGCTACCGACCTTACGTCACTCCGACATAGTTGTGGCTTTTGATTGGGCTCTCATGCATTCTTTATATATACGTATGTATTTTCTCACACCGCGCCGCGCTATAGTTGGCCGGGCATGGCACGTAGATGTGCACACCACTGCAGTGGGCATGTTATGATATTGCCCCGGACGCGGGCTAATGACGATAACACCGAGCCTTAATGGCCGGGCATGATACTATATATATATATATGACACCGAGCCTTAATGGTCGGGCATGATACTATATATATATATATGACACCGAGCCTTAATGGACTGGCATGGTACTATGTATATGTATAAAAATGTTTTTTTTAAAAGGCTAAGCATGCATGACATCCGCCTTATGAGGCATTCCGATGTACAGGTTATCTCTCTTATTCCATGTTACCTTTCATATATATATTATGGTGTTACTCATGCCTTACATACTCAGTACATTATTCGTACTGACGTCCCTTCTTGTGGACGCTGCGTTTCATGCCACGCAGGTGTATACAGATGAGTAGAGGATATTGCTAGAAGATGTTCCAGCTGGATTGGCGAGCTCCATTTCCTTCCGGAGTGTTGCCGAGTCAGAGTGTCTATGTTATCGTATATTGATTGATGTTAGAGACTTTGCAGACAGAGTCATGTATATAGTATGTCAGTCTTGCAAGCGGCTCTGCAAGCCGATGTATCATTATGCATTATGTTAGAAATTTCATATGATTACAACTTTTACCTGATTTGAGAAAGACGAAAAGAATGTTTGTTTTTGAAAAGCTTTCATTATGCATTTCATTTCGTGATTTAAGATTCCAGTGAGATTATGAATATAACGAGAACCAGCGGGTTCGCTCGGCTCTGAGTAAAGGGTCGGGTGCCCATCATGCCCTATCAGGACTCGGGTGTGACAGGTCTAGTGATTGGCCAGTGCATTGCATTGCACATTATCATATTTTGCATTGCACATCATTACATTTTATTCTACATTATTATATAGCTCGTTTAGTTATGCTTTTGGTGTGTTTGCTGAAACGGCTGTTGTGGTATTAATATGATCATTGACTGAGTTCAATTGTGGATTAGTGACTCTACCTAGGGAAGGAACTTGGAATTGTGACTATCAGGTGAGGTTATTAAAACTTGACAGACTTGTGGTTTAGAAGCTTCATCTTAGGTTGTGACTTCGTTATGGGATATTTTGTGACTTGGATTTGAGCGTCAAGTGTCTATCTGTTTATATTTTTGATTTTATACTTATATGCGTGAACTAATCTTAGTCGGGCTATGATGCTTACCTTTACATAGTGTTTGTACTGATACTACCATGCTACACCCTTTTTTAGTGCAGATTGTGTTCCAGGAATTTCATCCAGACTACATCTCTAGCTTGAAGCTATTTTGCTCGATCAGATTCGAGGGTGAGCTTCTACCCATGCCATGCCACCTGAAGATCTCTCTGTCTAGATGTCTATTTTTATTCCAGACATTCTTTATCATTATATTTGAGATATACTTCAATCTTTATACATTGTTAGTTAGAGTCCTTGTACGATGACTTTCACATTTTTGGGGTGTAATAGTTAGACTTCCGCACTTATATTATCTATTAATTATGAATTGTTTAGTTATTTATTTATTCACGTGATCATTGATTTTTTAAGTATAAATGATTCAAGAAGTTAAAATTGGCTAATGATTAATGGGTTAACGGATAAGGGTTCGCCTACTGGTGATAATAAGGTAGGTGCCCGCACGATCGGTAATTAGGGTCGTGACATCTACCGTTCCAAAATATTAAGTGGGCCAGGCTCGATAAATTATAAATTCATTTTTGGCTTTGTAAATAATCATTGTAGTCTTAATCTTTTACTTAGTCTTATTCATAAATGTACACTAATATTATGCATACTCGTTTGTATATTTGCCTATTCAAACCCGTTGGTGGGCCCCAACGGGGTTCACCAACGCATTAAGATCGAGTCAACCCAATTTGGAGCAAAACGGAGCATACGTTGGATTCAATGAACCCAAGTGCATAAACATTTTCTCTTTTGGGGTTGGTCGGCCCAAATACACTATCTCCTTTAAATTATGTGCTTCAAATTATTATTTGTGCGAATTACCATGCCTATTGGAACCCTTAATGGATTGTCATATTTTAAAAGTTGCTAAAAATGAATTTGCTACAAACTTTGAGACGTTAATGCAAATTGGGACTGATTTTATTAGAAGGACTAAAACTGCCAATTTTTGAGAAATTAAGGACTGATTTGAACATTTGTGAAACTTGTGGGCTGATGCCATATGGACTGATTTGAAACAATATTCAAATTTGTAGGACTAATTACGATTTGTGGACTAGGCTAAAACATAAAATTTGATTCAAACTTAGAAAAAGGTAGAAATAAAAAATGGACTATATATAAATATATGTGTGTGTGTGTGTGTGTGTGTGTGTGTGTGTAAAATACTATATAAACTATATACTTAAGCCATTTTCCTAAAACTATTTTTCTATACTTTAAACGATTTTTTCAAAACTGTTTTTTGGGTGGACTTACGTAGGGTCCTACTTAGGCTAAGAGCCTTCGGATATTAGCCTAACTGTTCTAGTCCGACACCCTAAACACCCAATTTTGGGCAAAATTTTACCACTTTTGATTGTTGAAACGCGGTAATTGTGCATAAATGACAAATATCTATTTGCGAAAGTATAAAACAAAACTATTTTTATCACAACCAATTTATCTATACGGACATATTATTAGAACCCGTAGGAAAATCGCAATTGAGCATATCCTTAATATTAGGGTGCCTAACACCTTCCCTGGGGATCATCAGAACCCTTACCTAGACTCTGTGTAGATTAGGTTTCGTTTAAAATAATCATGAAATAATTATTTTAAATGAACCCTTTTCGACTCGGTTTTTCCTAATTTCCTAAAAATTAGGTGGCGACTCTAAAAATATGTCACACCCTAATCCCACTAGGGTGTGATGGGCACCCGACCCCATATCCGGAGCCGAGCGAACCCACAGACTCTTATTACATACATAATCCTTTCGAACCTTTAAATCAAATAAACATGAAATACATAATAAAGCTTTCAGAAATATTCTTTTTCTTTGTTCTCAAATCAAACAAAATCTGTAATCATATGGAATTTATATCATCACACAAAATGACATGTCGGCTGATGGAGCCGCTTACGGACTGACTTCCAATACCCACGACTCTGTCTGCAAAGTCTCTAACATTAGTCAGAAACCATAACACATATACTCTGACTCGGCAGCACTCCAGGAGCAATTGGAGCTTGCCATCTCCGCTGGAACATCATCTATAATGTCTTCAACTCATCTGGGAGTACCTGCGCGGCATGAAACGCAGCCCCCGAAGAAAGGGGGTCAGTACGGAATATGTACTGAGTATGTAAGACATAAAATACAGAGAACAGAACCATAACCGAACAGACAGTACAAAAGTAAGTACGTTATCCAGAGTACCAAATACTTATTTTCTAGACACAAATCATGTATACCTATGCCATCTGTCAGAAGGGGTACAGAAAGTACAGAATACTGAATTGATTACTTTTCAACACAGATGATGTCATATGTTCGAAGGGATACAGAACGTACAGACTGCCAAAACGCTTACTTTCCCAACATAGATCATGCATGTCAGAATCATGTATCACATATGCATATAACGTGCCCCGGCCCTCCCGTGAGGGACGCAGTGAATCATATATCATGTATACATATAACGTGCCCCGGCCCTTAGTGAGGGACGCGGTAAATCATATATCATATACATACCGTACCCGGCCCGTTAAGGGACTCGGTAAATGAAATCATATCATCATACTCTCATATCATCGTGCATGCATATACATATACATATATATACCGTACCCGGCCCTCTAGTGAGGGACACGGTGAATGAAGTCATATCGTACCCGGCCCATTAAGGGACTCGATAAATGAAATCATATCGTACCCGGCCCATTAAGGGACTCGGTCATACCCGGACCATTAAGGGACTCGGTGCCATAATCATATCATCATATACATATACCATACCCGGCCCTCTAACGAGGGACTCGGTGAACAATGCAGAGGGATACGCACGATAACATATCCTGGCCCGGGCTCAGTGAAAGACATATTGAGGCATCCACGAGCAGAGTATTGAGAAACCATATGCACACAAATCCAGACTCGATAGATACGTACACTTACCGACATCTAAAGGCTCAGAAACAAGTTTCGGGTCAATCCGACTTCGTATGGGAAAGTTATGGACGTTTGAAGTACAGAACGTTCTATAAGCGTTTCAGAAGCCATTTTTGGAGAACCGAAGCAATAATCGTAACAAGTATCTTTCGGACATCATATAGATCAAATCAAATATAACTTTTAGAATCATATGTACATATCAGAATATATCAATGACGCAACGGAATAATCGGACGTGCTAATATTTGAAGATCAAACTTTAGTCATATTAATTATCTTTCGAATGTCATTCAGAAACATATCAAACATCATAAGCACATCAAAAGCCATAGGGATCATAGTCATATATCAAACCGACCCGAGACCATATACCAGAGTTAGGGATATTGATACTTACGGAATTCTTTTAGGAACAGAAACTTTTTGAACGCTTCAGAAGCTTTCTTTGAAGAATCAAAATGATAATTATATCAGTAGCCTTTCGAATCTCAGTATGGATCAAATCGGATAGGCCTTTTGGAACCATACATACGTATCAAAACATAGCAGACTGTTTCAAAAAGTCGAACACATTAATTCTTACAGAACTCTTTTAAGAACATATCAAAAGTACATACGAATCATAAACGAGCTCAGAATCACAGAATAGAGTAACCCCAATGTGCATATCAACATCATACCTTACTTGGCTCTAGGACATGCCAAAGAAAGAAAGGGTAAGCCTTACATACCTTATTCGCTCCTTATGCTTATCCAAACCCAATTCCCAAACTCATCAGAATCTACAAAAGGTCACAATTACCAAACTTTAACTATAAATCTTTAGGAATTCAATCTTAAATCAACATTTGTCTACAAAAATTTGGGCAGCATCTCCCCTATAAATTCAACATCCCCGAGAATTTAACTCGGCCCAAAATATCAACAACAATACTCACAACAATACCAACAACATCAACAATCAATTTAAAACGCACTCTAACATAAGTAGTCTTCTTTTCTACATAATAGATCAATTTCCAATCCAACTACGCATATCCAAACTAATATCAACGTTTACATATTCATTTACCAATTCAATATCATTCAAACATAATTCAAGAACATTTTGAACAATCTACACGATATTCCAACATTTCCACCATAAGACCATACTCCACCCGAAACTCCCACTCCCACCAAGAACATTAACAACACATTTTTATCTTCCAAATTCATGAACTTCACTAACAATTAACATGTTAACAATGTTATTCCCGTAAAATAAGAAATGACATAAGACTTACATTGACTTCCCATTCGGCCCATAATTATTTCAATCATCAATTCACATTATCAAACTTGCATTACCAACGTAGAATCCTCACAACAACAACTAAAACACATAAATAAATAGTTGAATCCACTCTACACACACATATACCCACACGGCCTACACCCAACATTCACCATTCCAACCAAAATCACTAAACTTTCATTTTTCAATGTAGAGTCCACAACAACCACAACTAGAATGCTACATAAAATTAACTCATCTTGCTTATACCAACTACACATACACACGGCCACACATGCATACATACAAATGCCATGCAAACTCCCATATTTTCATAAATTCTATCCATTTCTACTTACTACAACATAAATGAACCCTTCATAACATATAAAAAGGGATTGAATCTTACCTTTTCTTCTTAACTCCTTCACTTGACTAGGGTGCGAAATCGATGAAACGAGCGACCCATCTTCCAAAACAACTACACCACGTTGTAGAGGACCCTTGAATTAGTAGGAATGCATGAAGAAACTAATTTTTGGGACAAGATTTCATGGGGATGTTTTTCCCCTCTCTTGGCCGAATAGGCCATTGTTTTTCTTCTTCTTTCTTTGTTTCTCCTTCCTCAAATTTTCTTGAAGGTTCTTTAAGGCATGGAATAAAACATGTGGTGTATATATTAACCCTCATGTGGGGCCCACCTTGGCCGGCCACTCCATGTTGGGCCTCTCCTCTTTCTTTTTTTTTTTTTTTTCCAAGCCCAATTATTTGTGGCTAGTTTTTGTAATTCACAGAACTATTTTCAAATTTTCCAATTTTGCCCTTAGCCTTCCTCAATATTTCCGCATCAATATTTTCACGAACCACTTGTGTATTGAACAAGATTAAAACATGGCCTTGTTCTTAACCTCCTGTAGTTATCTTGAATTATCTGAATGTATAAAATGCGGGATATAACAAAATAGGTCCATTTAAAGTACCATTACATAGAAGTATATTTTTTCCTTTTTCCCAGTACGATTAACAATCGTACTTCCCCGGGACACTTTCCTTTTTAAATGAGGCAAGTGCAAACACGAATCGAAAAAAAATAGAATTGCTACAGTAGCTGCTCGGCATCGAGATAGGTTATGGTTTACTTGAGTTAGACTTTAATTAGTGAAACATATATATGACGTAGAATTGACAGGAGAAAGTATGATTAGGCCTTTGGGCAAGAAGTTCGGTTGGACATACGATGAGTTGACATTGTTAGCATTAAAAAGGGCTTGTAGCAGTGAGAAACTTAGCTAATTGTTCTAAGAGGGATATTAATGTTGCATGTATATCCATGGAAGGTCTAGAAGGGTTGGGTGTGATACGGTTGTAAATTGGTCTTAGTATAGGTTGGATTACGATATATTAGGCGGGGCGTACTTTTCCATTGTAATTTTTGTTGTGGGTATGCATGATTAATATCGAGTTCTAGTATGACTTGTGGTAATTCGATTGGTACATCACTGATTCTGGCATCACTTCGTGTTTATGATTTTTGTACGTTCGACTAAGACATTGTGGATAATAGCTTGTATGGAAATTAATAATAATATATTGTGACGGAAAATATTGATAATAATTGAAGATGGAACATATACATCTATGTAAGTCACATTTGATAGGGGGTGACAATGTAGCCTCTTTTTGAACTTGTGGTCCGAGGTTTGTTCCGGAACGAGTGGTACATGGACACCATGGGTCCCCTGCAGGTCATGGCTATTTGGGGAAAACATTACCATTTAGCATGTGTGTACATGGTTGGTGAGTAATTCATTGCACTTCCGTAATTATTTCCTTTTTGTATATACATATATATTCTGTTTGATGGTGTTCGCGAGTCTTATGGCATCATATTGAGGTATGACTCACTTTCAAGATTTCAAGAGTTGGATCCTTTCGTAGTAAAGTAATTGCGGCTTCGCATGCATTTAATGTTTACGTCAGGAAAGGCTAAGAATGGAATACTTAATTGGATGCTCCGTTGTTCATGGGTTGTTTATATTTGCTATAAGGAATGGCCCATAAGTAGATAGCAGCTGAGGGTTGTCTAGATCGTATTATCATTGTGTCTGCCGGTTAATTAATAAGTCGCTGTATTATGGGATTAAAAGGGGAATGTAATCATTTCCGATAGTACGAAGTGATATGAAAAGTTGTCTCAATTTCTTATTTTTGAGTTATGAATGTCTGAGAGTCTGCGAAATAGATGAGGTCGTTGGGTTATGTTATTCCTTATTATGTGATTATGTAACTGATAGTAATAGAGGGGCTCTGAGTAATTTCATGATGTATTGTTATTTAGTGGGAATAGCTAATACGTGTAATCGTTAATTAACATGTATGTTTATTCTGTTCAATTTTATATTATATTGCGTGAACTAATCTTAGTCGGCCTATGATGTTTACCAGTGCGTGTGGTGTACTGATGCTACTCTTGCTACATCCTTCTTTTGGGGGGTGTAGGTATGTCTCAGGTTATTGTTGAAGGTTTCACTAGTTGTTTGACAGACGTCTCCCTACAACTTTGCTCATCTCACTCCAAGCGGAAGTTGTGTCATTTTATTTTTGACTTATTCCTTGTATTATAGAAGCTCTTGTACATGTCTAGACCAGATCCTCGGAAATGGGGAGTTATCATTTGATTTTATGAAAAGGATTATGATGTTTTCCATCTATTACTTATGTTAGTAGTTACATAGTTGCAAAGATGAGTTTTCAATGATGGGTTGGTTGGTAAGGGTTCGCCTACTGGGTGATAATACAGTAGGTGCCCGCGCGATCCGTAATTTGGGTCGTGACATGTCCTTTATGTTATTGTAAATATGTGTGTTTTTGGGACTCTCTTTGATCTTTGTGAGGACACGAGATTGCAACACTTAACTCAAGAAACAATTCTTGACCTAAGACTCTTGGCCGTTTCTCTTAAGCTAATAGCATTGTGTCACTAAGTGAAGCAGCATGACTATTCTCTCATCCTTGAGTAAATGTACCAGTTTTTAATTGAAGAGGAGGGAAATCTTGCCTAGAATACATGCCTATAACTAATTGCTCTCATCATTGTAGTCATGGTTACTTTGTGAAGCTTGACTATTCATCGTGAGTTGTAAGTGTCGTTTGAGTTGCTTGAGGACAAGCAAAGACTTTAAGTTGGGGGTGTTGATTTTCCATAGAAATACAGCACATTTGATGCCTTTTACGTAAAGTTTCACTTGTTTTTAAGTAAATTGTTGTCGTTTTTTATGTCTTTTGCCTTGTTGAAGATGTTTTAGTCTGGTAATGGCGATTACATGGAAAATAGCATGCAAAAGGCCCCAAAATATGAAGTTCAGAAGGCAGACACAGGAAAAGGATTTTACGGTGACGTTTATGGTCCGTAAAAGATTATACGGACTGTATTCCTTGTCCCACATATCAACAGAAACCTATACCTGTTCAAGACAAGTCAAGATACTGTAAGAATTTAAGGACCGTGAAATCCACCATAAAAGCTGCAACATTAACTATTGCATGAAGTGTCACTCTACGGTGGAATTTTAAAGACTGTATTTTTGTTTTACGGTCTGTAAAAATGAAGCGAGAAAAGAAGACCTTATTTGAAGACTTCAGATTCTACGGTGGAGGCTGCAAATATTACGAACCGTATTCATGTTTCACGGTTCGTATTTCTGTAGATGAGACAGTTTTGTCTAAAATTATTTTCCATGTTTGGACCATTATAAATATAATTTTTAGGGTTTGTATTCACTATTCTTACTTTTACACATAGTGTTGGAGCATTCAATACCTAGAATATTGGTAGTTGAAGCTTTTATGAAGGAATCTTGTACTTTTGTCATCTTTTTCGTTACATCTTTGTAAGCCTTATGAATACTTTATATATCATTGTCTTCTGCTTTATGAATATGAGTAGCTAATCCCATTATCTAAGGTTGGGGGACCAAATGTGTTAGTTATGTGAATGGGCTTTGCATTCAAACTTTATTAGTTGTAATGGTGTTTTCTATTAACTCTTCAAGCTCAAATGACTTTTTGTGGTGGCCAACATTATTTGTGCCTAAACACTTTTATTTTGCCTGGAAAAGAAAATAATAGTTAGAAAAAGATTAAATATCAAGAATTTGGGGATTTAAATCTAATAGCTTGAGCTAGGAATAGTAAAGCTAGGCTTCAAACAAAAATGGGTGTTCACAAATTCTTCATTCTAAGGCTTGGAAAATCTTAGAAATTTGGTTGGAAAACTTTTGGTAAACAAAAGAAACCAATTGTTTATTACACCTAAACAAACTAATGAATTGAATTAATACCCATTTGCGTTACTTTCCTTTGGAACCACAACTTTAGTCCTTTTCTCAATTGATTAATTTCACAACAAGATTTCTCTAGCAATTAGTGTGACGAACTTTAAATCAAACAATATTTATACCCCCTTCCCTAGAAATATAGACTAATAGTCGAGCATTACACTTTATAAGTACATTTCTTCAGTGTATTCCCTGTGGGATTCGAACCCAACCTCATTGGGTTCTATATTTGACCAACGACCGCTTTACTCCTATTTTAAGGGTGTAATTTGGGCGTATCAACTATCACTATACTGAACTGTGACATGAATTCATAAACTATTCATGGGATTTAAAGTACTTTTACATAAGCATATTGTGGTCTGTAACTGAGACTCATGGGATGTCAACTATGAGCTTATACTGATTCCATACTGATTTTACAGTATTCAGAATGATAATCATGAACAACTGCGAAACAATATACTCAAAGGATAGAAGTTATGAACTTTTCATGAACTAAGGCATAATCTATTTCTGATGTAATTCGTAGTAATCATGATGGACGAGGCATGGGGAGGATTAGTAAAATTTCCAAACGTATAGAGTTAGCCTTACATACCTGTAATCGCTCCAATCTAATGAACTAAACTACCTCTGTGACGAAGAACACCAAAACCCTAGCTTTGGATGGCTTGAGAAGGATTTACCTTGGAAATCCTATGTTTTGGTTGAAGAATCATGTTACTAATCATGAATTAATATTATAATTGCTTAGGAATTTTTAGAGTGATCTTACCTTGACGTTGGAGGATGAGAATAGGAGAAAAACGGTTGCTTAGGGCTTTAGAACAAAGTTGGAAAGTCAAAAATGGCATAAAATAGTCTAAGGGTCACTTTTATAGGCCTGGGGTGAAGTACCCCTTGGCTCACTGAATGAGCTCCAAAGAGAGCTCACCCCTCGCTCTAGACCTCGCTTAGCAAGCTCTATTTCAAGCTGAAGCCTCGCTTTGGCACTCGCTCAGCGAGCTCCTAGCTCGCTTTGGGGCCTGCAGAGCGCGCTTCAGTAAACTGGGCATAACTGTTTATACAGAGATCCGTTTGCCATACACCTTATATGGATGGAATGTTATTTCAAAGGGATAAAACTTTAATGCAGGAAGTGTTTCCTAGTTCCCAACGAATTTTCACAAAACTAGGCTAGAAGGCAGACCTATCGTAAATTTAGTTGATTCTATCAAATCTTATGCACCTCACGATTCATCTTGATTCCAAAACAACTATTTCCACCCAAAATCATTATGATGGGACTTCATATGGCTAAAATGCCACATTAATACTCATTTAACATATTCACACGTAATCCGATTTTACAGAATGTTATATTTTTCTCGTGAACTAATAATATGAAGACCTTTGTGCTGATTGAGTACTAGAGGTACCACTCCTAAGAGCCTCGTGTGTTGCCTTGTGAGTATGACTTGGGTCAGCCTTGCAAGAAATGGTCTATTGGTCTAGATGTGCAGTCGTGGGGTAACACCTCACTATGCAGGTAGGAAGCATGTTGTGAGGGCAATGTTTGGTAATGTCTAGCAATTTCTTAAGACCATTTTCGATATTATTATATGAAAGATGCATATGACACAGGCCAAGGGCTTAAGATTTACCCCTTCCTGCGTGGGCATATGACACAATTAACCTTATTTTCACTTTTTCCACTTTTAGTACATCTAAACAACCGAAAATTCTTTGTAAAAACTATACAACTCCAACTTCAAATTTTCAAATAAAGTGAAAAATATTTGGTTTTCATGTATAAACGCCTACTTATTTGATCAACTATGCCTTAATCACTGATTTTTTTTAGCATTCAACAATCTTTTGTGGGGTACAAAGAATATCATATGGAAAGGTTTAAAACGATAGCAGCATAATCGAAACTGCTACCTAATCCAATTCAAAAACAAACCCTAATATAATCCCCTAATAATTGCACAATTAACTCAAGTAAAAATTAATAATAATAAATGAAGAGAAGAAAGAAGAGACCTTTTGTCGCTTCCAGGAGAGAAATTGGTCTTTTGTTATGCCATTTGTAAGATTAGGGTTTAGTTGAATTCATTCTTCTTCTCTTTCTTCCCGCATTGTTAATTTAAGAAACTTACCTTGAACGTATCGTTTAATTTTTGAAGTGAAAACGGGTCAGGTCGACCGCAGGTTTGGGTTTTAATTATTTAGAATTAAAATGTTGCACCAATTGAAAAATGTCACGTGGCTTTTTAAAGAGTCAAATTTGATATATTAGTTTGAGCCCTATAGTGGTATTCACGATTTGATTAAGAGGGTGTTTGGATTGACTTTTTAAAAGTAGTTTATAAGCGAAAAGGTAAAAGTCATAAGTTGGGAATACCTAACTTTGACTTTTGTCTTAATTTTTTTATTTTTTTTGCCTAAAAGTAAGTGTTTGGAAATAACTTTTATCATTCCCAAACACCACAAAAATTAAAAAAGAACTTAAAAGCCAATAAACACTTAAAATAAGCCAATCCAAACACTCTCTAAAAAACAAACCAAACTGATTAAATAAATCGATAGTTGTGTGGTTTGGTTTGGTTTTAAATATTTTTAAAACGGATAATATTTGATTTGGTTCGGTTCGGTTTTATCAAAAGCAAACCAAAGAAAAAACCGAATCAAACCGATAAAACAATATACATAGTTTTTATAATTATATATACACACAATATATTAATTTTTATAGATAGTTGGTTTTTTTTTTTTTTACTTTTTCATCAAAATTTCTTTATCTCTATTAGGCTAATGAACTCTACAAATTAAACTCATTTCTTAAAAGAAATTCATGAACCCAAAGTCATATATTCACATAAACAATTATGAGATTTACCTAAAAATAAATTGCATTTCTTATAAACTTTATTCACTTGATTAAACCTTATAGATCTTAAGAAATTCTCTCCATAATCCAATAAAATTATAGCTCCGGCAATAAAGGATAATAACGGATTATAAGTTGAAAAAGTCTTCCTAATTGTATAAAAAAATGAAAGAGGGAAATACCATTAGGTTTCTTCAAAACCGAAAATCCGAACCACACTGATGGACATTTATTATATTTGGTTTGATTTTAATAATTAACAACCGACTAAATTGTTTTGGTTTTTGGTTAAAACCAAAAATCGAACCAAACCGACCCATGAACACCCCAAGTTTGAGGGGTATGTTTGAGCCCAAAAATAAACCTTAAGGGTACTTTTAGACCCAAAGGTGAAAGGAGGGTATTTATGAGCCTTTTTCATAGGTTAGGGGTATTTATGAGCCCTTTCCTACAATTCTATGATTTTGAAATCGGAAAAGGATAAAAAAAATGCCCTTAGACAGTGCGAAATTGAACAACAATGTCTCTGTTTTTTTTTTTTTTTCATCAACAACAATGTGCTAAGTTGGTATTGGGAACCAACTTGGGACTCTCTGTTGATTAGCCCAAAAATGTCCTTTTTATTAATAGTTTGGGTCAAAAATGTCCTTTCCCGATAAGCATGTTGTTTTATGTTTTTTTAGACACGTTCTATTCCTAATAAAAATGTTGTTTGTAAAGAACCCTTTTCTTGTTTCTTTTTCTAAAATCCTTTTAACTAGTAAAAAAGTGAAAGTATTTTCTTTTCTTCTTAATATGATTTTATCAATTAAAATGGATAAATTCCATATACTTTTTTAACAAATAATATAGATCATTGTAACCCTAACCCATCATTGATTTTCATTTAGATAACAAAAAAAAATTATAATAAAATAGGAAATATTTTGATTTCTTAATATTTCCCTAATTCAAGAAAGATACGATGAATAAAATAAATATACGATGAAGACATCTCTCTTCTCTCTTCTCAAAAATAATCTTTCCCTAATTTTTGAGATTTTTCTTTGGTCCAAAATAAGTGAATTTTTCAAAGTTCAAGAGGTTATTAATTAAATTTTTCAAAAGTTACCCTTCTTTTTATTTTTCCAAATCCCAACATTCACAATTTCAACGTTTAAGAAAAATCTGGGAAAAGACATAGGTTAATTTAGTCAAAATACTCTTTAATTACTATCATTAATTAGTTTTCTTAATAGGTGTGTTATACCCCAAATATTCAATTAATTTGAAATGAAGGGAATATGTAATATTCGGTCCACAATATGTGATTTTTATGTTTTGGCACCCTCAAAATAAAAATATCATTTAATAACATTATCCAAGAGGGGTTATTAGACAAAATTACCTTAATTTACTCATAAGTAAATATAAAGAAGTATAAAAAAACTTTCAGAAATTTGTTCAGATTATTTCTTGGATAAGAATAATTTTAAAAAGAATAACATACCATTTTGATATTTTATAAAATATTTAATTTACATTAAATTTTAAAAACAATAGAAAATCACTTATCGTGGATCGGAGAGAGTAAAGAATATGTGAGAGCTTTTAACCAAAAAAAAAAAGGACTATGTGAGAGCTCAAACA
Organism: Lycium barbarum; assembly: GCF_019175385.1. NCBI lineage: Eukaryota > Viridiplantae > Streptophyta > Magnoliopsida > Solanales > Solanaceae > Lycium > Lycium barbarum. Next base: position 95,331,270 of record NC_083343.1, on the reverse strand, counting down.
GAAAATTAACTGGGCATCCTTTTGTTACGACCCAATTTGGCACAAGCCGTGCAGGCACTTACCTCTCCCACCTCGGTAAGCGAACCCTTAGCCCAATGATAATTAAGACATGAATAATCAAATCAAGCAACGGAAAAGAAAATTAATACATAAGTTTCACGATAATATAATAATAATAATAATAATAATAATAATAATAATAATAATAATAATAATAATAATAATAATAATAATAATAATAATAATAATAATAATAATAATAATAATAATAATAATAATTTATAATAATAATAATAATAATAATAATAATAATAATAATAATAATAATAATAATAATAATAATAATAACAACCCCAGGGTCTAGTCTGAGTAATACAAGAGCATCTAAGGGAATAAATACATGTCTGGGATAATAATACATAAAAGTGTCTATGTCTCTGAATAGGAATAAGACATAATGATAGAGAAGTCTTCAAGGCAGCGAACCGCTATGCTCGCCCTGGAAACTCGAAGATAATGCTGAAGCAACTATCAGCCACGTGTAACGAAAGCAGATCCAACCTGATACTCTGCATTCATAAAAGAATGCAGCAAGTGCAGGTCAGTACAAAACAACAGTACTGGTAGGCATCATCGACCGACTAAGCATAGCTAACACAATTCAGATAATAAAGCAAATAGGCAGAAAAACCAACAACTATAAATCAAACATAACGGAATCTAAGTACACGTCATCGCCTAAGTGAAGAATCTAATCTCAAATGTGCCAAGTCTGAATATATCAAGTCCGAATCCAACATCACAAGTACAACGCCAAGACATCTCAAAATAAGTCATGGTGCAATGCAATGCAATAATGTATGGATGCAATGCAATAATGTATGGATGCCATGCAAATGTTGTGTACACATGAACTCCGGACAGAAATATCGACATCTCGGTAGCACAACCCAGTGTGACTCGCGAATTCTAAGTGCCACCCATCCCGGATCTTTTCCCAACAGACAGACGGGACCTCGGATCTTTGCCCACAGGTGTTCTCACCGGCACCACTTTGGAGGACCCGCGGAGTCCATGCACTCACTCAATCAACGATTCCGAAACTAACATCGGATATCAGCCTCTCACGCCACTCAAGTAAAAATTGCCCAGCTCATCACAGTGTTTCATCAAGTATCACCAGTATCTCAACAATATATCATGAAGAATGAGAGCGTGTGCAATGCATGTATCCACAATATTCATGCTCAATATTACGAGTACCAACAATGGGTATGCCAATAATATATCCGAATCACAAGTACCAACAGTGGGTGCGCCAATAATATCATACTCAAGATAGAACAACATATGCCAATATCTACTTACTACACGTGACATCAAGCCAACAATATAGAACAATCAATCACAACACAACGGGATGGCTAGTCCCAAACACACAACAGGGCCCAACCTAAGACAATATTCATTCAACTTCATACTCGAAGGTTCATATGCTTTCTCCGACGATATAATCTAAATATATGTTTTGCTATGTGAAGTCTCACAAAGGTAAGCCACAACCTACCTGGATAGCCAAACAGCAAACACCAATAAATCACTCTATCGCCTTCCCCTTCCGCTGAGCCTCAATATCAATAAAGTTTAGGCATAATCGAAATCTAGATTAGAAATCACGAAGAATGATACTAATATTGCTATCATTCAATTTAGGTCAAATCTAACCCTAGAATTTGGGAGAAACGGGCCCACAAGGTCAAAATCGGAAATTCAGGAGCAAAATATCAAATTAAGCACTAGATGATCATAGCCCAACCACTAATTTCTAAATTAACTCATAAATTTACCCAATTTCAAATTTGAAGCAAAACCCCTAGTTTGGGTATAAACCCTAACTCTTTGATTCCAAAATTCAACACTAATAATGGAAGATATATGATTAACAACCTAAGATTCATCAAAAACTAGCATAAACTCCATCAATTTCACCATTTATAAGCCTAGATAGAACATTCTTTATCTCCACTTTTATCTACCATTACTAAGGAATTATTAAGGAAAGGAGTAATATATGATGATTAAGATTAAGGAAATAGAAGAGGGATAGCAAGATTTACCTCCAAGAATATTCCGAAAATATCTCCAAGAACAGTCCCCAAAAGCTCTAATTTTGAAATGGAAATAAATGAGGATCTAAAGGCTTTTAACATTTATTAATTATACTCACTGCCCGTCACCCGCTTTGGCGACACTGGGACCGCTCCAGCGGAGCCGCTTCAGTGGTCCGTCGATCGCTTCAGCGGTCAAGCCCAAATGGCTTGGACCGCTCCAGCAACAGGGTTACCACTGCTGTGGTGTTGGTGCCGCCAAAGCGGGCACCAGACACTAGAAAACCCACCCAAGTTTCACCATTCAATCCGATTTTCTGACTAATTCCCGAGGCCATCTGCTCATATACCATACACATAGACACACATAAAAACACGCTACGAACGAGCTCGTGGCCTCAGAATTCCCAACGGAGGTCTCGTTGACAGAGTCAACTCCCGATGCCTTAATTCCAATTTCCCAAACCCAAGTCCCAAAATGCATCCGAGTGCATTGGGAACCGAACCAGATATACACACAAGTTCTAAACGACCATCCAGACTTCTCGGAATCGACGGATTTTCGAAAAAGGTCCATTTACCCAAAAGTTTACTTTGGGTCAACTCTTTTTCACTTTAAGCCTATATTTCACAAGAGTTGCCCGAATCAATTCTAGACACCTCGGGAAGCGTGCCAACGGTCCCCTCGTGTCAAAAATGAGCTAATCAATGCTCGAAAAAGGTGAAAATGTCGAAAAGACTATAACGATCAAACGGGTCGTTACACCTATTTGGACACTACCATTTAATCTAATTTTAAGAAAATTATTTAACATGTACATTCGCAGCAAGGGCCTTATTTTGGGGTGGTCTTTAATTTTTTTCCCATCAAAATTGATGGTCTCTAATTTTTTCCCTTCTTTAGAGCCCCTTGGTTTCGGGTTCAAACCCCCGCTCAATCAAAAATTTTAAAAAAATCGCAAGACAGAGTTTGGATACGCAAGATGCAAAACTGTGCCTTAAGGCAAAATTTTGCATGATTCGGGCAGAGTTTCAAATTCTACCTTAAGGTAGAGTTTTGGGGAAAACAATTCCTTGCCAATCCAAACCTCTGTCTTGCGAAGTTCCTTCTTTTTTTCTGAGCTAGAGTTCGAACCCAGAACCTCGAAGTATTAGGCGAAGGGTAAGAATTAAAGACCACCAATTTGAGGGGCAAAAATTAAAGACCACCCCAGAAGAAGGGAAATACGCATAAAAAAATGTACTCAGTTTTGGCAAATATCAGAGAAAACATGTGATGTCTCCTTCCCCTACGAAAATTGAATTTAAATAAAGTAAGTGTTGTGGGAAAGGTTTCAGAATATTGGCAAATCACCATTGATGCAAAATAGGATTGTTAGATTTGTTGTTGTATTGAAAAATTGATGATTGTGATTTATTCTTTATGATATTTTGACTTAAAAGTCATATCTCCAATTTTAGCTCATTGGGAGTAGTTTTGGGTGTTGAATCGTATGCTGGATTATTGAAATTAGTATAAAATGGTGTTTCTGACCGAAAAATTGTTCGCCTAAATTTCAGGCATAAATGCTTAAACTCCAGTCACTTCAAACTTCAGACATTTTATCTGAAGTTCGGCTCTGCCAAGCCAAACTTGAAACACCATATGTCTGAAGTTTTTCGAAGTGTGTGGACTTAGCTTGCAAATGTTTATAAACTTAGGGGTGTTTGGTTGATGGTTAGGAAGGAAGTTCTACATGTATCAAAATTAGCATATCTAATACCATATTCAATAGCTTTGTACGTAGTTACTTTGTATAAAATCAGCACTGTAACATCCCGTAAATCCAAATTAGGTATGAATGTATGAATCTTGTATAAAGGTGATATTTTAGCTATACGAATCTATTGGGGATGAACTCGGGTGATAAACAGTCGTTTTGAAGTCAAACCAAAAAAAAAAAAGTGAAGCTCATAAAGCCTTCTAAATTCGTCTAAGTTTAGGATAGTCTCTACTTATGTCCTATTTTCGGGTACTTGCGTTAGGAATTTGTGAAAAATTCCTTCTTAAAAGTTGTAGCCCTTTGAAATACCTTTCCAACGGTATATTATAGGGGTCAAGGGGACATCTGTAAAAAAGGTTATAGCCATTTTACTGAAGGATTATAGAGCAGTCCGTTCACTGGTCATGTTATACGAACTTGTTATACAGCCCATATAATTTTATACGGACCGTATAACTTGTCCGTACTTCATGAAACTTCAAATAGACGTTCTGTTTTCAGCCATGATAAAATATGGTCATATTATACGGACCGTATAATATGTCCATATAATTTCCGCCTCACTTTTATATAAATTCAAGCCTTCAGTTCTTTTATTTCATTATTCACAATTCCAACCCCTAGCAACAATCCAAAACATCAAGGTAAGTCAATCCAAACCCTTCCAACTCAATTCTAACATATACTCTAATAATCTAAGCAAGAAATCATTATTCCTAAACTAGGGTTTTCAAGAAAACCCATCTCAAGGTTCAAGAATTTAAGATTTTGGAAATCTTCTTCAAAATTAAAATCTTTAATTCAAGTTTGGAGCATTATCAGGTATGTAGAGTTACTATCTACGTGTGGGAACATCATTTTTCTTCCCCACGCCTCAAAATCCATATATTATAATTCTCTACTAAAACTAGGGTCTCTACACCATGTTCATGACAACTAGGTCCATGTCCATGAATAGATTATGTATGAATTGCTATTATTCTATCATTGTGTTCTTAATAACTCCATATGATTATTGAGAATCAGTCAGTAATCCATGAAAACCGATATCTTGTATTTCATGGGTTCTTGCATGCATATTTTTAACTAAGAATGATTATTTCATGAATATCCTACATGTCTACAAGTTTTCATGCAACTATATTATATAATTACTTTCATGCCATGATACAAGATACATACATGCTAAATACAAGCTATTTCATGAAACCATGTTTACAAGTTATTTCGTGAAATCATGATTACAAGTCAAGTACAAGTTAATTCACGAAAATCATGGGCTTCTTAGCCAATAATATTATGTTCATATTTTTGGGAGTTGCACGAATTACCGAGAAGGCTCAGATAGCCTGAAACTACGTAGCCACCGTAGGACAAGGATCGCTCCGCCCAGTTAGGACTATTCCTTAATTTTACACTGAATGGATCCATCAGGCACGTTACCACCTTATACCTTGGCAAGGTATGGGGACTCTGCTGGTCTGGCGAGGTACCAGACTCCACGTACCCACGTGATGATATCACATGGTCGGTTTATGAAATGCTCTCCTTACTTATCATGTTTTCTTATGTTATATATATATATATATGTGTGTACCCATGCTCATGCTCATGCTCATGCTCATGCTCATGCTCATGTTCATGTCTAGGTTTTCAGTTTCAGTTCTTATCATGTTATTCCATGTCCCCTTTTATTGCCCGGGGGCTTGTATTTTACGATACAAGTACTAATTTACAGGATGACGCATCTGCTCAGTAGGACAACATTTGTATCAGCTTATTGGCAAGCCTCATCTCTTTCGGGGAGTAGTCAACTCTTTATCTTATGATTTAGCTATGAATCTAAGGTATGCTAGGGGTCTTGTCCCAGCGAGTATGTTTTCCATGTTCAGACTTATGTTAGAGGTTTCATAGACTAGACAAATCAGTTGTGTCATGTCATACCTTTGGAGTCGTGGCGCCCACACATATAAACAGTTGACCACCAAGACATTTAAGATTGTCTCACTTCTTTCAACTCTAGATCGTGCAATAGAGCTATGTTCTTAGAAATCACTCGGACTCGTGTGTTGTTTCCCATTCTACCGAATACGCCTCGTCTCAATGGATGAGGAAGATGTAAATCTAATCATTATCGATGTGTTAATTCCATATGGAGTCATTAGGAATTATCTAACTCGTGCGCATTGTGCCCTTTTAGAAAATGTCCACTAAGAGAAAGAAAACTTCGAGCCCGAGGACTACTATTGATGCGACCCCAGAGACGGACTCTCAGAATCCGAAAGTTCTAATTATTCAGTTCTGCGACTGTAGGTCATCAGAACCTGCTTCAATTACCACTAATGCCCCAACTCGCACTAATGTGAGGAAGAGGGGTTGTCATAATCCTATTTGCAGCAAGTGTAATAAGAGACATCAAAGGGTGTGCCACTATGGCCCCCATAGATGTTTTAGGTGTAGCCGGCAGGGTCACTATCTGAAATGTTGCCCACGAGTGAAGCAGGGTAACAAAGGTTTTTCGCACCCCATTTGCAATAGGTGTGGCAAAAGATACGTAGGAGTATGTTTGATGGGTTTAGGTGTGTGCTATAATTGTGGTCTCCAAGGCCACATGCAAAGAGAATGTCGTTCAATCAAGTATAGTAGTAACACCAAGGGTGGTGATGCAATTCGATCCCCCAGACCAGGCGTAGCTAATTCAACAACACCTTTCACATCCCATAGTACTCAGGCACTAACAGACCAAGGCACAGATAGGGGTGAAGTATTAAGATCAAGTGGGGATCAAACACGTTATCATGATATGGTAGATCGTCAGGACTCTGAGGTGCCGTCACATGTGTCATAGGTATGCCAATAATTTCCCCTCCTTGTCACATATGAGATATTATGCCCTAGATCTATTATGTCCTATGTGGTTATTGTGCAGTTGAAAGTTCAAAGTAGAATATAGTTTTTTTCATCATATCTTTTTGTTATTTTCCCTTCAAGGATGTAGACAGACTATAGGATGATAGTGTACATGGTTAAAAGGAAGTAGTGATATGATAGACCAAAAGGTATAATCAGATGATATTGAATCTCTTGGTATAGTCCCAACTTGTGTAAGTGTTTTGGCAGCATTATAGGGCATGATGTTAGTAAGTTGCCTTGAGAGGATTATTTCGATGGGAATAGAAAAGCTAAATAAGGAAATTAAACAGGTAAGTCTCATGGCGATAGTCTTAGAGTCAAAACCAGAAGAATGATCAGATAGCGACTTATTGGTAGACTTAAGGAATCTTCAGTCTTAAAACATCAGCTTTTGAACTAAGGGGGAGACCATACGATAAGGTACCGATATAGATTATGTGTTTCGTAAGTTGATAGGTGTTAAGGAGATTATGTCAGAGGATCACAGTTTCATGTAGCCAAGATAAGGTGTGTAGAATGTGATTTTTGTCATGTTTTTTAGATCAAGCACTAGGTAATTGTGTTATGAGATAAAGTTCTAGATCGAATAGCGGGTTTTAAGGGTATAACGGTTCCAATTCCAGAATAATTCATGCATTATGTAGTACCAATGCCCAAACGTACTCTACACATGCCTAGCATACCTATCTTATGCCCTTGTTAAAGTTTTACACTCCATATTTAAGATAAAAGAATTAAGACTCCATAAGATAGTAATCTATGCAAGGGAATGTTCTTTCATGTTTCTCACATCAGGTTGTACTCGTGTCTAAGGTTAAAGACTGCATTCATGTCTCACGTATTTATCTTTCTTTTATACCCATGATCACGTTCTAGCTCCTAAGTGATTTCTTATTATGATGTTGACGTTGATAAGGATCGAAGGGAAGGTAACATAATAGTTTAAAGACTGAGAATCCTATAGAATGCACACCTATTCCTTGGACAAGAGGAGAATGCCTTAGGTGAATGACTTATTTCGACTCCAATGGTATACTACCTATGTTTTCACGTACTCATGTCCACTATAGACTTATTCGAGCATCCACCTAAAGAAATAGTATAAAATGATGTTGGTAGGCAATAATGAGAGTAAGTCATGATGGATGTCCTACCCACGATTCTATGTAACACATGCTTATGTCCCTTTAGTTAATGTTTTACGGTCATGATGACATGATCCCTTTCTCCTTTCGCTAAGTATCTAGGCCTCGTTATGTTCAAGGTGACTATCTACCCATGTCTTAGATGCTCGAAGAACGAAGTATTTATGCCTATAATCCATTCTTTCATGAACCTTATTTATAAATAAATAAATAAAAAGGGGTGTTTACTCACAGTGATAAGAGTAAGCTATGTTGAAACATGCCCCGTTCTTTCGGTATTTCTAAATCCTAAAGGTAATGTTTTATCCATGCCTTATGTCTCTGACTCAAGAGTGAAGCCTACAAATTGTGCTCCATGCAAGTCACGCTTATGTCTTTGTCATACTTCAATGCTCATAAACTCAAGTCCATATGCCATGGTATGCAGGTACCCATGTAAATGCCATGTTTCTCATGTACCCATGTCCCATGTTCTGCTACTCACGTATTCATGCTTTATGCTATATTAATCGTGTTACCATGAATGTTCCATGTTACGTCCTTCCGTTTGATGTACGCATGCCACGTTTATGTTCTAAGACAAAGTGCCCCTTATGATTCCAACGAATTATTCCTCCCTCTCAATCCTTTATTATCCGCTCACGATAATAATAAAGGTATGCCAAGGTATTCCTATCTATGTTTCAGAGCAAACAAGAGTTCCTTTCCTTCACCCTATGGGGCTTATCTCAGGAGTATTCTACTTAAATTCGATGTATTCATGTCATGCCTATGCTAGACCTTTATGAATATGTAGGTAGGATAATATTCCTATTATATGACTCAAATCTATCTCATTCGCACCGAGTTGCGCCCACATTCAAAGCCTAAGTTGTACTCATATCTTATATGTCAATCGTGATGGTGATATACGAACATCTATGATCAAGCCTCTAAGTGTTCAGATCTCATCTCCGCTCATCATACAAATCCCCCGCTGTAACAATCATGTTTTCGATATTCAAATATCATGTTATGATATCCATGTTTACATGTATTCATATCTCATGACATTTTAGCACTCATGTATTCATGCCAGATAGTTTTCATGTATTTATGTCCCATGCCATGCGTCTTACGCCCAGTTAATCATGTCATGTTCGTGCCTATTTCCAGTACTCATGTCATCCGTGCCTACAGATTTTATTCCAAACCCTATGTATAGTAATCATGTAATCATAAAACCAATATTCATGTATTCAAGCCATGTCCAGTCCCATTCTTAACCAAGACCCATCATTCGAGGACGAATGATCCCAAGGGGGAGATATTGTAACATCCCGTAAATCCGAATTAGGTATGAATGTATGAATCTATTATAAAGGTGATATTTTATCTATACGAATCTATTTGGGATGAACTCGAGTGATAAACAGTTGTTTTGAAGTCAAACCAAAAAAAAGTGAAGTTCTTAAGGCCTTCTAAATTCGTCTAAATTTAGGACAGTCTGTACTTATGGCCTATTTTTGGGTATTTTAGTTTGGAATTTGTGAAACCTTCCTTCTTACAAGTTGTAGCCCATTGAAATACCTTTCCAATGGTATATTATGGAGGTCAAGGGGACATCCGTACAAAACGTTATGGCCATTTTACTGAAGGATTACAGAGCAGTCCGTTCACTGGTCATGTTTTACGAACTTGTTATACGGCCCATATAATTTTATATGGACCGTATAACTCGACCGAACTTCATGAAACTTCAAATCAGCATCATGTTTTCAGCCATGATAAAATATGGTCATATTATACGGATCGTATAACTTTATACGGACCGTATAATATGTCCATAAAATTTCCGCCTCACTTTTATATAAATTCAAGCCTTCAGTTCTTTTATTTCATTATTCACAATTCCAAGCCCTAGAAACAATCCAAAACATCAAGGTAAGTCAATCCAAACCCTTCCAACTCAATTCTAATATATACTCTAATAATCTAAGCAAGAAATCGTTGTTCTTAAACTAGGGTTTTCAAGAAAACCTATCTCAAGGTTCAAGAATTTAAGATTTTGGAAATCTTCTTCAAAGTTAAAATCTTTAATTCAAGTTTGGAGCATTACCAGGTATGTAGAGTTACTATCTACGTGTGGGAACATCATTGTTCTTCCCCACACCTCAAAATCCATAAATTATGATTCTCTACTAAAACTAGGGTTTCTACACCATGTTCATGACAACCCTAGGTCCATGTCCATGAATAGATTATGTATGAATTACTATTATTCTATCATTGTGTTCTTAATAACTCCAGATGATTATTGAGAATCAGTCTGTAATCCATGAAAACCCATATCTTGTATTTCATGGGTTCTTGCATGCATGTCTTTAACTAAGAATGATTATTTCATGAATATCCTACATGTCTACAAGTTTTCATGCAACTATATTATCTAATTACTTTCATGCCATGATACAAGATACATACATGCTAAATACAAGCTATTTCATGAAATCATGTTTACAAGTTATTTCGTGAAATCATGATTACAAGTCAAGTACAAGTTAATTCACGAAAATCATGAGCTTCTTAGCCAATAATATTATGTTCATATTTTTGGGAGTTGCACGAATTGCCGAGAAGGCTCAGATATCCTGAAACTACGTAGCCACCGTAGGACAAGGATTGCTCCACCCAGTTAGGACGATTCCTTAATTTTACACTGAATGGATCCATCAGGCACGTTACCACCTTATACCTTGGCAAGGTATGGGGGCTCTGCTGGTCCGGCGAGGTACCAGACTCCACGTACCCACGTGGTGATATCACATGGTCGGTTTATGAAATGCTCTCCTTACTTATCATGTTTTACTTATGTTATATATATATGTACCCATGCTCATGCTCATGCTCATGTTCATGTCTAGGTTTTCAGTTTCAGTTCTTATCATGTTATTCCATGTCCCCTTTTATTTCCCGGGGGCCTGCATTTCACAATGCAGGTACTAATTTACAGGATGACGCATCTGCTTAGTAGGACAGCATTCGTATCAGCTTATTGGCGAGCCCCATCTCATTCGGGGTTTAGTCAACTCTTTATTTTATGATTAGCTATGCATTTTATGATTAGCTATGCATCTAACGTATGCGGGGGGCCTTGTCCCAGCGAGTATGTTTTCCATTTTCAGACTTATGTTAGAGGTTTCATAGACTAGACAAGTCAGTTATGTTATGTCACACTTTCGGAGTCGTATAGCCATTTTTGGCTCATTCATGTTATTTCCGCACTGATGTTTAAACAAGTGTTTTGATTAAGTATTATGACTTATTGAATTTTATAAAGGGTCATCATGCATCTACGTTAAATTCTGCTCATGTTATGCCTCATGATGATTTAGCAAGTCATGTGGTTCGCTCGGTCACATGCAGTAAGGCACCGAGTGCCGTGTTTCGCCCAGGCCATAGTTTGGGGCATGACAAGCACACCAAGTAAATTGTTTGGTTATCATTTTAAAATCTCACATAAATAAAACTGCTACTCCATTCGTGTCAATTGTATGAGAGTTTTACTATTTTGGGAGTCAAACAGTTCTTTCTTTTACTACGATTTTCTTCAACTCTTTTCATATAATGTGAATTATTAATTGTACAGACTTATAGTACTTTTTTATGCAATTTTCAAATATATAAATTTCATTTATAAAATATTCAAAAAGCTATGTTTGAAATTGAGTCAAAAATTAATTGCTTTGACCCTCGTACTTCGAACTCCCTCGTATAAATTGGGACAGAGGAAGTATAAGTGTCGCGACCCAAAATCCCATTTGTGCCGTGAGGGCTCCTAACCCAACCCTTAGTCAGAAACCAAATATGTGCGAGTCAAGATAAAAGTAAATGCGGAAATAAAGTCAACCAACTCAAGGTACGTAAGTCTTAATAATACCTAGATAGAAAATAAGTCTAAGTCTAAAATCACTCTCCAAATTAGCTCAAATAAATTGCAATCATAACAACCTAAATGGATTTATCCACCATTCCTCATGGCCCGAAGGCTAAACACGTATCTCCGTCACAAGTCATATTAGTTCAAGTTTTAGTTACCCATACAGATACACCGGCACCCGCACAAGTGCTCGTCATCTCACGAGTACAGGACCTTCAATTGCCCATTACGTCCTTTTATTACATTAACCGACAAATACACTACATAAAGGGTCTAGTAAGTCTCAACTTGCCTGAATCCGAAGTCGAAGATTCACTCTGTGACCTTCCCCTTCCTCTGAGCCTCCGAGCAAGCTCAATCTGTTCAATTACGATATCTACATGAGAAAACGAGTCTAATGATACCCATAAAGCCATATAAGGAATTCAGTCCAAAAAAGTCAACCTAAAACCTTGTCCCAAACCTAAAATGTCAAAACGGTAATTTATCGTGAAATCGGGTTCAATATAGTCAAATTAGTACTCTACGGGGTCACACGAATCCAACAACACCCGTATTGCTATACTTTAGTCCGGATCCCAAAAAAGAACACAAAAAAGATAACCCTAGGCCCACAAGGGCAAAACTGGAATTTAAGCCTAAAATCATCTTACCCTTAGTCTAGATAGTTCATATGCTAAGAATCATGAAGTTCTAATCTCAATTGAATCCTCAATTTCATAAATCTCATAAAGAACCCATTTCCATAGAAACCCTTATTTACTACTTAGAAATCACGAATAGAAACGTAAATTAATGGAAGAGATTTTGAATAATCACTTAGATTTAGTTAGGAACTTACCCCAATGAAGAAACATGAAACTAGCTTTTGAAATCACTAAATTTCGAGCTCTACAACTTCTAAAATGGGTGAATGAAGAATGAAACTCGAATTGCGGAATTTATTTAACACTGTCCGGGGTTTTCCTTATTTTAGGAGACTCCAACTTCACTAACACCAATCCAAGACCCACCCGATAGCCTCAGGAACTGAGTCACCCATCCCCGCACATCAAAATGCTGATAAGAAACTTCGGGAAGGGTATATTGGGGAAAATAAGGTAAAAAGCTCAAAACGACTAAGTGAGTCGTTACAATAAGTTATGAGTCAATTTATGTACTAAGTGAGTCGTTACAATAAGTTATGAGTCAATTTATGTATTAATATTTTGTGTGGTAAAAGATAAAATATCTAATACAGAAATAACTATTATATGGATAAAAATATTGAAATGTCAATTTACCTTGTGGAGTAAGAACGGAGATGACAAGGATGCTGACTGCTAGGCTCTGCCTCTTCTTAGTCTATTAGAGATAAAATCAGTGAACTGAAATATATTTTTCTTGAAATTCTAACTGTATAAACATAAACACACATTTTATTTTGAAAATTAAAAATTAAACAATGTGTATTAATTTCTAATACTACAAACCAGACATCCAAAAAAATAATTATGCATTATAATCTCGGCATAACTAAACCATGCATTACTTGTTTCAGCATAAAACCCCATTACTAGTACCTACATATCTCTAAACAGCGACCAACAACCTCATAAAGATATAATATAAATAGTGACCCCAAAATCAGGTATCTATGCCCTTCCCTGCCCTTCCCTCGCGCTCAGCTCACTTCGTTACTTGTATGGATGAGTTTTTATAAGGAGAAAACACCAATGACTGATCTAATGAGTTAGATAGGAATTTATGGGAACTCAATAGGTTTTGCTAATATCCTATATATTTATTAAATATTCATAAATATTTAATTATAAATCAAGTTATTATTATCTTAAAATTACTATAAAAAATTATAAACTTCAAATCTTAAATCTGTTCCCCTTCCCTTCCCACCCCCAAACAACACTTAAATGAGATGGTCCATAAATGAAGTTTTTAAGTGGGTTTTGTCTAGGGCTGGGCATAAAATACCGAAAACCGAATTACCGAACGAACCGGTTATTTCGGTATTTCGATATTCGGTAATTCGGTTTTCGATTCGGTATTCGGTACTGAAATATAAAATTTAGTATTTCGGTATCGGTATTCGGTATTTACAATTATACCGTTCGGTATTTGGTAAACACCGAATACCGAAATTAAATTACCAATACTTTACGTCTGTTGGGCCTAAAGGCCCATTGTAAAAATATTTCAAGTCCAGCACAAATCAGGAAATCCAATAGCCAAAGCCCAAATACGTAAAAATCCCAATACTAAGTGTAATCCCTAAGACCCTAACACTTCACCACCTTCATCTCATTTCAGGTTCCTTTTCTTGAATCCTAACCTAACCGAGTGAATAACTTGAACAGTTGTCGTCTTCATCCAAATCCTAACCGAGTTCTCATCCAAAGCCTATGATTTCTCCATCTTAATTTCTGATTCTGCTCCATCTTCGTACCTTCTTCTTCTTCTTCTTCTTCTTCCGTGAGATGACTACTGAATTTTTGTTATCCGCTGTTCTCTGTCTACTTACTTGGGTCCTTTCTTGATTTGTTTTTGTTTATCTTGTGGTTCATGTTTGGAGCTTGGGGTATTCCTCTATTCAATTCATTTTCTTTTTGTATTTCATATACTGTTCATGCTGATGTGGGAAGGGCATCGGGGAATATGGGTGTAGTCACACAGAAAAGGGAAAATTTAAGTTGTTTTGGTTCTTTTTGTTTAAGTTGAAGAGAGGACATAGGAGAAACATAGTATAACAATTTAGAAAATAGAACTTATTTAAGCTTCTTTAATAGCTTCCGTATTGTATTTTTTGATTTTGTTTTACACTTCCAATGCTTCGTTGTTGTTGTTTTTGGGAGAGAAATATTTGAATGGATAGTATCCATAGCAGTAGTATTTGGGAGAGAAAGAAAGAAAGATGTTAGTTAAAATTGTCTCTTTCGTTTCTGGGAAATTAAATGGGTTGAAGATTTTCTCCTTTTTTTGTCTTTTTTCTTTTTGGGTGTGATCAGTTGGGATTTGCTTTTAGGTGAGAAAACTTAAATTAAAGAAAATAAGTTATTTTTTGCAGCAAGCAGAAAACAAGTAAAATAAAGTGACCATGTTATGTTAAGTAGAAATGATACTTAATCCCTTGCAATTTATGTCTTATAACATTTGTAATCTCTTCTATGTTTAGATGGAAGATGAAACAAGTCGAACAGCCAATGTCAGTGGAAGCGCACCTCTTACTGAGTCTCTTGTTTCAACACCGGAAGTTGAACAACATCCAGTGACTGTGAAGAGGAAAGCTATAGAACCAAGATCTGCTGCTTGGCCGCATTATGATAAGCTCATAGAAGATGGAATTAATAAAGCAAAGTGCAAGTATTGTGGTAAAGTTCTCTTAGCTGATGCAACTAAAAATGGAACAAGTGGACTGAATAAACATTTGAAAACTTGTCCTAAAAATCCAAATAAGGTTAACACTTCCAATTCTAAGTACAAACAATCAAATTTAAACTTTCCATTAGAAGGTGAAATGGGTGATGGGGCAATTTGGACTTTTGATCAAGGGGTATCTCGGAGGGCTTTAGTTGAGATGTTAATCCTTGATGAGCTTCCTTTTTGTTTTGTTGAAAAGGAAGGTTTTAAGAAGTTTATGAAAAAAAACCCAACTTTTATTCCGAGTTCCCTCCCGTAGAACAGTGACTGGGATTGTTATGTAGTTTTTGGTGAAGAGAGACAAAAATTTATGACGTATTTGAAAGAAACATCACCGAGAGTTTGTCTAACCACAGACACATGGACTTCTATACAGAGAATAAATTATATGTGTTTGACAGTACACTTTATTGATAGTGATTGGCTCTTGCATAAACGAATTTTAAACTTTCAGGTTGTTACTAGTCATAAGGGTGACGAAATGGCCCGTTGTATTAGTAAGTGTTTGCTTGATTGGAAATTGGAGAAAATAATCAGTATAACTGTAGATAATGCTTCTTCTAATGATGTCATCGTGAAAGAGTTACACAAACAAATGGTCAATTGGGGATCTAACATGAAATGTGGTAACCATCTTCACGTGAGATGTATGGCTCACATTTTGAATCTTATTGTGCAAGATGGCATGAAAGAAGTTGGTCCATCTATCAAACGTGTTAGGCAAATGGTGAAATATGTTAGACAATCTGCCGCAAGGATTAGAAAATTTGCGGAATGTTGTGAACTAAAAAATATAGACAGTAAGAAGTCATTATGTTTAGATGTTTCAACCCGGTGGAATTCGACCTACTTGATGTTGGATGCCGCACAACATTTTGAGAGTGCATTTGATAGGTTTGATTTTGAAGATGGTGGATTGTCAACTTATCTTGCTACTCATGTTTGTGAAGATGGAAGTGTTGCAGGTGTACTTGAAAGTGATGGTTGGCAAAAGGTGAGAAATATGGTAATATTTCTTAAAAGGTTTTATGATCTAACTGAGAAGGTTTCAGGTTCACTCTACGTCACTTCTAATGGTCACTTTGAAGATATAGTTGAGCTTCACAATCATTTAAGAGAGAGTATGGAAGACGATGATCCTTCTTTGGCAAAAATGGGAGAAAAAATGAAAGAAAAGTTTGTCAAGTATTGGGGTGCTCCTGAAAAAATGAATAAAGTGCTTTTTATTGCCTCTATCTTAGATCCTCGTAACAAACTTGAGTATGTTGGCGACGCACTTGAGGATATGTTTGGAGATGAAAAGGGGAGTGAAATAAAAGATGAAGTGGTGACTTACATGAAATCTATGTTTGAAGAGTATGAAAATTCTCTAATGCATCTCGACGCTCATCTTCTCTCTCTGATTTATCGGGTCAGACATCGGATTCATCTAGCTCTAACACTAGCACAAAATCAACAAAAGTGAGAAATAGGATCCAAATGAAGAGGAACAAATAAGATGGTACAGGTTTGGGTGGTAAGTCGGAGTTGGAAAAGTATCTTAGTGAAGAACTAGAGTCGGATGATGATGAGGACAATTTTGATATCTTGTCATGGTGGAAAGCTCATTCTCCTAGATATAAAATTCTTTCCGAGATGGCTCGTGATGTGTTGGCAATTCCAATTTCTAGTGTGGCATCGGAATGTGCCTTTAGCACCGGGGGCCGTATTCTTGATTCATTTAGGAGTTCCTTGACTCCGAAATTGGTGCAAGCTGTTATTTGTCTTCAAGATTGGCGTCGAAATGAGCCTTATCCCATAAATGTTGAAGAAGATTTTAATGATCTTATGAAACTTGAACTTGGTATGTTTTTCAGTTTTTGTATTTTATTTTTATATTTTTTACTTAGTTTAATTGTTGACACATTTTAAATTCTTTTTAAATATGGCTGATAGCTCAAAAGATTCCCTCGTTCTTGATTTGTAATCGCAAGATGCCTCAGGTATAAGGCTCTAAATTTTCATTTGATTATTCCACATTATTTCCACCAGTACTTTTAACTTTTGGTAATGCCAAATGTTGCTGCTTATGATCACTGATCAGCCCTATGAGCATCCTTCTTGCCATTTGTTTCTTTTACTGATGGACCAACCACCTGTTTGAGGACCCTTTTGTGTATTTGTTTGTTTTGTGTGAATTTATAAAAACAGAAAGATGGTTGTGAAAATGATGAAGTGGAGGCCATGGCCTGAAATATCTTCAAAGAAATTTGAGGCTAAAATCACTGTTAACTATCTTAAAGGTCTAAACTTTTCTCAAGATTTTCAAAGATTGGCTGTTGAAATTAAGTGGAAAGGCTCAAAGAGTAATCCATTAACTTTGAGTTCACTCAAGAGAAAAAGTGTCAAGAAGAATTTCACAAAGGAAGAGTGTTTGAATGATGATGGTGTTGTTTATTGGAATGAGGAGTTTCAAAGTCAGTGCAACTTTTCTGTTTCCAAAGAGAAGTCATTTCATCCTTGGGATGTTTCTTTTACTGTGTTTAATGTAAGATATCTCATGCTTTTACCTCTATTTTTTTTGTTGTTTCGTTACTAGAATTGGAATGGTCTGGTTTATTCGTTTGCCCATTTTTCCAACATTTCTGTGACAATGCTGTGCAAATCATAAGTGTAATGTATCTGACTTTTGCTGCAGCTGCACTGAGGGTTCTAGCTCACTTGCCATTACCTTATTCTGCCATGAGTGCTCTCATGATTGTGCCTAAACCTGTAAGGGATGCTGTTTACGATCACGTTGCCAAGAAGCGGTATAAATGGTTTGGGAAGAGTGATGAATGCTGAAGTTTATGTTTTTTATTACAGTTGTCTTCAATTCTGGATTTTTAAAGATCTAACTAGAATGTCTTCAATTCTGGAACTTTTGTCCAGTTGGTATACAATTTTTGCCCAATTTATTTTAAGAATATGTTGCTGTTGTTACTAATTACATTGACCCCTTGCATAGTATACTTGCATTCTAATACGGTGGACTTCGACTTCAATATGGTATTACCGAATACTGTACCGAACCGAAATTTGATTTACCGATTACCGAACCGAAGTTTGAAAGTTCGGTATTTGGTATATACTTTGAATTACCGATTACCGAATTACCGAACCCGAACTTTGAAAATACCGAACCGAATACCGAACGTCCACCCCTAGTTTTGTCTTGTCAGGTCAACACCGTTTTTTTGCTCTGATCCTGTTGGTGTTCCATCCGAACATGTAAAGTACTGTTAACGGTCTTGTTGTTGCAAGACAACTGGCTCTCTCTGTAGCCAATGTGCATTTTGATAGGAGTATTAATTGAATCTAGCTTTTTTGATATCATATAGTTGACTCTTTCTCAATTTATATGAAGATGTTTAAAGTTGGAAAAAGAGTCAAATTTATCTATATACTTTGAACTAAGGGGAAAATTTACCCCTAATACTTTAAACTTTTCACTCTTACCCCTGTCGTTATCAAACTTTACAAAAACACCCCCAGCCCTAACAGCATGTTGACTGGCTGCCCAGGAGACTTGCCATGTCAGCCACCTAGACAGCCAGTCAGCATGCCATGTGGAAAATATTTTTTTAAAATAAAAAAATAATTTTTTGAAGAAAATAAAAAAAATGATTTTTTTAAAGAAATAAAAAACAAAGTATTTGTATAATTCTTTTTAAAAACGTATGTTTTGTATAGGGACCTATCATCATTTTGTGAGGTACTCACAATCTTTAGCCCAAGGGACCTATCATCATTTTGTCTTCTCTATACCATGATTTTTCTGTACAAATTTACTATGTTTTTATAATAGAATGAATTAAAATGTAGGAAAAAAATAATGCCTAATAACTAAATATTTGATAAATAATTGAATTCCCTATGAGAAGATATTGAAATTTTGGAAGGATAAAGTACGTATATATACATATTAAGGAAAAATATTTACGAAACGTGACGATAGTTTTCTATTTACAAAACTTAACACTACAATCCTATAAAAAAAATACTTTTTTAAAAATAATTATACAAATACTTTTTTTATTTTTTATTTTAAATTATTTTTTTATTTCTTTAAAAAAACAACTTTTTTATTTTTCAAAAAAAATTAAAAAATTTCACGTGGCATGCTGACCGCTGCCCATGTGGCTGACATGGCAAGCCACCTGAGCGGCCAGTCAGCATTCCATTAGGGTTGGGATATTTTTGCAAAGTTTGTTAACGGTAGGGGTAGGGGTGAAAAGTTTAAAGTATTACGGGTAAATTTGCCTCTTAGTTCAAAGTACAGGGGTAAATTTGACCATTTTCCCTTTAAAGTATGAAAATTAAAATATTTAATTATGATTGTAAAAATACGCATACAAATTCTTCAAAATGTTTATAATAAAATTTACATATTTAAGAACTACACCTAAAATAACACAAGTTACCATTGTTAATGATCCAAATATTAATAAGAAATTTGAGAAAATAATAATAAAAAAGTTATTATTTGACTTCTCGAACAGTAATACCTTCACATGAAATGAATCGGAAGAAATAGTTATTTTACACTGTTAGATTAAAGTTAAAATTAAGATGATTTTTTATAATAATAATAATAATAATAATAATAATAATAATAATAATAATAATAATAATAATAATAATAATAATAAGTAACTGCTTATAGGAATTGTAGTTAGCTGATGTACCTCAACAATATACATTTTTTACCCCATTGTGTTACAGTGTAAAAGTAGTTACGAATGAATACAGTGAATTGATACAGCTGAATATCCCTACTTTTTAAAAAAATTGTTGTTTGAATATAGTGTAAAAGTAGCTGCAAATAAATACAACCGAATTGAATATAGTGTATTGAATACAACCGAATTGAATACACCGGAATACACCCAATGACAAAGAATTAGTAGTCTATGGCTTGTTAGAAGTCAAACTATAGTTGTTTCTGTAAATTTCTCTAATTTAATTCACATTGGATAAACATCTGGACTAATTATACATTGCCACGTGACTCATAGACAATTTTAAGTGAAAAATAACGTTGAGAGTAATTTTAGGGTAATAAGTGGAAGACGTGTATTTTCCAGCCAAATTCGACTAGTTACATATTTAGCCATTTCCTGTTTTAAAAAAATTAATATTTTATTAATCTTTGACAAATTTAAAAGACAAAATCTATTTAAGAATTTATTTAACAGAAAAATTTAATCTAATCCACGCATAAGGCGTCACTTTTTTATCATTTTCTGCTATAATTACTAAACACTCCTTATTAGAAAATACAATACTATTCCAAAATGATTGGCCCACGCGTAACCTGTCCACCACTAGAGAGGTGCATTAATTCTGATATCTCCCTACCAATCTCTGTGTCTCTCTCATTTGTCTATTAAAGGAGTGGACAAACAAACATAGCAGATCATTCTCATATATATTATCCACACAATATATTAAGACAGAAAACATTTATTGCTATCTCTCACCTGTATTTAGTTTCTTGGATTATTTTTTTCAAAGAGTAAGATCCAATCCATGAAAATAGCTAGTCTTCTCAAGTTTTAATGATACATAATTTGTACGCGCAAATATTTCTCTCTCACCTCTCTCTACAACGGCCTAAATCCAATTCTATATATATTGTTGTCATTTCTTGCATACCCTTTTTGTTTCAGAAACATTTTCTTTGAAGGAAGAAGAAAAAATATCGTCTTTTTATTGTTTTTTTGAATATGCAAATCAAGAAATCTTTCTCAATGTCCTCTCGCACAGGAAGAGATTTGCAAAGATACAATCGTGGTTGTCGTCAAGTTGTTGGGTGTGTATTGTTTTCTTTAATCCTTAACTCCTTTGTATTTCAAATAAAGCTTTTGTGGGTAAATGGAAAAAAAATTCATATGGTTGTGGTTTAAACTCTCTCTTGTTCCGTTTTCCTTTTTATAGTATTTAATATTGTTGGGTCGTCACACTCTTAATCAGAGGTTTCAGGTTCGAGTCCCGACAATGAAAAAACTTGTTAGGAGCCTGTCGGGATCTAATGCGTCTACTGGATACTTGATGGGAAACCAAAAAACAAATAAAAAATTTATCAATTCCTAAGGGAAAAGGAAATGACTTTGTGGAATATTGAGATTAATTGATGTTGTCTATTGAATATTTGATTTGACTTCTATCTCATTTTACCATAATGGTGCAGATGCATTCCATATAGATGCAAGAAAACGGACCCATCATCATGTGTTCAGGGTAACCCTATAGATAATTTGGAATTTTTATTGATCAGCTCACAGAAGAATCCAAGAATGATGTTTCCTAAGGTACGTATATCTTTGAACACTTCATTTCAATTGAATATGGGAAATTGTTCCATTGCATTATATAGATGTGTCATTCATCAATTTACATTCTTGGTTATGCAATTAAAATGCAGGGTGGTTGGGAAATTGATGAATCATTGGAAGAGGCAGCTTCAAGAGAGACCTTTGAAGAAGCTGGAGTGGTTGGTGAGGTTGAGGTTCAGGTTAGTATCTGCATGCAAAACTAAATAGTACCCTTTCTTGTAAATTTGTGCATTGCGAAACAAATATTGAGGATTCATTTATTTTCTTATTAACTTGGGATAGAGGCATAATTATTGTACGTAGTATTACCTCTGTCCCAATTTATACGACGTTTTTTTCTTTTTAGTCAATCCCAAAAAGGTCGGGGTGCCATCCGTGGCGGGCAAGATGAGAGAAGCGAGACTGAGATGGTTCGAGCATGTGAAGAGGAGGCTTGAGGATGCACCAGTTAGGAGGTGCGAGAGATTGGCGGTCGCAGGAGTTAGGAGAGGTTGGCTGAAGAATAACTAGGGGGAGGTGATTAGACAGGACATGACACAACTTTATTTGTCAGAGGACATGACCTTAGATAGGAAGATTTGGAGGTCGAGGATTAAGATAGATAGTTAGTAGGTAGTTGAGTTTCGTCGCGCTGAGTTTGGGAGTGATGGGCTAGCCTTTCCATCTCTTCTTCTTCTCTTCCTTAGTAGTACTATTTTTATTTTGTTACCACGTAGGCCATTATCCTTATGTGTGTATTAGTGTGTTACTTTATTTGTTCGATATCTTCATATTTTGTTATCTTATTTCTCTTACATTTCTGAATTTGACTACGTTCTTTTTAGCCGAGGGTCTATCTGAAACAGTCTCTCTACCCTATAATGGTAGAGCTGAGGTCTGCGACTACCCTTTAAAGGTAGAGGTAAGGTCTGCGTACATCTTACCCTCCGCAGACCCCACTATATGGGACTACACTGGGTATGTTGTTGTTGTAGTCAATCCGAAAAAAAAAGACATCTTTATATATTTAGTAGTAATTTAACTTTAAAATATTCATTTGATCGTTAATGAGATAATTTATAAATCACAAATTGCTATGACTTATTTTAAACCACAAGAATCAAAGTCTCCCTTTCTTCCTTAGATTCCGTGTCCAGTTAAAATACTTTCACATAAATTGGGACGGAGTGAGTATTGTTTTTGTATAGACGCCTTTTGCCCATTTTATTTATTTTTTTGATCAATTTGCAGGAATATTTAGGTACCTGGAGTTTCAAAAGCAAAAGCCAAGGCACATTTCATGAGGGTCACATGTTTCCTCTGCGTGTCACGGAGGAACTAGACGATTGGCCTGAGAAAACTGTTCGTCGGCGTTTATGGGTATGTTGTGAATATGTAATATAGGAATTATTTCGGGTTGACTTCTCATATGATCACTCAACTAATAGTTATTATCTGAGAAAATCCCTTTCTTCTTTATTCCAATTTCCTTCAACAAAGAAGGGACTTTCTGACATAATAACGTATTAGTTGAGAAGCCATCTGAGAAATCATTCGAACTATTTCTGATCTCCAAAATGCACTCCGATCTCAAATGAAAATGTATCCTCATGATGTTGTATTTGATTCAAATATTGCAGGTGAAATTTAGTGAAGCCAGGGAAGTATGTTGGCATCCCTGGATGAAAGAAGCATTGGATGTCTTTGCTTCTAAGGTGTCAAAGAGAAAAGAAGGGACTCAGTTATACCATTTCAAGGACTTGTCGGATGAAAATACTGTAGTGTGTTGTAGCTAAACCAATACTACCATTTATTGTAAAGCCAAGAAGGCTAGCAAGCATTCTTCAATGATCAAGAGCCAAGGATTAGGTGCCACATTCTCTTTCTGTAACAGCCCTGTCTGTGCGGGCTTCGGCCCAAAGTGGATAATACTTTAATAGTTGGAACACGGTGTTACACTTTCCCAAAAGCCAAATACTACCATACTGAGCCCATACTTCATGCCCTTCTTGAATTGGAATCGTTGAGTTCAGATTCAGAGTTGACTGAACGACTTCATCTTAATGAGTAGCTTACTGATGAACCTAGAATCAGTACTCCAAAGCCAAGCCAATTAGTACTCCATGTTAAGTGAAGAACAGGGAATGAACACCAAATCCAAGAGAAGGTTCAATGATCACAAACGAACAAACATTGTTGCACAAAGTTAGCAATGAAAGGAAGGAAGAAAGCTGTTCGACATTATGAACCAAGAATCAGTTTTGTAGCTTTAAGTCCTTGAATCGATGGCTATTGGATAGAGTTCTTAGAAATCTGAAAGCAAGAATCAGCATACATTGTATAGCAACTGAAAGTGCACAACAAATTACAAGATATCGAAGGAACCTTTCGAACCTTATTTTACATGACAACTTGAAATGCCGGGAATCGGTATTATTCTGCAACCAAATGGAAGAGACAATATTTGGATGTGTTACTGCCTTACTGTGACACCTTGTTTAAGATGGTGGTGAGAACTAGCATCTTGGACTTTATCAACTTTCTCAAATTGTGCTGCCTGCTCAAGCTACCAAAGGAAGAGGTGAAAAGTTGATAATGGGGGATTCATATGAAAGTAGAGAGAACTAGAGGACATGGGTTCATTTAGGGGTTAATTGTAGATGTTATGCACAAAAAATTTCCTGACTTTTTATTTAATTCATCGAAATTCATTCATTCTTTCACTTCTCTTCCTATTTCACTCGAAAAGATGTATTGGAGTGAAAATATTGTTGGGTCCAAACGCATAGGCAAGTACATGTGGTCGACGACGACGACAAGTAATAAAATGATAACTAGATTATCATTCCCAGGAAGACTTGTTATCATCTATTTTCTAGATTAAAGGCAAAATACATCAAAATACCCCTAAACTATACCTAAAATGTCGATATCACACCTAAACTATACGAGCGACCTATTACACACCTTAACATCTTAAAAGTGAATTTAAGATCAGCCTGCAAGGTATTATACCACTTTCACAGCGTGTGGTGTTCCACACGTGCATGCCACGTCAGCGCCACGTGGAAATAAAATAAATTTTATTATTTTCATTACTTTTTCTTTTTTCTTTTTAATTTGCACTATTTTCTTTTTCCTTTTCTTCTATACTCATTACAAACCCCACCACCCCCACCACCAATTTCACCACAATCATATCCGCCACCACCAAATTTGCCACCACCCATTTCACCACCACCATATCCGCCGCTACCACCACAATCAATTTCACCACCACCATATCCATCACCACCGTCAAACCAACCATCAAACCCACCACCATAAAATAAAAAAATTAACCACAAATTTCACCACCCACAACCAAATCAACCATTAAATCGCTTCATAACTACTGCCACTATAAGAAATTGCAAACAATCACCATAAATTCAAGATCCGCAACTAAATTCACCACCGAAATTACATCACCCCGTCCAAAATTCAATTTGCTGCTGCTGTTCAACAGCACCGACTATTCAATGTGTTGTTGTTGCTGCTGCCCCCCCCCCCCCCCCTCCCCACCCGTGCTGTTGCTGCTGCCGCCCCCCTCCCCCCCAACCCGCTCCTCTTCCTCCACCCGCTCATTACAAAACCTCCATTATCACCGGTGGCATATCACCATCCCCAAACCCAATCATCAATTACCACCATCAAATTTACTAGCTATAAACAAAGATGCCATCACAGCCATCGAGACTCATGTTCTGGTTTTTTTTTTTTTTTGTATTACTATCCTAATCAACAAAAATTGATTGACATATTTATATTAATGGTGCTGAGTTTTAATTTTTTATGGTGGGTCAGGTGAGGATGGTGAAATTGATGGTTGCAATGTGATTTATTTGTGATGGAAGGTATGGTGAAGAAGAAAGAGAGGGGTTTCGGGGGTGGGGGTGGTTTGGCGTGAAGATGGAGGGACGGGGCGGGGCAGCGGCGTGGTGCGGGGATGGAGCAAGCGTGAAGGGAGGAGAGAGAGAATGTAACAAAAAAAAAAAAGCAGGGGTGAAGGGTGCAGCCGTGCAGGGATGAAGAAGAAAGAGTGTGTGGGGGGGGGGGGGGGGGGGGGGGTTGGAGTGATAGAGGGGCAGGGCGGGTGGGGGTACAAAAATATTTATTTTAATAAAAAATGGAATAAAAAATAATATTTTTTATAAAAATGCGCCACTTATTAATTATTTTTTTATTTTGTGCCACATCAGCTTGTAGGGGGAAATTAAATTCACTTTTAAGATGTTAAGGTGTGTAATAGGTCGCTCGTATAGTTTAGGTGTGATATCGACATTTTGAGTATAGTTTAGGGGTATTTTGATTTATTTTGCCCTAGATTAAACTATTACGAACTATTTATTCAAGTATGTTTTTTCCAAAAGTGTTGGTGAATTATTATGACAAATGCAGAAATTGTAAACTAAGTATCAAGGATTTAAGATCACACAAAAACACCGTATGCAAAATTTAGAGTAGAATTCAATTAAGAAAAGTAGCTACGCATTGTCAATTTGTCATGACACCAATCAAACAAGTATTAAGAATTATGAAAATACCATGAAGGATGAGAGGAAGATAAACTCGTTGAGTTTTTGCTCCTGAGTACCTTAGTCGTGCATGCTATCTCTCCTCCAAAATTCGAACTCCGTTAAAAAATAAAGTTTGCAAAGTTGTATACGCAGTAGGAATAGTTTAGGACAGGTAAATTTGCAAATGGATTTCGCTCTAAATAGCCCGTATTCGCTTCACTTCATTCCTAATGCCTCCTACACATATAAATACAGCAATTAGGCTCAAAACACTATGATTAACGCTACAAAAAAATCAATGAAATATCAAAATGCGAGGTATATGATACTCAAATATTTGTTTTCTTCACTCCTTTTTCCGAAGAATGATAATAAATTCATTTTCGTGCTCTATTGCAACCAGACTTTCTTTTGTTGTACATGCAATTATATTGCTAAAGACTTTATACGGAAAACAATTCCAAAACAGCTTTTATTAACAGGGCTTGCTCATTGTTCAACCAACTAGTTATTGTTACGTGACATTTGTTTCTTTTTTTAAAACATAAGTAAATTCAAGTTGTTTCACCTCCTTGAGTTTGAAAGGGTGTTTAGAATATTCTTCTAATATGAAACAGATTCTTGTTGGAGATTAAGAATATTCTTAATCATTATTATTGTTCTTCTGATTGTTTATTATAAATGGTTATATTGGTTTGAAAGCTTAGTTAATCAACAAGAATATATTATAAAATAAGTTACGTTGTGGCTATGTTATACTAGTTTCTTGTTTTGTGTAGCTCTAATTAAATCTCGTGTCATGTGATGTTCAATAAGGCGATTTTTCCCTTCTGTTTTCCACAATCTGAACTCACGGCCAGATTTACTTTTGTCATGGGTAGATTAGAAACTTGGTGATTGTACTCTTCAACCAACCAATGTTTTGAGTTCAGAAACTCTAGTTAATACTTTGGGATAATTTTGAAGACCTCCCCAAGTTTAATTGATTTTGTAACATTAACCTCCCTAGTCCCTTGAGATTGATGATATTATAAATACTCCTTATTTTAGTTTTTTCTGGTAATATTTTTTTAATGTAATTACTATCATTAATGAAAAAAATTGTGCTTGGAATATTTGCGTAAGGAAGCAACACCCATGCATGTCACCATAAGTCCATAACCGCACTCAGAAACTCACCCCCCTTATAAGACCCTTTACCCCTAAAGACAACCCCGTCGGGCACACACGTTCATCCAAAATCACGGCTAAAACAACTACAATAATTTTATAAAGTAATCAACAACTCTGCTTCATATATATATATATATATATATATATATATATATATATATATACATATTGTCCTAATTGTCTTATCATATTTGAATTTTACCGTTTCTGTCTTACCATATTTGAATTTTATCGTTTCTTGAAGTAATAATGGCAAATGGTTTATCATAATTGATTTTTTAACTTTTCCCAAAAGGAAAAATAAAATAAAATAGAAGTCTTTCATATTCGTGTAACTCATTTCTTGGAGGAAAAAAGTTTTGGAGTTCTATAAATTGAAGGTCTTTCCTTCTCATATTCCATGAGTTTTGTTTTTTTTTTTTTTTTGGGGGGGGGGGGGGGGGGATTATTGTCCCCATAGTTTATATTTTATAATTTTATCATATGTAGGTCAATTAACTAAACAATATTAAAGATTATGCCTCTTTTAGTTTTTTTTTCTTGTCTAATTATCATCATTCAAGATTTGCAATTATTAGTTTTCGCATGACACCATATTAATGTCATGTCGAAGCTAATTATTGCTAACTTTGAACGACGAATAAAGAAAAGTATACTAAACCAGCCATAATCTTTATTATCGTTTGGTCAATTGACCAACATTTGATAAAATTAATATAAAAGAAAACTTATAACTATGCAGGGGAATAATCTTCCCCTAAACAAATAGTTATCGCATCTGATCCACTGCAAAGCAAGTCAACGAAATTATTAGTACGTAAAAAGGGACACTAAGAGAAAGCACGTAATACGCCCAAGAAACTCTCCGAACATCACTAAGACAATATTGAACCTTCTACTTCCTAAAGTAGTTTTATTTGACATAAAGTCATGAAACTTATAGCTTCATTTCTAATGATGTGGTGAACAATATGCATTGCTTTGTAGCACACATATATTTGAAATTTAATATGCAATATGGTGCAAAAGCTCTTGGTTAACGGATGAAAGTGACCTTGGAAGAAGATGTGTGCCAGCGAAAGTATTGAGGGGTCAAGAGATGTTTCTAGCTAGGTTTAATCTGTTTCCATAGGCAAAATGGACCAAACATAATTTTTTTCATTAATGATTATTAGCTTTCAAAAATTGTTACAAGGAAATTAAAATAAGGGAGCATCAGAGGCGGTTAGAGTTTATGAATTCTGTTGGACTTGCTATTGAATTCATACTGATCATATATAGTTACCGATTTCGCAACTAATACAAATACAAGGTCTAAACAAAAGTTATTGGGTTTGTCCGAGCCCGTAACTACTACTCTCCCTCCACTCTGGTACATATAATACTGTAAACCGCAAATGTCAGTATTACGAAACCAAATCTGAGGGGAGATCTCTAAAATTATCCTTAATACTTTTATATGTTTTCTTCATCATGAGGAAAATTATGCAGCCGAAGTCAGTTGACTGTTCTGACACATTAAAGGAAACTGCCATGAAGGGTAGAAACATGGTGCAACACTAAAGTACTTATCGTTTGTTGAATACATCCAGGATTCGTGGATTGTCTTTTAGATCAATATGATTTCCTTAAATGATGTCCAGACATGTTTGCTGGAGGTCACGAGGAAGCATACTCTTTTAGTTGACAAAAACACTCTTAAAATAGTACTGAATTAAGACATGTTTGATGGGTTGGAACTAGTAATACTAAATAGGAGGAATTGTAGCACCCCTCATTTCACTCGATCTGCTCCCCCCACCTGGTGTGTTATGATTTCAAGCACCAAATTGGTATCTCGTTACTTTATGTAGAATTGGACTAATCCGCTAAAAGAAACGCTTAACACAATTTTGAATTGGTCGAACAATTTTCTTCAAAAAAGCCTCATAGTAAGAATATTTCTACTTTATATGTAGCTTTTTTTTTTCCTTAATAAATTTTAATGTGCGAATTTTTTTCTCAGGCAGAGGCAGCGCCTCATTCGTCGAAAAATTACGTTGTATATATAAGATTAAAAACTTAAATTAATATACATGGTAGATATTGAATTTCCGCTGACTTTTTTCTTTATTTATCTTTCATATTTTGGATGACTTTAGTGAAAATCATGACTTCATCACTTGATGAAGTAGATTCTCATATTTGGGTGTTAAGTGAAATATGGAAGTCTAACTTTTTGTTTCTTTTCGGCATTTGATGCTATTGGTGCACCTGTGATGGGATTGACCTAACAAAAAATGAGATATATACGGTAGATTTTCTAATGTTGAAGTTATCATCGTTGTTCGTGAATTTCTCATTTCTTATTAGATGATATTTCATGTTACAGATGTTAAATCTTCCGCAAAATCCCTTTTTGGATTCATAATTAGAGCTCTTAGATTTGGAAGGAATTCAAATAAACAACCAATAAAATTAGTACATCATATTGATAACTTCCAATTATCAAGACATGAAAATTGCCATAATAAGAATATAAAGGATAGAGGATTAAGATTTAAAATAAGGAAGATTTCAAGATCAAGCTTTTTTTTTTTTTTTTTTTAAGGTTAAGCTATGAATTAGCTAGTTGTTTACCCGTAAAACGGTACAATTGAATTTGTATATGTGGTTATGGACACGTAGATCAATATAACCAAAATAATGAGACAATAGACAAGAATAAGTAAAATAATTGAAAGGAAAACAAATGATATTCAAAGTAAGTAGTCTGAGCTCTCCGGGTGAACTTAGCGACAAATTTTTGTTTAATTGTTCAAGAACAAGTATAAATAAAATTGCTTAGTACGCTTGTTTTCTATTAGATTTCAGATGATCCTTATAATGCAATGGGAAGCTGATCTATTTATACTAAAAGTACAAAGGCACATGATCCACGAATCATGTCCTTTTTATTACCAATATTAATGCTATGGCAATGAAGTTTAATAAAGGATAACAATGCGCTTTTAATGTCGAGGAAGACCCGGAATTTATTATAAAGGAAAATAACGCGCATTTATTGTCCAGGAAAACCCGAAAGTTATTACTCCCTCCATCCCAAAAAGATTGTCCTCTTTTGACTTGACACAAAGTTTAAGAAATAAAAACATTATCCTCTTTTGACTTGACACAAAGTTTAAGAAATAAAGGAAGACTTTTGAAATGTGTGGTCGAAAATAAGTCTTAGATATTTGTGTGGCCGTAAATCATCTCATAAAGTTAAATTATTTCTAAATATAGAACTGGGACAATTTTTTTGGGACAGACTAAAAAGGAGAGGACAATCTTTTTGGGATAGAGGGAGTATAAAAGATAATAATGCGCACTCAACTCAAGTAATGAATGTAATTCACGAGCTCTGTATAGTAATTATGTCAACTAGAATAAAACATTAATATTCAAGTTCAAAAGATAACCAAAGAGTATGAACATGATCTCATACCAAGATTCCCTTACTATACAATATTTATCTAAGAAAGGCAAATAAAGAGAAACTAATATAGCCCTAAAACGTATTAGAGTGTTCCTCAATTCATCATAAGCTAAGGGAAATAACCTAGTGTGACTCTAGCGATGTATCTAGGGGTTCCTAGATTCACGTGAATCCATGCTCCCCTCTCTAGATCATGTATGGTAATATTTTTTTTTCAAAATTACTTAAATGTAAATATGTGCATCCGAGCTCAAAGTATCATATAATATGATAATGATTGAATTTACCTCTTTAAGTGAAGTTAAGAGTTCAATTTTATATCTATCTTTATTTTTTTCTTTTAAAGAAAGAGAAGTTGGGTACACCTCTCTAAGTGGATATTGGTGTCCACTTCTTTTGTTTTATTAAGTACCTTTTTCTTTCTTTATTTAGTTTAGTCTTTTGAAATTTTCAAGTTTGACATATTGAAATTCCTATTTAATTTTGTCACTATAAAATTTTATATGGTTAATCGAAATATGTACACTAAGATTGGGGTAAATGATGTAGCATAGAGTCAATAGGTTCAATTGATCTCAATATCTTCGACAAAGAGTGTATATATATATTAAAAAAAATAATAATAATAATAATTAATTTTGAATTGATAATTTCAAAAGCGTAATGGGTGGTTCAATGGTAAAAACTTAAAAGTCAAACTAGTTAAATTTATATCCTAGATCCACCTCTTCGTGCGTAATGGTGCACTCATCTTCTCGAAATCTTGGATCCAACTGTGTTACTATTTACAAGAACCTACAACCAATTACATAAACGGAGGCCGTTAATGGGATATTTGCAAAATTGGGTCAGTTTCTTAATGGCTAGGACACTTCATGATATTTCTAATAGTTCAAGGGTATCTTTGACCAAAAATCTAATAGAGAGCATTTTTGTTCTATTTTGAATACTTCACGGGCATTTTGAACCATTCTCTCTCTCTCTCTCTCTCTCTCTTTTTTTACGGTTAAAATTATTTTAGAATGTCGAACGAAATTATAGTGTTTTTTTTTTTTTACTATTAATACTCCCTCCGTCCCAAAGGGTCATTTGCACTTTTAATAAATTTTTTGTGTGGCATAAATTTATGTATTCTCATTGTAATATCCCACAACTTGTGCCTTGCACCCCTAAAGAACTTATACTTTAAGGGCGCAAGATATAATTTATGGGATATTATAATGTGAAAATATAATCTTATTTTTTTTTATTCAAAAAGAGTGTCCACTTAGCCTTTATTTTTTTGTTAAAAAAGAGTATCCACATACCAAATCAAGAAAGAATTAAGCTTATATTTTTAATATTTACCCTTATTAGTGTTAAGTGACCAAACCCAATACCTATTTAATTAGGGTAATTTAGTCAAATTACCTATTTTTCTTAGGAGTTACTATTTGCTTAAGGGGTGAGCAAATGGTTAAGTAGATACTCTTTTTGAACTAGAGGGAGTAACATTTTTTTGCGCGGATTGGCCCTATTTTGGAGTGGTCTTCAATTTTTGCCCCTCAAATCGGTGGTCTTCAATTTTTACCCCTCAAATCGCTGGTCTTTAATTTTTGCCCCTGCTTCTCATTTAATGAAAATTTGTGGGTCAAAAGTACCCTTATCTATGACCTAATTTCGCAAGGCATAAGCTTATAGAACATTTGCCTTGTCCGGCATAAGTTCTGTAAGAATTTTGTCAGTCTACTAAGG
This sequence comes from Lycium barbarum, assembly GCF_019175385.1. Classification (NCBI taxonomy): domain Eukaryota; kingdom Viridiplantae; phylum Streptophyta; class Magnoliopsida; order Solanales; family Solanaceae; genus Lycium; species Lycium barbarum. Next base: position 95,298,750 of record NC_083343.1, on the reverse strand, counting down.
GCTGGCACTTTTATGCTATTTTTAATTGTTCAGGGTATTTTTTGGACCAAAAATCAAACGAAAGACATTTTTTTCTATTTCAGATAGTTCAAAAGTATTTTGACGCTTTTCCGTATTTCTATAATTAATATTATTTTAAAATATTTATCATAATTGTTTTGGCTATTCATAGTAGTTTCTGTTTCTTTAGATGGATGGAAACAAATTTTAAAATTTGCTTTTGCAAAAACTCTACATTATGCAGCAGACTTTGCCTTAAGGTGTCATGACCCAATTCGTGAATCGTGATGGCACCTACATTGTCTCTCCAGGTAGGCGAACCATTCCCAAATCATTTTAGTCATTTATAAGAATTATGCGGAAATAAACAATGATTTAGCTAACAAATTCAAATTATACAAATGATAAGTGTGGTAGTAATAATAAACCCAAAATATGATCTGGACTAGTACAAGAGCCACTATTACACAGATACAAGTCTGATAGGAAGTACAAATCTCAAATATCAATACTATCTCAGAAATACAAAGTAGAGAATTAAATACAAAGAAAAGTCTTCGGGTTGTGGATCTAGCCCAAAAGCTCACCCTGGAATCTCTGTCAAGTAGACTCGGATCACTCTCAAGGACGGGAACTGGAACTAGTAACAGACTCTACACTCAAAGAAGAGTACAGCAAGAGTAGCATCAATACAAACAACAAGTACTGATAGGTATCATAGGCCGAAAACAATTAGTTCATATATATGAAGAAAGAAATCAGCAAGTAGGCAGATATGCAATCAAGCATACTCACAAATCACATTATCATAGTAATCAAGGACTTCGGGCCACGCACACGTCATACAGAAACTCACTTTCCAAGTCATAAGCCCAGGTGAAGCTTCTAAACCACAAGTCTGTCGAGTCTCAACAATCTCAAATCGATAATCACAAACCTAAGCTCTGAACCTAGGCAGCGTCACTAATCTACAATCTGTTTCAGTCTATAATCAAATTTATGCCACAACAATGGTATAAACAAACCATACCAAATCAGAAATAAAGAGCCATATGATGATGCAGGATAACATGTAATGATGTGCAATGCAAAGCACTGGCCAAATACCTCAAACCTGTACACACATGCTAAAGACATTGATCGCACAATAGTCATGACCCACGAGGGACCCATGGCGTCCATGTACCACTCGTTCCTGAACAGATCTCGGATCACGAGTTCACACAATAGGTCATATCCTCACCCCCTGTCAAATGTGCTTTATACATATCACAAGATAGGTCACATCCTCACTTCCTAACAGATATGCCTTATCCTTGTCAAATGTGCTTTATATAGGCCACATCCTCATATCCACACACACAAGATGAGTAATTCAAAATATGGTTCAAGTATAGAAACCCCAATTTGAAAGATCAACACAAATGTAAGCATGAGGAATGAGAATGAATGCATAATACTCAACCATAGAATAAATCAACGAACCAGTTCAATCAGCATAGAGAGTCTCTGACACCCTTTACTTCCAAATATAGCAAGTACACCTCACAACTAAGTCTTGTGTCACCAAGGTGCTCCATTTTCTCATTTATCATCATCAGTACCAAGTCATAATTCTATATCAATATACATGTGAAATGAGAATGTGTGCCATGCATGATATCATCATCAACAGTAAATCATAATCAAGATTTCAACTGTGTATTGTCATAATTATACAACACGATTTAGGCCTAATATCATTATCATTCCTTTCTCTGATGATAAATGACACAACAAGAGAGAAATGAGTGCAACATATACCACGACACAACAATTAAGGCAACAAGCCTAATCACAATAACAGGGCAACAAGCCACAATCGGCAACAACCAACCTAATAGAATTCCATCCCAACTCCATACCCGAAGGCCTAGCATGCTTTCCCCTTCAATATCTGACTCCCACATATGTTTCACTATTTGGAGTCTAACCGAAAGGTAAGCCGTAACCTACCTCGCTACCGAGCTGGAGCCACGAAAAAATCCAGTTGAGCCTTGTCTTTCCTCTTCGGAGAGCCTCAGAATGATTAGCGTTTATCAAATATGAATTCTATGTTAGAATACGAATCCAAAGATACCTATATTGCCATAGTTTTACCCAAAACCCAAAAATGAACCCAAAATAGCCAAACTCGAGCCACAAGGGCAAAAGTGTAATTTCAATAAAAAAAAAGTGTTCAATATAGTCTAAATAGTACCCTACGAGTCTAAACGATTCCAATGATACCCATATTGCTATACTTTAATTCGAAATAATTGAATGCTTGAATTTACAAAGTGAAACCTTCTCCCAAAGTGAACCAAATGACATTTGTTTGACTTCAAATTTGGCTAGCAAGTCAAAATAATTATAGCAGAACTTCTGGAATAGACGACACGCAAACTAGAGCACCGGTTCTCAAAACGACCGACCGGGTCTTTACATAAGGCATAACTAAAAGTCTGCCGGTTCCGGCAAACTTTGCCTTAAGGTATAACTAAAAGTCTACCTTAAGCTAACAGTTTGCCTTACAAGGGAAAGTATGTCGTTTCCGGCATAGGTTCAATGTAACTTCACCCGAATAGGCATAGGTTCATAAAAATCCTATGCCTTGTGAAAATATTATTATTTTTTATTCTATTAGGTTTCGCATCCAAAACCTCGGAATATCTTTCCCCACCTTTTTAAGAGAAGGACAAAAATTAAAGACCAGCGAATTGAGGGACAAAAATTATAGACCAGTACAATTGTGCAAATTGTCCGATTCAATGGATTTCAAAATTGACCCAAACATCTGATGGATTTGGGTCATGTTTTGGGCTGACAACTTCTGGTGATTTTCTCAAGGGCAATTTGCACGATTATCCTTATTCGGAGGTGGTCTTTAATTTTTGTCCCTCGCTAAAATTCTTGGTTCCGGGTTCGAAGTCTTGCTCAGTCAAAAAATTTTAAAAAAAATCGCAAGGTAGAGTTTGGATTTGCAAGACAGAGGTTTGCCTTCAAGCATAGGTAAAGGTTTATACTAAGGCAAATATTTTTTCCTTACTCAGTTGGAATTTTGCAAAACTTTCCTTAAGGCTTAACTTTTGCCCGAATAGGCCTAATTTTGCTATGAAAATCTGCCTTGGGATTATTTTTTTTAGACTAAGCCTGGGTTCGAACCCCAAACTTTATGGTATTAGGCGAAGGATAAAAATTAAAGACCAGCAATTTGCGGGGAAAAAAATTAAAGACCAGTGCCTTTGAAGGGAAATCCGCATGAAAAAATGTTTTCTCAATGCATTTGGGTCATGCTTCGGGCTGATCTCATTTTTTATAGCTTCCAAAAGAAATGAAGTTTTCCAAAAAGGTCATTTGCACTTTTTATCCTAAATAATCTTTTCGCGGGACATAAGTTTATATTGTAGATTCTACAAATTATGTTGTGCACTGTTAAAGAATTTAAGGGCGGGATATAATTTGTGGATATTATGGCGTACCCCGCGAAAAAGTTGTTTGTTACGACTTAGGAGGGACAAAAATTAGACCAGCATAAAATAGAACAAAAGTACAAATGACCCTTTCAAACTATACCCAATATCTAATGGATTTGAGACCGACACTTTTGTAACCTAAAAAACAAAATTGGAACCAAACTAGGATTTCACACACAGATTTTTAAGTTTGGTCCTTTCACGCACAGATTCAGTGTGTGAAACCCTTGCCTAAAAACCCGACCCAACCTTTATTCTTTCTCTTCTCTTTCATTTTCTCCATCTTCACCCTTTCAACACACTTTTGCACTTTCAAAAATATGTCTCAAAGTTTTGAAACTTCAATGTTTGCTATACAACCCGATATTTGCGAATGCAATTATTACTGTAAACTAAAAACATCAAAGACCCAAGATAATTCGGGTCGCCGTTTTTGGCGTTGTAAAGTGCCCGAAGTAAGTGTTTTTACATTTTTTAGTGTTTTTGTTTCTTCGCGTTATCCATATATTTTACTTTAAAAAACTAATTTTCTTGTAATGTTTATAGGATATGGGCGGTTGCAAATACTTTCGGTGGGAAGATAACATTCACGTGGATAAAACGGTGGCGGCGAAGTTTAAAAATCCAGTTTTGGATAGAGATACCGCGACTTCACGTATCTGTAGAGATACCGCTAAGTTGGACTCGCAATTTAAGCTTGTGGAAGCTGAAGAAAAAATTGAAGGTTTGGAGGTGTTGCACACCGACTCCGAAAAAAAACGAAATTTGTTGAAGGCTAAACTTAGAGAGGCTCAACATGAGAAAATAACTTTGAAAGAAAAACTTAAATTGTGGAAGATTATTTGTGCTATGTTGTTGTTGTTCATTATTTATATGTATTTTGTTTATTAAGTTTAATATTTCTATGGATTATGTTTTTTACTAGTTGTACCTTTTCCCCTATAATGTAATCCGCACCCTTTATGTACTAATTTAGTTGTGTTTCTTTGTTAAATTGTCATTAATAATAGACTTTAACAATAAAAGCAAATTAAAAATGTCACGACCCAACCCCGTGGGCCGCGACCAGTGCCCGAGCTGGGCACCTATACGTACCCGATACCCCAAATTAGCATATTAACAGAATAATAATATAATAATAATATTAGTGGTCGCTACAGAATTTAGCAGAAAAACAGACTTGGCACACATAGGCCGATAAGGCCATCACAGAACAGAATATCCCAAACATATGTACAGAACCCACACAGATGTATCCACAGACCTCTACAGAACATATCATAATCATAAGACGGGACAGGGCCCCGTCATACCCTGAACAAAGTACATATCCAGATAGCAGTGACAGACTGTACCAAAAGATGGGCTCTGTAGAAGAGAGCGCCCCAAATAGCAGAAATAGGATCCTAAACGTGTGGATCAGCGAACCTGTCGTCAGTACCTGCGCGGCATGAAAACGCAGCCCCCGAAGAAAGGGGGTCAGTACAAAATATGTACTAAATATGTAAAGCGGAATCACAGAAGTCAAATCATAATGGTTACAGAAAATGAGTACAGAATCCAGAGTGTCAAATGCATATTTCCAAAACAGACAGAATGCGTACAGAAACATATGTCATATCATATCATATCCGGTCCCTGACACGGGACTCGGCAGACAGAATGTGGCCACCCTCCCGACGCTGGTGCCACTATACAGAGGAATCAGAAAAATGGGTGTGGCCCCGTATCATAAAATGTCATATTAGAATGGCCATAACAGATCAGATCAGAATAGGCGGACATGGCACATCATACTCCACAGACCCATGTACGCGTATACCTGCCCCCTCACATCGGGGCGCGGCGAACAATGCAGAGAATTACGCTTGACAACATATCCTGGCCCGGGCTCAGTGTGGGAAACATTGGGACATCCACGAATGGAGTAGTGAGAGACTAATGCAATTTAAAAATATAATAAATGTTTTCAAAGACTCGATGAAGCGTATCAAAGACAAACAAATCCAATGGGGTCGGACGGAATCATAATAAATGTATTTCGGATATCATAATAAATTACAGAAGTATAACTTTCCCGAAGTCATTCCGAGTGTCAAAATAATTTATAATATTTAACAGAATATTTAAAATAATATTCGTTAAGCAATTAGTAGGGTAATTAAAACATTTCTTTCAAAAATCGCTTAAAAAGGAAGCTTTAACACATTAGGGGCAAAACCGTAAATAGCGGGCCCGCCTTGGGACAAACAAGGCAGCGGTCTCAAATTGTGCCCTCTAAGCATATAGTATCACCTAAAAAGGTTATACAAACATTCTATGACTTTCTGAATAATTTAGAGCAAAATTGCATAATTTCAGAAAAAGCGTATCAAAATGGTTCAATTCTACTGAAGGAAAAACTGAAATTTTGTCTTGCGGATTCCGAGGGCCAAGAGGTCCTTCGAGGCCCGGATCCGACCCTAACACACTAGGGGCATGCCAAGGGAAGAATTTGGGGTTGCTTTACATACCTTTCGCGCTCCTTAAGCCTTTCCAAACTCACTTCCCGTTTCGTCGAAAAACTGCAATTGGTCAAGTTTACCAATTGTGAATTATTAATGCCATTATTTCAACTTTAAGCATATTTGGCTACCGAAATTTCGGCAGCACTTCCCCTATACATATGACACCCCGAGAATTCAACTCGGCTATAAATCATCAACAACAACCCAAACGACAATAACAATATCAACAATGAACATTAAAAACACAAATATCCTTCAACTAGTCATTTTTCTCACAAGTTGACATAATCTTCAATTCAACCCAACTTTCAACTAAGATCAATAATTTCATATTCAACAACCATCATGATCATCACCATATAGTTCTAGAAACATTTCATATCGTTTTCCTTAAGATATACACTCGATATACATGATATACAATCTTCCGCCAAAATCATAACTTATGCAAAACATCAAATCTTTGGCATACAACTTCATAACAAATTTCCAACTTCCAAATTCATCAACCATAATCATAATCCACATCTTAACAACTTCATTTCCATAATATCACAAAATTATTCTAAAGTGACATAATCATCTATATTCCAACTTCAACCAAAATTCATTCAACTTTCATTCCCAATATAATTTCCATCATAACCACAACTAGAATGCAACATAAAATTCAACTCATATATGTATACAACATATATACACCCATGGCTACATATATATATACATACCCACTTTGCAAACTTCCTTATTTCCATAATTTCTACTCATTTCCACATACCACAACATAAACAAACCTTCATAACATAAGAAAAAGGAATTGATTCTTACCTTTTTCTACAAACTTCTTCACTTGAACAAGTTGTCAACTTGAAGAAATAAGTGCTCCTTCTTCCAAAACAATTACACCAAGTTGTAGAGGACACTTAATTTAGTAGGAATTCAACAAGAAAATAATTTTAGAGGCAAGATTTTGAGGGGTGATTTTTCTATGGCCAAACCCGAAATGCCCTCTTTTTGTTCTTGTTTTTCTCTTGTTTTTCCTCCTATTCTTTCTCTTGAAAGTTCTATGGAATTTGGATGATTAAGTGGTCTTTTATTCATTGACCACATGACTTAATTCCATGGGCTTGGATCCTTTTTATGGACCATGGCCGAATGGCTCCTCACTTGGGCCTGAATTTTTTTTCATTTTTTTGGGCCAACTCGGTTGGTCCCGAGTTGGGCCTAGCCCACTGACCTTTCGACCTTAAAACGTTCATATCTCCTTGTACCGACGTCACCTGGGAACCCACGACCTATGGATGGAAAGCTAATTCAATTATCTACAACTTCTATTTCAAGGTATTTTCGAAATCCCAAACTTACAATACAGTTTTTGCCCCCCAAAGTCAGGTCACCCGAAAACGTTTTCTTAAAAATATTCGTTTGGAGGGTTTCCACTTTGATTTGGTCCAAAGGTACTTCATGAGTTGTGTTTAACTTTACATATGTGATTCATATGACTTTTCAGATGTTCCAAAAAAAATCTCGGTATGTGGGCCCCACCCCAGCAGATGCTCCGAGGTTCAAAAATACGGGATATAACAAAAAACATGCCAAACTAATTCAAATTGATGACTTCATCATAAAATAAAAATACAAATTAACAGCCTTAGTCCGAAACTTAAATGACTCATAATCTAAGACAGTGAGCCTAAATAGACCCTAAGCGTCATCAGAATAGAAGTCTTTGATATCGTCCTCAGAACGATATTGGCGGTCTCTTAACACACATCTTTTTTCAGGAGATGTTAATTTTCTACCGGTTGATGATGCTTGTTCTTCAACCAACTTTAGCATGTAAAATCTACAACGTCTTGCCACCATTTTGTTCTTTTCTTTTCTAATCCTTTGTACGGCCATCTCGCAAGTTGCTGGACATACTCGAGGAATGGTTAGTGAGTACCTTCTTGGGATTGGAGCGTTGAGATTTTCCAAGTCACGAACAAGACGTTCTGATTCGGCAATACGATGTGACCATTCTCGGCGTAAACCACAATAATATTCCCGCGGATCTGAATATTTCACACTATATAAATCATCATTACGCTCTACAAGAAGGTGCGGATTTAGCTCGTCTAGTTTGAAATCACTAGTATCACTCGAAAAACTGCTATGATTTGAACTCTCATCATCACTGCTATTTGGTTCTTTTGGAAGGAGTAAAGACCAAGATGAGTTTCTACTACTCGACATTGAATATGGTGTAGTATAATAACAAAAGAAAGGGATACTTATATAGTTGCAAACCCCTAAGTACCCTCAGGGGGAGGGGAGGAGGGTTTTTTTGACCCTACCTACTTACCTTATTATAAGAAAAATATTAATCTTCATCGGATATTTCACAGTCCGAATCCCACTTGGATCTAAATCTTGTGCTACCCTATATACCATATTCTACCCTATGGTAACGTATTTGCATCCGATTGTTCTCTTCGCGAAAACGATTAAGAGTAAAATTAAACTCTTGTGGACATCGCACGTTTTTTTGGGCGTTGCCCTATTAAAGCTAACTTTTGCTCCAGTGCTTCAGCCTCCCTAACACGCCAATTCTACTCCACTCTCATTGTTTTATTGTATTCTTGATTGAATGTTTTGTTAGGGTTATTTGAGTAATGAAAATCATCATTATCTAGTTCCCACGTCCTACCCATTGCTTCAAATATTTTTGCTGGGATAAAACATGTAATAGAATCAAGATTTCCAAATTGGTTGTAGAATGTCATGATAACTCGTTTTAAAGTGAATACTAGTTGTTTGTCAATCATGTTATATGTAGTACTCCATTTTTTGACCGTTTATTTGAATTAAATTCATATTACGCAATGTTCTTGTGTGCATTAGGACATGATTTGATAACACATCATGCATGCCAATTTCAGTTTTTTTATGACACCTAAAGGACCGATTGGACAACACAATGCTGAATTTTTGACCGTTTATTTGAATTAAATTCATATTACGCAATGTTCTTGTGCCCAATAGGACATGATTTGACAACACATCATGCATGTCAATTTCAGCTTTTTTATGACACTTAAAGGACTGATTGGACAACACAATGCCGAATTTTTGACCGTTTATTTGAATTAAATTCATATTACGCAATGTTCTTGTGCGCAATAGGACATGATTTGACAGCACATCATGCATGCCAATTTCATCTTTTTTATGACACCTAAAGGACCGATTGGACAACACAATGCTGAATTTTGATCGTTTATTTGAATTAAATTCATATTACGCAATGTTCTTGTGCGCAATAGGACATGATTTGACAACACATCATGCATGTCAATTTCAACTTTTTTATGACACCTAAAGGACCGATTGGACAACACAATGTGAATTTTCGACCGTTTATTTGAATTAAATTCATATTACGCAATGTTCTTGTGCGCAATAAGACATGATTTGACAACACATCATGCATGCCAATTTTAGCTTTTTTATGACACCTAAAGGACCGATTGGACAACACAATGTGAATTTTTGACCGTTTATTTGAATTAAATTCATATTACGCAATGTTCTTGTACGCAATAGGGGTGAATATGAATCTATTTAAGAAAAATGTTGGACGAGGTAAAAACTCATCCATTTCATAACTTTAAGTCTCTTAAATTCATTCAAAAAAAGCTATCTTAAGTCATACAAAAAATGGCTCAAGATATTCCACCAGTTAAGGTTTCAATACATTGGGATGGTATTATCCTTGATGACAATAGTACAGTTCGTTACAATAAAAAACCAAACGTTCATGTTAAATGTCCACTTGAAATGTCTTATGAATCACTAGTCACTTACATATGTGAAAAAATGAAGATTAGTCCAGATGAGTATGAAATTTGTATAACAGGCAGATATCCACAATCAGTTTCCAATGGTATAGTGCTTTATGGTAGGCATTATATCAATGATGATGATTCTTTAAGGGATTATTTGAATGCGCCAGAAGAATTAAAACGTTTAGTCGCCCTTAATATTCTGGAGATGTATGTTGAAAAGATACCCAGAGAGGTCCCGTAACAACAGCCCAGTCAAGCTAACACGTATGGAGATTTTAGTTCTTACGGGGTATTTTGAGTGGCCAGGTGCCGCTGGAAAATCTTACCCAACAATTTAATCAAACTTGGTAAATATGTATTCTTATATTATTATTTTGTGCAGTAGCACATGTTTATTGTATGTATTGATAAATAACCATTTTTAAATCTTTGTAGGGGTTATAGACCTGATATGAGTAATATTGGGCAGTCATCTCAATTTAGGGGAGCAAGTCATTATTATCAGAACTCAGCCCAATGGAGCGGATTATTACAATAATTCTCAGTTCAGTGGAGCCAATTATCATCATAATTCCCAGTTCGGTGCAGCTGATTATTATCAAAACTCGCCAGTGGTACCAACTATGGATGAAAGGCAGTCCTCTCAGTTTGGTGAAGTTGATCATTCTCCACACCATGCTCATAATCAATATGTGTAGGTTCATCACCTAGATGCTATATATATGTGAATTTGGAATTTAACATATGTTTTTTATCGTGTAGGAGGAGGCCTTTCTTAGATGGTGCTGATTGTCCAAGTTATATGGATACATCAGAGAGTGATGGCGATGAACCAGCTAATAATGCAGAGGTAACTGATGATGAAGATAGTGACGGGGATGAATGTCACGACCCAGCCCCGTGGGCCGCGACTGGTGCCCTATTTGGACACCCAATCCATTCGCTTACCAAATCGACATATCAAAGACTTCTTCAAACTTATCATACGTCTTTTTAAACAGATACTGAAAACAAATATCATCTTAAGCGGTCGCCCGTACAGAAGCATCATATCAAATCCTGAAGGTTGGCGGAATACACATCGCCCAGATATACAAACATATATAAACATATGGGCCGTTTTGGCCATAATATCAAATGGGACCGCTTAAGGCACAAATCACAAACATAATAGAACAAACACGACCCATGACCCACATATACGTCTACAGACCTCTAAACAGACCAACCGAATCATATGACGGGACAGGGCCCCGCCGTACCCCAAATAGTCAGATATACAAAGCATATATGTCACAAAAGATGTGTACCAACATATGGGCTCCGGATCAAAAAGAGCACTCTATAATAGCATAATGTGTGGCCTACACTGGCGGATCTCGAACCACTGTACCTGCGGGCATGAAACGCAGCCCCCCCGAAGAAAGGGGGTCAGTACGAAAGATGTACTGAGTATGTAAAGCATAAAGTACAGAAATCCAAACCATAACTGAAGTGAAGGGTACAGAGAGAAAATACCGGATCAATATATCAAAACCTGTACTGAAGACATATGTACATAATGCAAATAGAAATCATGCATAAGGCTCAGGAACGTGGTCACCACTCCGACGCTGGTGCCACAACACAGCATAACTCCAGAAGGTTTCAAATCTCCGTACAACCCCGTACATAACACATCATCACAACATATCATAAGCCATATCACAGCATAACTCTATAAACGGAACCCGGCCCTATGGCGAGGTCTCGGGAACCGTAACACAACATACTGCCGAATATATCATAGTGCGCACGATCACAAAACCGGCCCGGGAACCGGCGAACGATATCATAGTCATAGGCACGAGCAGAGTAGTGCGGAAACCATATGCATATACACAATTTAATTCCAAGACTCGACAAATAAGTACACATATATGTATATATATATATATATATATATATATATATATATATATATATATATATATATTGAGGTCAGAAGGTTCAAAATAAGTATCGAGTCTGTCAGAACTAGTATACAAAATATGAGCCTTTAAATTTACAAAACTTTCGAAAAATACTTCATAAGCCATTTTCTGAAAATTTAGAGTCGTTCACATTTAGGAGTTTTCAAATAACTTATGGAGCAAATCAAACGGAGCCTTAAATTCATAGACAAAAGCCCTCTTTTTATATCATACCAAAATAGCTCAAGTAAGGCAAACGAAGAAAATCTCGGGGCTAGCGGGCCCACCTCGGGTCAAGTCGAGGTGGCGGATGTAAATTACGAACATTAGACTCTATGGAGTCATCCAAGGAAGTTTCAAGGAGATTCGGTTACGCTTATGAATTTTACGAATGTTTGATCACTTTTCCAACTAAACATAAGAATTGTAATTCAATTACATTGAATGAATAGTACCCAAAATCTAGCTCGGGTTTCTAAGAACAGAATTATCCCCGAGGCTCAAATCTCAACCTAGTATAACTAGGACATGCCAAAAGAAGAAAAGGGATAGCTTTACATACCTTTTCCGCCTCCTATACGTCTCCAAAATCAAGTCTCAAGTTCGCCAAAATCTACAATTTGGTCACATTTACCAATTGTGAGTTATAGCTTCTAAGAATTCAACTTAAATTCATATTTGTCTACCGAAATTTCGGCAGCATTTCCCCTATAAATTCAACATCCCCGAGACTTAGCTCGGCCATAATCTCAACAACAACAACCACAACAATAACAACAATCATCAAAATCACAACAAAACGCATTCTAACATAATTTTTCTTCCTTTCTACATAAGGCAACAATTTCCATTCCAACTTCACACCATCCAACTAATATCAACATTTTCCATATTCATTAACTACTCAAGATTACTCAAACATATTTCAATAGTATTTCAAACAATACTCAAGGATTCAATTAATCCCGCCAACTCCATATTTCATCCGAACTTCTACAAATACAACGGAACTACCAAATTGCATTGTTTTCTTCCAAATTCATCAACAACTACCAAAGTTCACATTTAGCATCTTACTTTCATAATTGCATAAAAATTACGTAAAAATCACATAATCTCTCATAACAACCTACAGCCAATTTCAACTTTAACTTTCTAATTCTTTCGCCATATAATCCATGATAATAACAACCATACTACTAATTCAACTTAATTTACCATAGCTAGTTTAAATTGGCCCCATACGGCTCAAACTCCACTTCCATATCAACATACACAACTCTTGCAATTTCTTCCACATCCACCAATTCATACAAAGACTAATCATCTTCTAAAACATGTAGGAAAATATTAAACCTTACCTTAATAAATTTGGCTAAAAAAATATATACCTTGGCCGTGAATAGTGCGCCGTGAACAGTGCGCAACCGTGAACAGTGCGCAGCCGTGAACAGTGCGCCGTGAACAGTGAGCCGTCATGAACAGTGCGCCGCCGTGAACAGTGCCGAACTTCTCTCTCTCTCTAGGCTTGAGAGCCCCTCTCTCTAAAACCTAATTTGCAAGATTAATTGTAGTGTAAGTGATGACTTAGTCATCCACTTATGCTCATATATATCATCTTTACAAAGTGAACATGTGTCAATTTTCATGACATGTGTCCATCTTTATTCAAGGCCAACCAAATCTTGCTACGTGTCGTGGGGGCTCACTTTTCGATAATTAGATTATTTAATCACTAATCCCCACTTAATAATCTAATCATGGTAAATTAATCCCAACTTTCCATTAATATTTTTACACTAAGTAAAATTTATAAACAATTCATGTTCTAATAGAAACCGGAAATTAAAGATTTCTACTTCATGCCCGAAAATGATCCCGTCTTTAACTTGAGTCGATTCTTTTGCCAATAACTCGACGTATAAAATTACGGGATATAACAATGAAGATACGCATTGTAGTCCCCAAAACCAACTAGAACCAACTCAACACCACGTACCACCTCCGATGGCCGAAAACCCAATTCCTGACAGCTCAATGCAATGACATTCTGACTATATTCCATATCTTGACAATCTCCAAGGTCGTGAGGATGCATTTGTCTTCACAAGAGATGATTATCAAAGTCACCAAAAAACGTGGATTGAACCAAAAAATCCCATGACTGATGAATGCGTCATTGCAAAGGGAATGCAGTTCACATCAAAAAAGATGTTGCAATGGGCTGTCAGAATGTATTATGTACAGGGTATGAGGGAGTTTAAGGTTGATGACTCAAACAGATCAGTATGGAGGCTGATTTGTAGGCGACATACTCAAGGCTGTCGGTGGTTGCTTCGGGGAATTGCTAAGCCGGATGGTCTGTGGGAAATCAAAAAATTCCACCCGAAGCACACTTGTGATATGGGACAAAGTTGATCAGATCATTGTAATCTAGATATAAACATGATTTCTCATGTGTTACTTAAACACATTGAGGAAACTCTAAGGTAATTTATCTGACCGTTTACATTATATATCTTATAGCAATTAAAATATCATTGCTAAATGTTGTTTGTTTAAACTTATGCAGGATGCCTAGCAAAACTTGTATTGGCATGGTCCACTCAAATATGGTAAAATGATAAGCAAGAGAAAGGGATTTCTCGGGCGTCGACGTGCTTTTGAAACGATCTTTGGAACTTGGGAATCCTCTTTTCAGGCGTTGCCGGCGTATATGGTGGCTCTACAACATGCTAATCTTGGCACTGTTGTACAGTGGCGGCTTTTAGAGGGCAGAATTTTCGACTTCGTCTTTTGGGCATTCAAACCAAGTATTGATGGTTTTGCTCACTGCAAGAATGTGATATCGATAGATGGGACCCATATGTATGGCCGATATGACATTAAGCTCCTAATTGCAGTAGGTGTGGATTCCAATGGGTCAATATTCCCTCTTTCTTTCGCAATTGCCGCCAACGAGAGCAACGAGACATGGGGGATGTTCTTGACTCATCTATAAACTCATGTTATTAAGGGTCGTCAGGGCATTTGTGTCCTATCGGATCATCATAAAGGCATATTGCACAATATGCATACTCTGGAAGGGTGGCAGCCTCCATATGCTTACCATCGATATTGCTTAAGGCACTTAAAGGCTAATTTGCAAACAAAGTTTGGAAATGGCACTGTAAATAAATTGATGTGGGGGGCTGCGATGCAGCATCAACAAAGAAAATGGGTTGCAAAAATGGAGCTGCTAAGGAAAGTGAGTGAAGAGGCATATGTTTGGTTGATGAAATTAGAAGTTGAAAAATGGATTATTTATGCTGATGGAGGAAGGAGATAGGGCATGCTCACAACGACCAGCTCGGAGTCTTTCAATGGACTCCTCAAATCTGCTCGAGGACTACCTGTCACCGCAATGGTAAGACTAACTTTCAGGCAGGTCGTGGAGCGATTGCGGATAGGACAAGGCAGGCCATAGCTATATTAGCTGTCGAGGGAACATGGATGCCAAAGCCCTACAAAAAAATGGAGCACTATAGAAGAAAGGCAGAGGGTCACCAAATGACCGAGTATGACGTCGTTCAACGAGTGTATGAAGTTAGAACGGGTTGTTGCGACGGCAAAGGAGGAAACAAACATATCGTTACTGAGCGCACACAATCATGCACTTGTGGTAAGTGGAAAACGTACCACATGCCACGTTCTCATGCAGTCAGGTGCTTTGAGAGAATGGCCAGAAATGTAAATGATTATGTGGCGGAGGAATATAAGGTTTTAAAATACCTTAAAGCATATTCGGGCCAATTCCGCTCTCTTGGTGATCAAGCTTATTGGCCACCCGCGCCGTTTTCTATGATTGCGAACAAGAACCATATCCGTAAATTGGGAAAAAACAAGCTAACTCGTTATCACAATCAAATGGATGTTAGCGAAAAGACATAGTCTCGCAAGTACTCGACATGTAAGCAATTTGGGCATGATAAGCGTTCATGTGGGCAAAACTCTCGTGGTGGCAGCACATCTGGAAGTAGAAGAGTGTCTAGAACTTGATTTTTTTTTAAAGTCTATTGTAATTTAATGATGTATTTCGTTGCTAATGGAATGAAATATTTTTCAATTATTATGAACCTCTCGTATTGGATGAATTATTTTTAAATATTATATTTATTTTTGCACATTCAAAAAGTGCGGATTACACAATACAATAACAAAATAAAAAAGACATAAAAGAATCCGCACCCTATAAATATATGGCACTTAAACCTAAATATAATAAGTTTTCGAACGTAGTTCGGAGCACTTTACAACCTTTAAAACGACAATCAAAATGTATATGTATACTTGATGTAATGAGCCGATATTATTGTACACTAAAGAAAATATTAAGTTCTATATAAAATATTTATATTCCGGTATTTTGAAACGTGACTAATCTTCCGTCAAAGTACGTAAAACTTTAATTTTTGAGAAAGAGAAGAGAAAGAATAAAGGTTGGGTCGGGATTTTAGGCAAGGGTTTCATGTGCGTGAAAGGACCACACTTAAAAAGTTACAATTTAATTCTTTCATGCACAGATTCTGTGCGTGAAGCCTAGTTTGTTTTTTTTTGTTTTTTGTTTTACACTCAATGGATTTGGTTGATGTTACTGGGCTGATTTCAGTTGACCCATGAGAGGCATCCCCATTTGAAATTGAACAAAAAGCCGTCTCAACGTCCGTGATTTGCTTCTCTCCGGCGAATTCAATCTCTTTTTTTTTTCCAGTGAAGTAAGTAGCCATCTTTCTCTCTCTCTCTTTTTCACTTGTTGTAATCATTTCATAACATACAAACAAATTAACAAACAAACAAATTAAGCCTTTGTATTAATTTTTATATCATCATACTCTGTAAAAGCATGAAAAAGAAATCTGTAAAGACATTCGACTTTGATACCAGTTCAGTTGAGAATTGCTTGATTCATTTTATGTTATGGGTAGAATTGAACAACCAATGCCAATAACTGTAATTCAACGGAATCAGTGTTCTCAGTAATCACTCTTTGAACAATCAATGCTTTAACCTGGCAACTTCTTCCTTTAAAGTCTCTAGCTTTTCTCTGCTCATCACTTTCCTATGTCTCAATCTTGTAATGTGAGATTAATATCTGACTTGCAAGCAGAGCTACTTGCTTTTGTCCATTTCAACATCATTCCTTTGGATCTTTACCTCACTTTCAACTCAATCTAGCTCCACTTTTACCAAAAAACATTAGCTCGATGAGGGGTAAGGTCTATGTACAGCCTACAGTCCCTAGACTCCACTTGTGGGATTACACTGGCTATGCTGTTGTTGTATTAGCTCGACAATGTGGTTACTGAAGCAGAACTCAACAAGTGAGAGCAATTGCGTACAAGTCCAAGTCCAAAATCATCATATGAACTTATACGAACTATCAAACCATGAATCTAAGAGCCCGTTTGGATTGGCTTACAGCTTAAAGCTGTTTGCAGCTTATAAGCTGAAAAAAATAAGTTGGGGTAGTCCAACTTATTTTTTTTGGCTTATAAGCTGTTTTCAGCTTATAAGCTGCTTTAGATAAACTAAGTCAAATGGGTCCAATTATTTTTTTGAGCTTATTTTAAGCATAAAATGACTTTAAGCTGGCCAGCCAAACACTCAAAAAAGCTGAAAACAGCTTATAAGCCAACTTATAAGCCAATCCAAACGGGCTCTAAGTCTGTTTTCTCAATTATTTGACTTTGGTCAACTCTATGAACTTTAAGCCACTAGTTTAGGTTCAAGTGTTCTGAAACGCTCCCGAGTCCAACTCAACAAGCCAGTAAAATGAAAACAATTACGTAAGCCACTAGTTTAGGTTTAAGCAATTACGTACAACTTATGATAACAGTAAGTAAAGTTGACATAACCTTGTAACTTCTAGTACCACAACCTTCAACAGTTGCTCTTTGGTTTTCACCTTCAATTTCTTATGCAATACAAGTGTTATTAAGGAGCTAAACCGTGTAATGAACATCATTACTACTTAGTAAATTTTCTAGAACAGTTGTTTCTCTATCTGGAGGAGATCCTTTATCAAGAGATCCATAGCAACAGAAAACAGTCAAGTCTTATATAGTGACTCCATAAGCAGCTTGTAGTAGCAAACCTGATCTAACCAATGCGTTCTCGAATATGCATTCATTGGAGCTATTATTGAATGAAAAATTCAAGAGCTGAAACTTAAATCCTTCACTGTGTTCCACCTTCATTACCTGTGATACCAAGAGAGTAACTTCACCAAGATATCAAATTCAAGAGCCTCCTAGCATATCTTCTGATTTGGCCTCTTGGCTCCCTGTTGTGCATTTCACAAAGCCAGCAAAAGCAAGGATTGAAATGCATGTTGCTTTTGAGGAATATTGTTATTTTAATTTTTGGAGTATTGGTCTTTCATTACCATGTATAAGATCTGCAAAATGGTCAGCCGGGAATGCAATTGCATAGCATGACGATATGGTGCTGTTTTTATTTCTAGCTATACTGGTTTTTAACTAATCCAGTTCGATGACCTTTCTATATAGATGTGCTGCTTGTTATTTCTCTATGATTTGCCACTGAGGTTTCATGCATTGATATGGTTAGGTTTCTGAGATTTAAGATCCCTTTGCTTTAGTGAAATGATGTGGAGAAAAGAACATGGAAAGAATGTCTTTGCTACTATTTTGTGGCTGATATATTGGATGCCTTTTCATGATTTTCAGTTGGTTTTCCATATTTTTTCTGTAGTTTTCAAATGTTTATTTTAGGTTTAATGACCAAAAGAAAGCCTATTAAGAAGTCTTGCACAGCCTTACTTGTTTCAGAGCATTTTCTTGTATATTTTATTTCAAAGCTATATAAAATGTAGGGAGAAGCATGTAGGGATAGTGCAGGGATGTGCAATATATATGTTGCTTTCCCCTCCCTTTTGGTTGTTTCCTTGGAAACAATTGCTAACTGAACTTAATAACTAGTCAGTCCTCGAAGGGTGCCCAACACACTTTCCCTTTAGGGAAAAGGTCCGAATCTTGGACCTTTCTTAATTCACAGGGTATTTTTCAAGCTTTTAGAATCTAAAAAAATGTCCCAATATATGGCTTTTTAGTTAACATTTGCACGCCCTACACCTTTTTGGCTATAACTGTGAGCTGATTTTAAAATGTACAGGAAAGGAGGTGTTAACACTCATTAGCATGGCAACGTAACTAAACTCTCTGTTTTTTCCATGGTATTTGGAGTTTTAGAACTATGGCGAAGTTGGATTTTCTTTTTCATATTCCTGAAGTGACACTAATGTGAGGCTTTTTGGACGGGGCAGCTTCTGTTTTGAAATCATAGCTTATTTTAATCCTGCTTTGCTTTTCCTCTTTCCATGTTCTGGATAAGAATCTTGATGCCTCCACTACAAGAAACTTAAAGCTACTTAAACGTCCTTTTCTTGTTACAGTGTTCTTTTCATTAAACTTGTAAATTTGGATATTACAGTATCCCTTTAGCGTTATTTGGTTTGGGACCTTTGGATCAATGATACAGCAGGAAACTTAGTAGTGTGGTGATGGCAGAGCTGAATTACAAGTTTGAGAATGGGAGATTATGAAATGGAATCCAACATTTTGTTTTGGTTAATTCTTTTTGCTTTGACACACTTAGGCCTATTATCATAATATAATTTATGTGCCATATTAACTGCAGGATGGGAGAACTACAGGTGGAAAAGCATGTTAAGTACATTTTAGCAGTTGAAAAGGTACTCATCTTGTTCCAGATCTACTTCTTCCCCACTTTCATATTATATTATATTTGTTATTGCATTACTTGTTCACTGGTAATTTTCTACTTATCTGCATCAGTTTTCTGGTACACATGTGGCTTTATCTACTTGTTATGATCATATGACTGGCACTGCTCAAACATACTACTGGAAGGCAAAAAATTTCTTTGCAGAATAGGCAAAGGTTAAATGGAATTGGGAACAATTAATTCATGTCGTAGAGTGTCCTAAAGGTTGTCCAAGATGTTTGGTTTATGTTAAACTGGTACTAATATCATGTCTGGGGTTTTCTCCTCAAATATAGTATTAGTTGTAACATGTGACTCATCTTGGAGTCCCATTAGTGTTTGATGTAGACTTCAATGTGGCAGTTAGTAAGAACATAGAATGTTCAATAACTCTAGGAGAAATGAATCCCCTAATGTGATAGGTAAGACCGTAAGATTGACATGCAAATATTTTACGTTCAATTGTAAGATGAGTAATATAGTTAAAAATTATTTTTTGCGGATTGTTTGCTTACTGTATATATGTTTGTATGATATTAGTTTTATTTCTAAAATGTGCTCGTATAACTTCAGAGGAAAGATGATTTTGAGTCTGTGGTGATGGAACATCTGAGGTTAAATGGGGCATACTGGGGATTGACAACACTTGATATTTTGGGGAAGCTTGATGCTGTGGATCAAGATGAAGTTATTTCATGGGTCATGCAGTGCCAACACGAAGATGGTGTGTTTTCTTGCACATTGTTTGGTTTTGTTTTGTTTCGTGATAGTAAATTCTTGTACATATTTCCAACTGTACTGTAGCTAGTCTGCCAGCTTCTGTGTTAAGGATGGTTGCCTTGTTTTATTCTTTTTCTCTCTTCCTCCCCCTTGTGGGAGACTTAACTGTTAAGTTACTCTACATGATATTTACGTAAAAGTTCACTTCTCCATTTGTCCAATATGCAGGTGGATTTGGTGGTAACATTGGACACGATCCACATATGCTGTATACACTTAGTGCTATTCAAGTCTTGGCCCTATTTGATAAACTACATGTTCTTGACGTTGATAAAGTGTCAAGCTGTATCCTTCATCATGTCTTCTGAAATCTGTAATTGCACCAGAGTTTCTGTCCAATGGTTCTTTTAGATCTCACCAATATGTATGAACTCTGTAGCACTAATAGCATTGACTGGTTTCGCCGATGACCTTGGAAATCAGTACTTGGATATGTTTGGGTCATTTGGTGAGATTGCTCTTTGACACCTAAGATTTGGTGAAACTAACGTAGAAGGCTCTCATCACTTGATAAATATTAATGTAATTGTCATTGAGTCCATTAACATACCAATTGAAGATCTGTGTAACCAGGGATAAACTTGACTTTTTCGGCTAGATATTGCAGGCCTGCAAAATGAAGATGGATCCTTTTCTGGTGACATGTGGGGTGAAGTAGATACACGGTAATAGCTGCTCATTTTTCTTACTGTTTACTTGTATTTCAGTATGCTTCAGTGTAGTATTCATGTCTTTTTTCCTTTAAATTTTACTTGTAATAGCAAGGATTTAGCTTTAATTTTAGATTTTTATTTGTGGAACAAAATATTACTCCTTCGGTCCCAATTTATGTGGCACCGTTTAACTTGGCACAAAGTTTAAGAAAGGAAGACTTTTGAAATTTGTGGTCTAAAGCAAACCTTAGATATTTGTGTGGCTATAAATCATTTTATTAAGGGTAAAAGAGGATTTTAAAGTAAAAGTTGTTTCTAATTATAGAAAGGTGACATTGTTTTTGGGATAGACTAAAAAGGAAAGGGTGCCACATAAATTGGGACAGAGGGAATAATAGTAATTTGAGAATGGAATGACCTAAATTAAGTCATCTTTTAGGTTTTCTTACATTGCAATCTGTTCTCTAGCATTGATGCGCCAGTTGGATAAAATTGATGTTGGAAACGCAGTGAAGTATATTGTAAGTTGCAAGAATGTGGATGGTGGATTTGGATGCACTCCTGGAGCAGAATCTCATGCTGGGCAAAGTATGTTGAACTAAGAAATGATGAATTTTTTCATACTTCCAATTGTTGTTCAAACTAAAACATGAACAAGAGCCCCTGTCTAATTCGAGTCCTGTATTATGTTTGTTCCAGCGATGTAAAATATTCGCAAGATTTTAACATTCATATTCCAGTAAACCCAGGATTCTACTCGTAATAATAGCGTACTATCATTTGATATATAGATCAACAACCAAGACAATAAGCACTTATACCAGAAACCCGGATTAGTTGGCAATAACTAAATCGATAAAATCATCAGTGAGAAGGTACTATTGTTGCATGACATTTCGAATTGTCAAAAGATCTGAAATAGTCACGAGCAATGGATAGAGTACTGTGATCCTTTATGGGCATTATCTGCTTTTTTAATGAACATCAAATCAAAGATAAATTATCTGTTTGTAGGTCCTGGATTGGTGAAAACTGATGCAACTAACTGAGAAAGCTCTGAAATAAAAATCTTTCTATTTTGCTTCCCTTCTTTTGCATGAAACAAACAGGGTTCGGAATTTGTTTCTCTGTAATAAAATATATTTATCATTCAATGTATACGACAGTTAGTCAAAAGCCAAAGTATTTGTGAAAAGTTAGACAGAGGGAGCAACATTTTTGCTATTGTTGGTTTAACCTCCTTGTGTTCCAT
The DNA here is from genome assembly GCF_019175385.1 of Lycium barbarum. Classification (NCBI taxonomy): domain Eukaryota; kingdom Viridiplantae; phylum Streptophyta; class Magnoliopsida; order Solanales; family Solanaceae; genus Lycium; species Lycium barbarum. The sequence goes on along the minus strand of NC_083343.1, from coordinate 95,276,500 downwards.
TTAGTTTCCATCTTTTGCTAGTCTTCTTATCGTATATGAGTCATTTTCTGCTGCAATCGTTACTTTGCCTTTGCATTGCAGTTTTCTGTTGTGTGGGAGCTCTGGCAATAACTGGTTCTCTGCATCATGTTGATAAGGACCTCCTTGGTTGGTGGTTATGCGAAAGACAAGTTAAATCTGGAGGTTTAAATGGGCGTCCTGAGAAGCTTCCCGATGTTAGTTATTCTTGCTAAATTGAAATTTCTATTTTTATGTCAATTGAGCTTTATTGATATTCCTTTTGTTTCCTCTCAGGTCTGCTACTCTTGGTGGGTTCTTTCCAGCTTAATCTTGATTGACAGGGTGCACTGGATTGACAAGGAGAAGCTTGCAAAATTTATTTTGGACTGTCAGGTTACATCTGAATTTGACCAGTTAGTTTAGTTGAATCTTAATCATAGATATCATAATTTTTTGTAATTGTATGACTCTGTCATCAACGTACAAAACTTACCTTTGTGAATGTAGGATAAAGAGAGGGGTGGAATTTCGGATAGGCCTGATGACGCAGTTGACGTCTTCCACACTTACTTTGGAGTCGCTGGTAAGATGACCATGCTGATTGTGAAATGGTTTGCGTATTTTTGTCTGTAATGACATGGTGGACATCACGCTTTTGAGCGTGCTAACTGAAAGATGGAAGCTTGGAAGTCTGTTTAGAATATATGAAGCTGATCTAAATTGATTACAACTGCATAACTAATTTAGTTGTTGAATGCGCTTGTTTATGCTACTGGTATATTTCCACAAAAGTGGTACACCCATAGTTGTCAACTATGTTACCTTGATTCACTTTTTCTGAAAACAGTAGTTTACTTTTGGCTTCCATGATAAGGCTAGTCTGTTCTTTCCTATTGTTGGAAATGGTTAAAGATGAATTTTCAGACCCGACTGTCATAGCTTATTCATTTGTATTTTCTTCACTGCAGGGCTTTCGCTTCTTGAATATCCAGGACTGAAACCTATAGATCCTGCTTATGCGTTGCCTGTTAGTGTCGTAAGCAAAGTTATCCTTGGGAAATAATGCTGTGTCTTCCTTGATTCTGCTGCATGATTGTTTTTGGTATAAATTACCAAAATGTTTGGCGCTTGGAGAAGGTGATTGGTGTTGTTAGAACTGAAGCACTGTTTTCATCACCATGGCTGGATTCACGTTCCTATGCCCTATGCTGAGTAGATAGGCCTTATCTCTTGGTTCTTGTGCAACCCATGTTCGGGTGAAAGTTAGATAACAGTTTAATATATATCCCGTTGTCTATATTTCCACATTTTTGTCTTTGTGGGCTCTTGATTGAAGTATTTCTCGTGTCTTGGGTTTTACGTCATGGTGAGTTCAACACCCTGTGCTTCCTTTAGCCTCTAATTGTAAGTACTCACACAGTTTCTATTCCTTCGTGTGTTAAACAATTAAAAGAGTATTGGATACCTTATTTTCTCTAAAATCACATTACAATTTTCTTGTTGCTCGTCTCTTCTAAAAATTTAAAAAAGGGGGTGCCTTTGACTTTTATTAAAGCAACTCAACCGCCAGTGTGCTAGCAGCGGATGCAGCTATCGCGAAGTCCAAATTCTAAAATATCTGCTGCTTGTGCATCCATTTCTTGAGTTTAACAATGTTGGCATTCTGAAAGTTGATACATCCTTTGGGAAAATGCACTCTTTTGGAAAAGAGTGTCTACTGGGCTTATTTTTCTTAGACAAGGCAACTCTCAGAGACGGAGGAAATCGCTAAAATAAATAGCCAAAATGCATCGTTAATAAGGACGGCAAGTGCAAGCGTAAACCACTAGATACTATCAAGAGAACCATACAAGTTAATCAAAATAATACTCCTTCTGATCATTTTACTTGCACTTTACTTGTCCATCTTTGACTTGCACACTCATTAAAAAGTAATGTAATTAATAAAATGATAAGTTACTATATCATTGGCCTTTGAATATAATAAACTCAATGTTTTGAGAAATGATTATAGTTAATGATAAGGGTAAATTATGAATTATAGTGATAAATTTTGTCTAGGTTTTTTAAACTGGACAAGTAAAAGTGAACATCTATTTTTTATATAACGAACAAGTAAAAATAGACGGAGGGAGTCGATTGAAACAAACCAAAATAAACTGTAACATATCATAGCTTGAAACATACGATCTATAGACTGCATAGATCATCCTCTATTTCGCTGCATATATTAGATAGCGCCTCTATTTTATCTTTTCAAGTTGCTTTGTTTTGTAAGATATATTTGTTTTTTCATAATTTATTGTTTCATCAATAAGTGTTGATGCAAAGTCTATGTTTTTTATATAATAAAAGGCATGTTGGAAATTTGGATTTGGGTCACTCATGTGGGTCAACCAAGATCCATATATATATATATATATATATATATGTTATTTTAAATAAAATGGGAAAAGATGAAAGACACAATTTTGGAAAAAGTCCCCAGAAATTATATCCCTTCAGCAAAATAAAAGGCTGAATTATGCAGAAGAAGAAAGTAACTTTCTTCTTTGCCTCTTTCTCCCCATAAAATAGAAAAACTCTCTTCTTTTGGTGAAGAACTTTTGTTGAAGATTTCTACTTTGTTCATGGAGCAGTCTTCTCCTCTGTAACTCAGGTACAACTTAGACCGTAAACTTTACGATATAATTTGTGTCTATACATGTGATTATACTAGACTAGTGAAACAAATATATGAATCTTGGGAAAACCATGTGTTCTTGTATATTGTTGTATTTTCCTTCATTGGTATCAGAGCCTAGCGTTCTATTTGTTTCCTAGTCTTGTTTTTCGTTTCTTCAAAATTATAACTCTGTCAACAAAGAGCGAGAGGAATTCTGCTCTGTAGTAGGACGAACAAGTTTCTCTGTTTGGTATTGTGTAGAGTATTTGAAAAGATTCTGGAATCAATTTTCGTTTAATTTTTACTTCTTCAATGCTAAAACAGTTAAAAAGTTTTTTAAAGATAAAAAGTATACAGTTGTTTTTTGGTTTGTTTCATTTGTCTACTAACTCCAAACATGGAGAATGTCCACGTTCCACTTTGAGTTTTGGTGGTATTAAAAAGGCATATGTTGCATTCATCAACCAAATTGAGATAACTTTTTGAGTTCTTTTTATTCTTTCAAAGTTTGAATTATTCCCTTAAGAATTATTTGTCCTTTCTTAAAGTGAATTAAGATAAGGTCAAAAGGACTACTGAATTGATGGAAAGATTTACGTCCTTCCACTGTTGAAACAAGAAGCAGATTATGATATTACTTTTTAACAGAATATGCTTTCGTTTCTTTAACAAAAATTAAGTTTGCCGGTTTTTTTCCCTATGGTCACGTGTGTTGCATTACTGCAGCTCTAAGAGATGTGAAGGAGTTGTGCAAGTTTTGGGATTATTATTATGAAAAGGTTGCATTTCTTTTTGTGTACTACAAAACAGTACTTTCGGGGGGGCATTCCGAGAACCACGTTTTTTTATTATGAACTCATATTATTGTGAGAGGCTATTTTGCGTTTTCAACATGGAAATTGTTTGGTAGAAAATCCTATTTGTTTAGTGTTACAAATTCTTTTGTTGAGGCAATCTACAATCATGGTGTAATTAATAAGTCTTCTGATAGAGAATAGAATTCTCAAATGTTTACTTTATTTTAAGATTCTCAAACTCAAATTGTGCCTCAAGTTTTTTTATTTTTATTTTTTACTGTTGATGGCAATTGTGGTGCCGATTCAGGATTTTTTTCTCTTCTCAAATAAATATGAATCCGTGGATAGTCAATGTTTGTTTTTCTAAAGCGGCGAAAAAGGCGCATGTTCAAGCTTTACTTTGTCAAATTGTCTATGTGTCATAACATTTATTTAGGTGTAGGTACTTATATGAATTTGATGTTGCTTGATACTATTTTTATTCGATATTTCTATATTTATTATAGAATTTCTTCTTGAATTTCAGTAATTTAAGACAAGTGTTCCTTAAATAATTGATTATGTTAGATTCAATGAACATTAGAATTTGGATGATGATTGGGAACATAGTGAACTTTCAATTCCGAATCTAATGTGAAATGAATTTTAATATTATTACTTATTGTAAGGATTAGTATGTATATGAATTTTAGGATCTAAAAATGTACAAAGATGCCTCAAATAATTTATGTTTTGTTATCAATATGTCAACTGCTATGAGAATATTAGTCTCCTAGCTTAACAGTGAAAACCTGAACGGTGCCGTAATATCCACTATGTCCTAGAATAGAGTAAAAGGCTTTGGATATGTCTATGATGCCTCATAATTTATCTTGTTTGTGTTTTGTCAGGTACGAGATATGGTGCTGGTTATTCCTATCACGGTTTCAGTATAGTGGATATTATTTATAATTCCAGTAAGAAATATTTATTTGTGCTTATTTGAGTCAAATGTTGATGCGAATATACGACATGCTAGACTTAACCTTAGTGGTTAACAAGGAAAGAATTGTTTATAGCCAAATAAGATTTATTTGGTGCTATAAATAAGGTAGATTTGTCTACTTATTAATATTGTCTAGCTAAAAAGTAAATAGAAAACCATTTGGAAAAGTTAATGCACCGATGCTCCATTGCAATTTATTCCATCTGACATCAGCGATTCAAACAAATACAATTATGTTTAAGTTATTGTTATTCCATATAAGTTGTGGAAAGCAAAAACCTTATTTGAGTTTTTGTAACTTTATTCATAATCAATTTTTCCCATATGGAATTAGTTCCAAGGGGAAGGAAGTTTATCTTTTGACAATACTCTAAATAGTACAAGAGTTATGTTGTTCAAATGTGTACACAACATTGCATTGCATTGCATTGTATTATGGCTTGCGTTGATGATCTGGTGATATAATTGTGTTAATTGGATTCAGATTGATTATACTGAGACTTGGCAGACTTGGGATTAGATGCTATAACCTAGGTGACGACGTGTACTTGGTTTCTGATTTGTGTTGACTTATACTTGTTGATTTACCTGTTTATCTTACTTTATTGTTTGTATTATGTTAGCTAAACTTAGTCGGCCTATGATAACTACCAGTACTGTGGTTTTGTATTGACCTACACTTGCTACATTCTTTTATGAATGTAGAATTCCAGGTGAGTTCAACCTCCGTTTCTCGTGGCTGTTAGTCGCTCCGAGAGTTTCTTAGAGTCTACAGGGTGAGCACGAGATGTCCGCTGCCTTGAAGATTCTTCTTTATCTATGTCTGATTTTCTATTCTGAGACGTATTCAGACTTGATGTATTATTGATATTTCAAACTTGTATATTCTAGTTAGATGCTCTTGTATGGATTAGACCAGACTCTGGAGTGTATTTTCCTTACTTCCGCATATTTTTTATATTATCATTGTCAGATTTATGTGATTTTATCTCTTCCGCTCATTTAATTTTTTGTCTATGCTTTTACTATAGTTGGGTTGAGGGTTCGCCTACCGAGGTGGGAAAGGTAGGTGCCCGCCCGACTTAGTGAAATTAGGTTGTGACATTCATCAAGAAGATCATATTAACTTCTCACCACAAATCAAATTATAGATCACCACACATCGAGGAATGGAATTTAGCCCACATTATCACTCAATCAATAGTATATAGGAATTCCAACCACACATTACGCCCGAAGACTAGACATGCTTTCTCCTATCAATCTCATAAAACATACAATCAACTAATCAAAGTCTAACTCAAGTAAGCCGTAACCTACCTCAACTGCAGAGCTGGAACAATACAAATCACTTCGCTATAGCCTTTCCCTTCTGTAATGCCTCGGAACGCTCAAAGTCTAGCAATTAAGATGCTAAATAAGTCACAATCACTCTAATCAACAATATCAATTCAATGAACACCCTTCCACTTTACCCCTTCTAATGGGTGAAGGCTTTCAATGTATAAATCATCCTACATTGGCCTTAGCAACCATAAACTATCAATTCATAAGGTTATTCATTCAAGTTATCACTTACAAGTAGTTTCTGTGGTCAAGTTACCATCTTTATGAAACCCTAAGTCTCAATTCACTTAGTTCATGTCTCTAACGGTTTAATTATTGATTAGAAAGTGATAACCCAAGCCTTTAGATGATAACCACACAATCATATTCATAACCCACCAACTATTAAAGGTCTATTAAGTTCTAGGATTACTAGTCTCAATTTACCATTGTAGACCCATTAGAATGATGATAATCTTAGAGATGAATGCGTAATGAGGGGAGGAAGGGTTGACACTTACCTCTCAAGACTATTCATTCCCTAGCCTTAGAATTTCGCCCTAGGCGCTCCTTGGAAACTGTGTTGGAGTTTTATGAATAAAGAATTTGAACTAAGTAGTTAAAAACACGGTTTACTATCCTTGTCGACCGCTGCGGCGGTCGTTCTATCACTGCAGCGGTCTCGCTATAGCGGGCAAGGGCCCGCAGTAGTGAACCTCCACTAAATGCTCATTTTCGCTGTGGCGAGCACGGACCAGCCATAGCGTTAGTGCTACAGCGGTCCACCCATTTCCCATGTATCCACGGAGGCGAGAGATACGCCTCTACAGCAGCCCCGCCACAGCAGTACTTCGGTTGCCGCATTGGTGCCACTGAGCCGGTGAGCTCGCTAATTTCCACAGTTTTTCACTCTATCACACAACACCTCATCCGAGGCCTCACAAACACAAATAAAATGTGCACATTAATGTAAAAACACCATACAGACTCACTTGTGGCTTCAGAATCCCCAACGGAGGTCTAATTTCCTACGTCGGCCCCAAATAGACTGAACACAACCAAATAATAAACACGACAAGCCAAGTTTCCAATTCTTAGACTTCTACATTTGAGTTTCTATTAGCTCGTTCTACCCTTGGAAGGGTTCTATTTGGTAGGGTGATCCTAGATTTTCCATAACGACCGGGAGGGTCGCTACAAGTCCATACTTAGCAAAATAAACTAAACTCAACAATTATGAAGGAGGGAGGCTTGGCCCAGAATCCAAACAATCAGCCCACACTAGCCAATATGATATACCTCATATACACTGAGTATACTGTCTTCTATACACTTAGTGAGTGTCCATAAGTGAGTATACCCTGTATACTTGGGTATATCACTTGGTATATTAAAAAAAATAGAAAATCAACCCATTAAGAATAAAACAGCCAAGAGAATCATATAAATGGATTTAATACTTCAAAGTTTCAAATGGACACCAACAAACAAAGGCAAGACAAGGTAACTGCCCACTTAAAACTAAATGTATAATATACAAGTTTCATATTGGTAGAATCAGAATATCTTTAAAGTACAAAACTGGACAACACAATTTAAACCAAGTAAAAAGAGGAAATTCAGAACATGAGCATATATGTTTGCTTATCCATTTGATATTAAAAAGGATCCTATAAGGTTTATTCTTATATAGGGGAACCCCAGCAACTTAGAAGGAGGATGACAAGCTGGGTTTTTGACTAGAAACTCAAAGCTTGTCCACTCTCTTCTAAGTCCTAGGCAAGTCACACCTATGCTTTGAATAAATCCCCAAGGGGCACCTTCATTATCAACCCCCAGTATTACAGAACCAACACATAATGCCATAATACCAAATCAAACTTCATAGTTAGAAAAAAACAATATATGAGGCCAAGTACAATAAACATTAAGCTATGTAGAACAAACTGGTCCCCTATCAACATTTTAACATATTCCCAAGCTATATTTTTCATGAAATGGTGTTTGCAGGTTGATAACAGAATGTTTAAGTCTATAAGCTAAGTCCTCAACACAGAAAAATAGTTTAGAGAAGAAAAAGAAAAAATAACAAAGGGGGAAAGCAGACTGAATCACTTGAACAGATTTAAATGGCAATTCATGGACGACGAGACATGTATCTACAAGTCACAGTGTTCAAAAGTTAATAAAAAAGGTCAAGTAGACAGTTTTATTTCATTCAGAATTCCATTTATAGACTTAAGACATTATTGATGTGTGATAATTATCATCAGAGTTGTCAAAACATTTACAGGCATGGGGTAGACTCAATTAACATATGAGAGATCTTTAGCAGGGTTGTATACTAAATCTAAACACTTTTAAACCCCTATTTCTATCAGCTTCACTGCATATACCATGGCATAATCAAACTGATTCACATGTGCTTTCTTATAATCTTAAGCTAAGTGAAAAGGTTCAGTCATATTATAACAACAATTAGATAATATTAACTTAGCCTAAATTGGAGTACACAGCTTAATAACCACTTAGTGTTCAAACAAAACATAAACCCATCAAGCAGTTACTTCACATGATCTTAAGTGTGTATTTAAACTGGCAAGCAGAGTAAGAGCACAAAGCAATAGAATTTGGTTGAAATCTAAATTATATTTAATAAATGTTAGGCTAATAAAAAAACATGATCATACCAAACTGATGATCAATTAATACTACTCCATAACCAGGCAAAAATAAAATAAAATAACTAGACTAAACTAAACTATCTATGGACAAAAATAAATTACATAACCTAACAGCTCACACAAAACATTCTTTGAGCTTAAAAAGAAAAAGAAACATAAACATGATATGAGACTGAAAATGCGAAATAAAAAGGAAGAAAGGAAGATTATTTACCTTTCTCTTGTGCAACACTAATAGAGATTGAACTTGGATAGATCTCCTTGCTCCTTAATCCCAACACTCAGCCGCACCAACACAGAAAAAGTAAAAAATATTTAAAAATTATACATAAATCGAAAATTTAAGTTTCAAAGCAAAGGTATGCCAAAACTAAGTATTTCAAGTTTTTTGGAGTAAATCTCCCAAAAAAAAAAAAACTCTTCTCCAAATTCGCAAAAAGCGCTAATTCACCGATATGGGAAAAGTCTCAAATTTGGACTTGTTCCTCACAAACAAGTAATCGTAAGGCTCAGATCGATGCATGCAACAAATAAAGGGTTGGATTTGCAACCAGAACTCAACAGATCCTTATGGTCACAGTCGGACCAATGGGGTTTGATGATTCAAACTCATCTCAAGACAAAAGACATTAAAAATACGTACTAACAAACGTTGATTTTTGCAAAAAAGTAAGAGATAGGGGGTGGTAATACCTCGTTTGGGCTGATTTTGGTGAAAAGAGGGTGAGAAATGGCAGAGCAATTAATGCTCTTTCTATTCTCGACCATGCACGGTCCAAAACCAAAGAGGACCTTTCCTTTCTTTGTTGTTTCCGGCATAGATGACGTAGGAGAGAGGGAAGGGGAGGGGTGGCGGCTAGGGTTTCACAACCCATTGAGAGAGAAAAGGCTCTTAGGGTCTGTTTGTTATGAAATGAAGAGAGGAGGGGTATTACCCCCCTCTTTAATGGATAGTTGGGCCGGTTTAGGTCTCTTTTAGGCCTGGACTCGGCTGACACAAAAATAATAAGGGGCAGCCCATATATATGTGTGTATATGTGTGTTTATACGTACATACATGTATATAGACATATACATATGTATATATGGAGGGTTGTATATGCAGATTTTGACAAATAGCCGTATTAAAGAAACGTCTTTAAAGTTGAGGGGCAAAATGATTATTTATTTTCGTTAATCAATTTGCTTGAGTTAAACGGGGTAAAATACTTGTTAATTTGGGCAACTAATTAAACAAGATAATTGTTATAATGCTTTTGATTTTGGCAAGTACCATAATTGTTGCAATAATATGTAAATTAATTTCCAGATGATTTATAATATTTATAGAAGTCATTTTACCAAATGAGAATGGTAAAATATTATCTAAATAATTTTATAAAATCATTTTGGCTTCTAAAAATACATATTTTACTCCATTGAATACCTAAGGATTCTGGGTGATCAAAATAATTTATGGGAGGTCAAAAATTAGGTGTCAACAAATGCTCCTTTGGTGTTCGGGGATGGCAAAGCCATCTCTAAACAGTGAAATTTGACTAACCCTGATTTTTGACTGACCCATCTCCATATTACCTCTCGCTTTTATGTAATTTTCAAAATATGTGGTTGGACCCTGGTTTCTGGTTTTCCTACATATCTCAGGTTACATGAGAATTCAGGTCACTTGTAGTTCGGCTCAATTTATGCTTCAAAAAATGCGAATTTAAGCAAATTTTGGATTTTCCGGTTATGAGGCCGAGATGTTCGGTGTGATTGGTTGGAGTGTGAATGACTCTCTGATTTTGAGTCCGCCTACATATCCCTGGTCTTGGGAATCAAGTCACTTGTAGTTTGACTCGATGAGAGGAAAAGGATATCCTTTATGCGGGAACACCTTTGTGTGTGTGCATCATACTGGTTGCGGAATAATAAAAAGCAAAGAAGATAAGTAAATAAAACATTATTGTGTGGCTGAAGATGGTGAGGAGTGATCTTCCAAATACTGGCCGGTGAGCTTGACTCTCATGGGCACCCTATCACGACCGACTGCGTAACAAACAGTTTCACATTTGCTTCGCATACATATGGATTTGATTTGATCAGCTGGCTCCGTCTGGCGGCTATATTCTGTTCCCAGCTACTGCGTCACGTTGCTTGGTTTTGATGACGAATACTGTGGACATCCGGCCGGATTTACATTGTTTTTATTTTTTGGAGCAAATACTGCGGTCGCTCGACTGGATTTACATTGCTTTAATATCTTGATTATATCTATATGCTTGCATGAATAGCCCTCTCGGCAGTTCATATGAATGACTCTCTCGGCTTGTTTGTATAAATGACCCTCTTGGCATGCTTGTATGGGGGCCCTCTCGGCAGTAGGAAAATAGATATGTAATGGACCTCATGGCAAATAAGAAGAAGTGATGGCCCTCTTGGCAACAGGAAAATAGTTATGCAATGGCCCTCATGGCAAATACGAAGAAGTGATAACCCTCTCGGCAACAGGAAAATAGATATGCAATGGCCCTCAGGGCAAATAAGAAGAAGTGATGTGAATGATATATATGACCTGTTTGGCTAAATTGTCTTTCTTTCATCCTTTATACCGGTTGTGACCCTCGAGGTCAGATATGCCGTGTTATTCTACTACAACCCCATCGGCTAGAGATTTTTCTATTTACAGCCTTTGTCCTTTGTGAGCCCTTTTGGCAAGGTATTTGCCCTTGCAACATTCAAATATTTTATAGCCCTCGTGGTTGAATATTTGTCCTTGTGGCTTGCCGGTCCTTTTGTAGCCCTCGTGGCTGGGTATTTGCCCTTGTGGCATGCCAATACTTTTGTAGCCCTCGTGATTGGGTATTTTCCCTTGTGGCATTCAAATCTTTTTATAGCGCCCTTATGGCTAGGTATTTTTCTAAAAGCCTGATCACTGCAACTGTCTTGAACTTCTTTTGGCGAACCATTTCCTGCACATAAAGCAAAGTTAGGAAAAGGATCGTCCTCCGATGTCCTGGGGACCTGCATCAGAAATGGGTTTGTTTTTTCCTACTTAAAGTTGATTCATGCTGCCAGCACTCTCGCGTCTTCAGCTTTCTGGACTCGAAACCCTTTCGGCCTCAGTATTCGAAAGATGAATTTATTTTTATTATACAGAAAATCATAAAGGTATTTATTTTTAGGGAAATAAATGCATTGTTTTGAAAGTTATAAGGTTAATTGTCATGACATGTGCTTTGAATAAGGGAGATCCCTTCTTTCGTGATTGGGGTTCTTCGCTTCCTCGCGCAAAATTTTTGAAACCTTTTCTCAAAAATTCTGCCCCAGCTTAAGTCTTGTTCGATGAACTCTCGTGCCGAATCTTCCGAGTTGTAGGAAATTTTGAGATCTTCCCAGAAATTCCGCATTAGTTGGGTGTGTGGCGATCTTTGCGTCCTTCGTGAAGTCCTATATCTGAGGTTTCCTAAGGGTTTCTTAGGTTTTTCCATTGGTGCGACTGAGCTCCAAGAGCGCCTACGTATCCTGTCGCAGTAGGAATCAGGTTGAATGAGTTTGGTTTTTACTAATAATGCGAGCGGGTCTCAAACGGACTGCCTACGTACCCTACTGTGGGGAAGTCAGGTGATTGCGTTGTTCATATTACAAAGTTTTTTTTGTTTTTCCCATCTATTACAAAACGATTACAAGCAAAAGGGAATAGCTAATACAAGCAAATAACATAACGATTACATGCAAAAGTATTGCTATAGACTGAGCAACTTGTCTTCATGTATAGTAGCGCTTGATTGCGTCTGAATTGATTGGATTTGGCCACTCTTGTCCGTCCATTTCTGCCAGTATGATACGCTCAAATTACACCTATTAATGGTATAACGCGGACGTTGTCAAATATAGTAACCCAACAAGGTTGGGGTTGAATCCCACAGGGAATATGGTGTGAAAAGGTTACTAAAGTCGAAGGATGCTAAGCTTAGGTCTGTCTTAATCCGATGATTTTGGTAATAGTTGATTTTTCTATAACTGTTTGCTATCTACTTGCTTTGGTGGAAATTTATGGTAAAAGAAACTAAGGTTGTGTCCCCATTAGATATGGTGTATGATCATGGGTATTGATATTGATATACTTCTAATGGATCATTATATGAATGCACTTAATCTCTATATGAATCTCTACTATTTCCCAATAAATAAAGATTATCTTTTTCTATGATTTTCCCAAATATAAGAAAGTAACTATGAAGAACGATTAATCATGCCAAGTAAATTCTTCTTATTCCTAAGTGAATTTATTAAACAAAGTTTAAAGCTTTGAGTTCTTGTTATTTATTCTTACCAACCCTAATTATTTTCCCAAATAAATCAAGGTTTATGGCTTTAATCAATGTTTGCAACCATTAATTATGAATGAAGAATGAAGAATAAATAAACCCTAATAATCCATTATGTGTATATCATTCATAAACCCAATCACAAAACACCCATCATTGGGTTCACAACCCTAGTAAGGGAATTTAGCTACTCATGACAAAGAACAAGAAATAAGAAATTGAAGAATTCATAATTGCTTACTTTGGAAGAAAAGAGGAATTGATAATACTTGAATTGATGTTTGAACCTTCAAAAACTAGAGAGTATTTAATGTTCTAAGCCACAAGTCAAAATATAATAACTGATGACTATTAAAACCCTACAATGATTATTTATAGGTTCTGAAAACGTGAAAGTTGCAGATTTGCACTTTGGTCCCGTCGATACGAAATACGGTCCGTAAAGTGAAATACGGATCGTAAACCAGTTTACGACCAAGTCGTCCTTCCAGTTGTGAGCAACTTCAATCTTTTGAAATACGGACCATAAAGTGGTTTACGGCCCGTAAACTGCCCAGTCGTCTTTCAACTTCCAAAACTCTGACTTTCTGCCAAATGCTCGAATGGTTAAATACGATTTGAAATACGGACCGTAAACTGAAATACGGTCTGTAAACTGAGTTCGTAAATCACCATGTCCTTAGCCTGCCCTTCTGGTTCTGTTACTCTTTAATACGCCCATCGAATACGGCCCGTATTTTAGAATACGGACCGTAAACTGAGTTTACGACCACTTCTGCACTTTCAACTGTTTTCATACCAAATCTGTTCCGTTTCCTAAAAAATACTAAAAACCACGTAAAATCACATAAAATTGCTTAAAAACAAGTAAAACTTATAGAAGAAAAGCATCTATTTGTGACGTAAAATCACGCCACATCAACACCACCAACTTAAAGTATTTGCTTGTCCTCAAGCAAGCCATACAAAACAACGACTCAATCTACACCTAGATATCATAGAATAACAATGTCTACATTGGTTTTGACTCTGAACTACCGGCATGCATGTTTTTCTTCAAAGGACCACCCCAATTTTCTATTTCAAAGCAATATACATACTCAAGAATGATATGACTAACAATGAAGCTTCAATGCATGGCATTACATTATCGAACACATTATGATGCACCCAAACGCTACTTTAGGCGGTCACTTTATTTTGCTCAATTCTCATCCTTATGCCCTCACATAGACCAAAGAATGTCCCAACACACATATATATATAACAAGAATGGGACGAAGATGAAAGAGAAGAGAAAAACACTCACACTCACAAAGAAATTCATATCTACACATGCAAATACCATAGGCTTGCCCTTATTTTCTATGTTTTCATCCTAGGCTCGTTCGGTTGTGATCACATTAGGACTTGTTTTGGCTTGTAATGTAGGCTTAGGGACGGGTAGGATACTTTTTGGATATTAGTGACTCACCCTCCTTGAACACTACAACATCTCTTCACCTTGATTTACCTCTTTTCTTTCCAACCCCTTCATTTTCTTTCAAGTTTTCGACCTCGATGTGATTTTATTCCTATCCAACTTGCAAATCTTTTTGTGTTAAATTTTTTTGATTTTATATATATATATATATATATATATATATATATATATATATATATATATATGCAACTACCACATCGAATCTCCACTAGAAAACTCCACCACTCCCAACTTATGTTTTTAACATCTACTTCACATTTAATTCACCCCCAACTTAGGCACTTTGCCTTATCTATCTAGTAGCATCAAGGAGGGAACGGGTGCGAAGATGGATAAATTGCACAACGGGTGAGGTTTCATATTTGGCTAGCCAAGAAAAAGGTCAAAAGGCTCAAAAAGGGAAACTAGGGATATTTTTAGCTTTTGGTAAGGCTTATTTAGGCAAAGTGACTATTTACACAAAGAAAGCCTAAGATCATTTCACAACCAAACTAACTTTCGGATTTCAAACAAGACCAACCAGGCAAGTTTTAGATTATACATGCTTAAACAGAATTAAACTAACAACTCACACACACATTGGCATAAGGACAATTACTTTTACACTTGTGACCTCCTGAGTAGTCATTTATCACACACAATACCCTAATAATCATAATGTCATATAAAGAATCAATCATGTCAACCAATAACTGTTCTAAGTATGCATTTTTCAAATTTTTGAGGGGTCCAAAATTTCCAACAAACCATAACACATGCCAGCAGTTACAAAGTAACACCAAATAAGTCAAAATTACTCTACTCAACCTAAGCAACATCCTAAACATGCCAGTTTCACCAAAATAAAACCCCCCTCAGGAAAAGAACTCTGGCAAAGAAAAGCCGAGGGGGTTCCTAAACACATATTTACACTACACTACTATCAAATAGTCCCAACCCCAACTAAAGAATCAAGCACTGTCTCAGTGCTTCACTTATAAGAACGAGGGAAAGAAGTGGTACCTTGGCGCCCTTGGTACTGTGTGAAACTCACGACTGGCCCGCTGTATTCGGCGGTTGACCCGTGGACTCTCTTGGTTGTTGCTGCGGCTCAACTAACGATTGAAAAATTGCCTGCTGCATTTCCTTCTTCTCTGTCTTCTTTAATCTCTTGTCCAACTCCTCTGGGTCCTCATATGGCTCGCGGACCCTCTTTGCTGTATCGCGAACAAAGGGTTCGGCATCCTCCGTCTCCTCCTCAGAATCCATCAGGTCCAGCACCTTAAACGTATTAGGCAAAATGGCACGTGGTGCTGGCACTGGTACGACTACCATACCTTGCACTTTGAGTGCCTCAAGCTCCTTCTTCAGCTTATCCAACTCACTCCTCAATGAGATAAACTTCCCACTGGGTGTGGTCTGCTCTCGAGTCAACAATTTCGCCTTAAAACTATCTAGTCTAGCCTGATACACTTTGTGCTTTTTCTCAAACTCCGCACGGATTTCTGTGGTCTCCTCTGTAACCAACTGCTGCACTATTTTCACCACTTTCGGCTTAAATTGCTGCAAGATTTTTCCTACTTGCCTTTCAGTCCTCACTGCTTTGACTGCAATCTGGCTGTAATTAGCATGGATGAAGTGCAGCAGCTCCAGCTCTGGATCAGCAGGCTCGGCTGTCGCAGCGGCAGTGGCAGACCCCGAAGGAGGGCCCTGTGTGGCCGGAGGTGGTGGTGGAGGTCTTGCTTCAGAAACACCCAGCGTGGTTGCAAAAGCCGGTGTATCGACAGTATCTGGGACACCTGTAGTGGGAGCATCATTCTCAGTAGTAGCAGCACCAATCTCGGACTCTACTGGGTCAGTACCATAAGCATGGCTCGGACTCAACTCTAGCTGAGTGTCGTCGTCATCACCGGACTGATCTGCCTCTTGGTCCTTCTTAGTATTTACCTTATTCTTCATCCAATCCTCTATACGAGTAGCTGTGATGGTGCCATCCCATTTAGGAAGCTGAAATATCCTTACATGTCTACATAATTCCGTGATAAGACACGGAAATACCATGTTTTGGTTGGGCTTGTGTGCCCGTACATGCAGCTCCTCAGCAATGAGCTCCCCAATATTCATTGGATACTTTGACATCAACGAGGCAATAGTGACTGCCTGACTGGTGGAGAGGGTATTATCCGCCTGGGTTGGAGTGATCCTGTACCGAAACAATGTCCACCAAAACTTAGCTTCCGTGGACAAACAACTTTTAGCAATTTTGATTCGCCCATTTTTGCTTATGTGGCTCAGATGTGATAATCGCAGCAGTCCATTCCCTCACAGATTTCTTGTCTTTCCTGTCTCGTTTGTCTTGGAATAGGCTCAGATCAGTGGGAGCCACAAAATCATTACCAAACAGGACTTTGTTGATGGCTTTGGAGGAAATATCAACAAGTGAGTTCCGGACTGTCACATTCTCCAGAATGGGTATCTCATGCCAAGCACGACTCGGCTTCTTCATCGACATCAACACAGCCCCATATGATGCATAGAACTCCCGCACAATGTGCGGAGCATAATCTCCCAGCTCATGAGTGAACACATCCAGCTTGTACATTTTGATGGTATCATCCAGCTGTGGATGAGCCGAGATACCATCGAAAATCAGTCGCCGTTCCTCAAATATTTTCCGCTGCGGCTGTCCCCCAGTTTCTGTCCCGGCCATCCATTGGTCATACAATTTCTTTGACCCTATACCGAGAACCGAAGTTTTTCTTCCTCCAGCCGTTTGGTCCTGACGGCCAGCTTACGACCCTCTGGCGGCATACCATCATCCAGATCATTACCATCACTTGGCCCTGCTGAGTCACTCTCCTGATCCGTTTGGTGGGCTGTCCCCCTGCTTGATACTTCCGCGTTAGAATCCCCCTCTTCAGACTGGGAGGCTTCCGACGCAGACTTGGACGGGGTCATAGGTGGGGGTTCTGATGGCCTTGCCGATGTGCCTTGTGTGGGGGCCTCCCTGACCTTTGGTGGCGGTATAACCTCTGCGCACTCGAATCTTGATTGTTCCCCTTCCAAATTGGAGGGTTCATCTATCAACCTCGAATCCGAACGCGCTTTCTTTCTTGTGCCAGTGCTTTTAGCCCTCACTTTCTTTGCACTCCTTTTCTAACCCATTCCTGCAAAAGACACATTATATTAGCTACCATGGAACATCCGATCAACAATAAGACAAACTGACTGTGCACAAAAACTGTGTTCTGTCTGTGACCGTAAACTCAAAAGACGGACCATAAATTGAAATACGGTCCGTAAAGTACGATCGTAAACTGCTCATTTTCTTGGAGACCTTTCTGTCCCTTCGTGACATGCTTAAAGACGGACCGTAAACTGAAATACGGTCCGTAAAGTGAGATCGTTTTTCGCATCACAGATCTAGAACATGTTTTGATTTCTGGATTTCGTTACACATCTTGTTTTCACATTGTTTTGGGGAATAGGTTACTCAGACTTCACCTAATTTTCTACCAAATTTTCATAATTCCCTCAAGAGTCAAGCTATTGGTGGGCAGACCAAAACTTCAAATTTTGAATTTTAAAGTATGGAATGCCCTCCAACCCATTTGGGTTTTATTAACAACTTCCCAAGAGAATTAAAAGAATTTAACATATCTATCCCCTCACAAGATCATTAACCAAGGTAAGCAAGCACTTAATTGCACAAAACCTAGCCTAATCACACTTACCACCAAGTTCAAACTCACTGCTGTAAAATAAAGTGGGGAGTGTCAATCATACCTTTTTATGATGAACCAATAGATCACAATAAGCAAAGACATTGAGAGCACTACTTCAATCACAACCAAATTTAAACCTAGGGCAGAGAGATTACGAATTTTGTGAGAGTGGGTTTATTTTTTAGTGTGAGTTGTGTATTTATGGAGTTTAGAAAATGGAAGATGATGGCTTTTTTTTTTGTGGGAAATCGTAGGGGTTGAGAAGGAGGGGAGTTAAGGAGGGAAGTTAATGGAGAGGGAAGGTAATGGGATGAAACGGTCTCTCTGCCCGTGATTTAAATCGTTGCCCTCTCTTGTATTAATGACCATTTTTTTATTCTAAATACGGTCCGTAAAGTGATTTATGACCCGTATTTAGAGATGTTGATGTGGGCAGTACACTGTATTGTCTCACGAAAGATTACGATCCGATTTACGGACCGTATTTCACAATACGGTTTTTCTTCCATGGTCGTAAACTTTCATGTTGCATTACAGTGCTTACTGTTTTGTGACATTGTTAAATACGCCCCATTTTACGAGCCGTATTGTGAAATACGGTCCATAAACTGTACGTGTATTTTGCAATGTTGCGAAACAGTCTTACTACTTGACTTACCTGCTGTTCAGCAATATTTTCTGCAATATATTCCGGCACCAAAACAACCATTACCCTATATGTAATCAAAAACAAACAAAAGAAAAATAAACATTACACTTGGGTTGCCTCCCAAGAAGCGCTTGATTTAACGTCGCGGCACGACGGTGGTAGCCATTCACTCTTGATCTGCGTACACCAGATCATTGTTCATTCCGAGGTGCTTCAACCTGTATCGGTCAACAATCCTATCCTCCGAAACCATTCCGTGATAGTGCTTCAATCTCTACCCATTCACCTTAAATGTCCGAGTTCCATCTCCGGACTTTAACTCAATTGCTCCATGGGGTGAAACACCTACCACCTCAAATGGACCAGACCACCTTGATTTGAGTTTACCAGGCAGCAACTTCAACCGAGAGTTAAACAACAATACAGGGTCACCCTTGTAGAATTCTCGCTTCAGGATCTTCTTGTCATGGTATTGCTTCATCCTTTCTTTATAAAGTGTTGCACTCTCATATGCCTGGTACCGAAACTCATCCATCTCATTTAGTTGAAACAACCTGACCTTGGTTGCTTCCTCCAAATCCATATTCAATTTCTTTAGTGCCCACATAGCCTTGTGCTCAAGTTCAACCGGCAAGTGACAAGCTTTTCCGAATACAAGCTTGAATGGTGAAGTCCCAATCGGAGTCTTGAAAGCAGTCCTGTATGCCCACAGAGCGTCATTGAGCTTGCAGGCCCAATCAGTTCTATTTGCATTTACTGTTTTCGCTAGAATACTCTTGATCTCCCTATTAGATACTTCAGCCTGCCCACTTTTCTGAGGGTGATAAGGTGTTGCCACCCTATGTTTTACACTATATTTCTCCATCAATCCCGCGAAAGCTATATTACAAAAGTGGGATCCACCATCGCTGATTATAGCCCTCGGAGTACCAAAACGAGTAAGTACTTCTTGAGGAACCCCATAACACTCTTGGCCTCGTTATTAGGCAAAGCCACCGCTTCTACCCATTTTGACACATAGTCCACAGTAACCAAGATGTATTTCATGCCACCCGAACTCACAAAGGGTCCCATAAAGTCAATCCCCCAGACATCGAACACTTCTACCTCCATAACAAAATTCATCGGCATCTCTTGCCTTCTGCCGATATTCCCTTGCCTTTGACATTGATCACAGGACCGCACCAACAGATTAGCATCATGAAAAATGGTCGGCCAGTAATAGCCGCACTCAAGTACCTTAGCTGCAGTCCGGTTTCCGCTATGATGACCCCCAACAGGAGAGTCATGGCACGCCTTTAGAATCGCCATCACTTCACTTTCAGGAACACAACGCCGAATGATGTTGTCAGAGCATGTTCGGAACAAATAAGGCTCGTCCCAATAATACTGTCGAGCATCCCGCAAGAATTTCTTCTTTTGGTAGGCTTTGATATCTTCTGGAACTATGCCTGTTACCAAATAATTGGCAATGTCAGCATACCACAGTGCCACCTCCATTGACACAGCCAACACCCTCTCATCCGGAAAATAATCATCTATATCAAGCTCATTAGAAGGTCTCCCACCCTCTTCAAGCCGAGAGAGATGGTCAGCAACCTAGTTTTCAGTGCCCTTGCGGTCCTTCATCTCAAAATCAAACTCTTGCAGCAATAGCACCCATCTGATCAGTCACGGCTTTGCTTCCTTCTTTGCCATGAGGTATCTCAAGGCTGCATGATTAGTGTAAACCACTACTTTGGACCTCAACAAGTAGGCCCAAAATTTCTCAAAGGCAAACACAATGGCAAGCAGCTCTTGCCCCGTCACTGTGTAATTCATTTGGGCAGCATTCAGTGTTCTGCTTGCATAATAGATCAGGTGCATAATTTTATTGTGCGTCTGCCCAAGAACAGCACCTATTGCAAAACCACTAGCATCACATATCAGTTCAAATGACAAGGACTAGTCAGGAGCAACAATAATAGGAGCAGTAGTGAGACGCTCTTTTAACTCCTCACACGCCTTCCGACACTTATCATCAAACGCAAACTTCGCCTCTTTTTCAAGAAGCTTGCACATTGGGTTGACAATCTTGGAGAAATCTTTGATGAAGCGCCTGTAGAACCCAGCATGTCCCAAGAAACTTCAGACACCTTTGACCGAGATAGGTGGTGGAAATTTTGCAATCAAATCAATTTTCGCTTGATCGACCTCGATTCCCTTTTCAGAGATTTTGTGACCGAGGACGATTCCTTCCTTCACCATAAAATGGCACTTCTCCCAATTTAGCACGAGATTTGTCTCCTCACATCTTTTTAGCACTTGACCCAGATGGCCAAGACAATCTTCAAACGAATTACCTACGACAACAAAGTCATCCTTGAACACTTCCAAGAAATCCTCCACCATGTCTGAGAAGATTGACATCATGCATCTCTGAAAAGTGGCTGGTGCATTACACAAACCAAAAGGCATCCGGCTAAATGCAAACGTCCCATAAGGACAAGTAAAAGTGGTCTTCTCCTAATCTTCCAAAGCAATGTTGATCTGGTTGTAGCCCGAATAACCATCAAGGAAGCAATAGTAGGAATGCCCCGCTAGCCTATCAAGCATCTGATCAATGAAGGGCATAGGAAAATGGTCCTTGCAAGTGGCTGTGTTGAGCTTGCGATAGTCCATGCAAACTCTCCATCCGGTGACAGTTCTGGTTGGGATCAACTCATTCTTTGCATTTGGCACAACAGTGATGCTGACCTTCTTAGGAACACATTGGACTAGGCTCACCCATTTACTATCAGCAATTGGGTAAACTACTCCTGCATCTAACCATTTGATGATCTCTTTCTTGACAACCTCTTGCATATTCTCGTTCAATCGCCTTTGATGCTCTACACTTGGTTTGCTATCCTCCTCCAACTGGATTTTGTGCTCACAAATCCTAGATGGAATACCTCGGATGCCTGATATGGTCCAACCAATAGCACGCCTATACTCTCTCAACACCTCCAAAAGCTGTAATTCTGCTCCTCAGTCAGTAAAGCTGAAACAATCACTGGAAATGTATTATCCGGACTAAGGAACTCATACTTCAGATGTGATGGGAGATGTTTAAGCTCCAACTTAGGTGGCTTAATGATTGAAGGCTTTGCTGGAGGAGTTGTTCTATTTTCCAGATCGAGATTCAACTTCTTTGGGTGGTAGGAATATGATCCCAACCCAACAAGTGAATTAACTGTCTCCGCATAACCTTCCATGTCCTCAGCATCAAAGTTAACAAGAATACTAGCAAGAGCTTCACCCAAACTTTCTTCTTCCATCTTGAACTCCACTGCTTCATCAACAACATCAAACGAATCAATTACCGAAATACTCTCATAAGCACTTAGTAACTTCATCCCTTTGGTAGCCCAAAAAGTCACTTCTTCATCGTTGACTCGGAACTTGATTTCATTTTTCTCGAATCCATTAGAGCCCTCCCTGTAGAAAGGAAAGGTCTCCCCAGAATAATAGGAATGTCCCGATCAATAGCACAATCAAGAATCACAAAATCAGCTGGCAACATAAAATCACCAACCCGCACAAGTACATCATCAACCACCCCAACAGGTCTTTTGATAGACCTATCAGCCATTTGTAACCTCATAGCAGTCGGCCTTGGCATCCCCAAACCTGATTGTTTGTATATAGCAAGAGGCATCAAATTAATACTCGCCCCATTATCACACAAGGCACGAGAAAAATCATGGTGCCCAACAGAACAAGGAATGGTGAACGACCCAGGATCTCCCTTTTTCTGAACAGTTGTAGTTGAAATGATGGAACTCACAGTTTGAGTCAAACTCACGGTTTCATGTTGAACCGTCTTCTTCTTGGTCAACAGATCCTTCAAATATTTAGCAAAACCGGGCATCTCCTTGACAGCTTCCAAGAAGGGAAAATTTAGAGATAACTGTTTCAACTGATCAAAAACTTCTCGAACTTATCATCTTCCTTCTTATTTACCAACCTCTGAGGAAATGGAGGTTTAGATTTGAAAAGCTGCGTCAAAGGGCGGAGAGCCCCTTTTACAGCCTGCTTACTTGTGTTATCAGCTTCCTTCACCATCTTTGGAATATCAGCAACCTTCTTGTCAGTAGGATTATCATCAGCAATAATAAGTGCTTCAGACTGCACCTCATCCTCTTTATCTATCGGCTCAAGATCAATCACCTTCTCAGCAGCCTCCTGGAGTATTTTACCACTCCTAGTAGTGATGACAAACACACGGTCTACACCGCCTCCCCCATTCTTGGTATTTGGAATAGTGTCACTCGGAAGTCCTCCCTTTTTAGAAGGGTGTTGCTCTCTAGAAATATCCCTCATCTGTGACTCAAGCTTCTGAATAGCCGCTGTATGGGAACCCACAGTTTCTGTCAGCCCAGATAAAGTCCTTTCAGACTTAGATTGATTTGCTAGAATTTTTTCAAGCATTGATCCAACCTTCGAACTACATTGCTCTGTTGACTGCCCTTTTGGTGGTATATAAGGATTGGAACTCTTGTTCCCGAAATTGTTGCTGTTGTTGTAGCTCCCTTGGTTCGCACCACCATAATTATTATTGTAGTTCCCAGAGTTGTTGTAAGCACCTTGACCTTGCTGAGGTCTCCATTGATTCTGATTCTGATAGCCACCTTGGTAATTCTGTCTTTGGTAACCCCCTTGAGAGTTATTAACATAATTAGCATCTTCAACCTGTATAGGTAGCCCATCATGGAACGGACCATCTTGAGTATGGTACATCCCTTTTGGCAAAACTGTATCATCATCACAAATATTTACTCTCTTGATCTGGGATTCATAAAACTTCTTTGTTAGCAAGGAGATATTTGTTGCAAGTTTTGCCAATGTTTGCTGGGTGTCTTGATTCTCCTTCACTATATTCTGGATCATAGCACTACCATACGGTACCACATCAGCATTGTTTGAGTGCCAAGCCTGATTATGAGTCGTCAGCTTGTTAAGTATTGTGGTCACTCATCGATAAGTTTTGTTCATGAAACAACCATCAGCTGTATTATTAGCAACTGACTGTGTCACTGGATCTAGCCCTCGGTAGAACTTCTCCATTAATATTTATTCCAGAAAACCATGATTCGGGCTCTTCTGCAAATACTCCTTGAATCTCTCCCAGGCTTCATATAGTTGTTCCCTCGGTCGTTGCTTAAATTCATATATCTTGACACGAATTTCAGCCTTCTTGCTAGGAGGGTACCACTTTGTGAGAAAAGCAGTCACCATCTCTGCCCATGAAGTAATCGAATTTCGGTGCAGCTTCTCAAACCATGTTCTTGCTTCTCCAGTTAAGGAATATTTGAATAACCTCAACCGAATAGCATCTTGTGTAACGTTGTTCTGGATGTGATTAGCACACACATCCACAAAATTCTGCAAATGACGTTGAGGGTCATTCTCGGTAGAGTTTCGAAAGTATCCCTGCAGTTTCAACAACTAGTATAGAGAGGAGTCAATTTTCACGGTGGCAGCTCCAACTCGAGGCTGAACAATAGCAGATGCACAGTCCTCCTCTGGAACAAGATCAGCAAAAATATTCTCATCATCTGATTCATTCGCCTGATTGTTCAACCGACCCCCCTGGTTACCAGCACGTTGATTTTGCTGATTTTGATTCATGTTCACCTGGTTTATACAGAGTAGAAAACAAGGTGTGATGGAAGAAGAAAAAGACTTCAATCAAATCAAACACTATTTAGTAATTTCAAAACCGTATTTCCCGACAACGGCGCCAAAATTTGATACGCTCAAATTACACCTATTAATGGTATAACGCGGACGTTGTCAAATATAGTAACCTAACAAGGTTGGGGTCGAATCCCACAGGGAATATGGTGTGAAAAGGTTACTAAAGTCGTAGGATGCTAAGCTTAGGTCTAATGTCTTAATCCGATGATTTTGGTAATAGTTGGTTTTTCTATAACTAATTGCTATCTACTTGCTTTGGTGGAAATTTATTGTAAAAGAAACTAAGGTTGTGTTCCCGTTAGATAGGGTGTATGGTCATGGGTATTGATCTTGATATACTTCTAATGGATCATTATATGAATGCACTTAATCTCTATATGAATCTCTACTATTTCCCAATAAATAAAGATTATCTCTTTCTATGATTTTCCCAAATATAAGAAAGTAACTATGAAGAACGATTAATCATGCCAAGTAAATCACGCCACATCACAGTACTACCGCTCCTTCGGAGTGTACTTTGCGGACCACATAAGGACCTTGCCAATTGGGAGCAAATTTCCTTTTGTATTCATCTTGATGCGGGAAACTTCTTTTGAGCACCATCTGCCCAATTTGGAAAAGTCGACTCGTTTGTTGAAGGCTCTTGCCATCCTTTGTTGGTATAGTTGATCGTGACATACAACAACAATCTTTTTCTCATCAATTAAAGCCAATTTATCATATCAAGCTCGGACCCATTCAGCATCGTCCAATTCTGCTTCTTAGATGATCCTTAAGCAAGGTATCTCAACTTCGACAGGTCTAACTGCTTCAGTACCATAGACCAACAGGTATGGAGTTGCTCCTGTTGAAGTTCTGGCCGTAGTACGGTATCCTAGTAAAGCATAAGGCAACTGCTCGTGCCAACCTTTGTAATTGTTTGTCATTTTCCTCAATATCCTCTTGATATTCTTGTTGGCTGCTTCTACGGCTCCGTTCATTTGTGGCCGGTAGGCTATAGAGTTTCGGTGCATGATCTTGAATTGCTCACAGATATCCTTCATCAGATAGCAATTTTGATTGGCCTTATTATCAATTATGATGCATTCGGGTATTGCCGAATCATCATCTAATATTGTTTCGCACGAAATCGGCTACCACTTTACGTTACTGACATGTATGATGTTGCTTCCACCCATTTGGTGAAGTAGTCGATGTGACTAAAATGAATCGATGCCTGTTTGAGGCTGCGGGTTCGATGGGTCTAATGATGTCCATGCCCCAGGCGACGAAAGGCCATGGTGAACTCATATCATTAAGCTCACTTGGTGGAACCTTGATTAGATCACCCTGGATTTGGCATTGATGGCACCTTTGCACATATTTGCAGCAATCACTTTCCATGGTCATCCAATAATTTCCAGCTCGGAGAATCTTCTTGGCCAGTACAAATCCATTCATATAGGGTCCACATGTCCCGGCATGTATTTCATCTAGCAGTTTTGTGGTTTCGCCAGCATCTACACATCGAAACAGAGCTAAGTCCGGCGTTTGTTTGCATAACACTTCTTTATTCAACAAGAAACCATTTGCCATTTTTCTTATGGTCTTGTTTTGTCCACTCGTGACTCATTCGGGGTATTCCTATTTCTCTAAGTATATTTTGATGTCACTGTACCACAGCTTTCCATCCGGCTCTAGTTCTACATGGCAACAATGGGCTTGCTGTTCTTTCAATCTTATCCTCAGCGGGTCGATGTGACTACTTTCAAGATGTTAGATCATTGATGCTATTGTGGCCAGCGCATTGGAAAACTTGTTTTGAGCTCTTGGAGTATGTCAAAACTCAATCTTTTTGAATTTCTTGCACAGTCTTTGTGCCAAGTTCACGTACGGTAAGATCTTTTCATTTTTGGTGGCCCACTCACCTTGTACTTGATGAATTAGTAGGTTGGAATCTCCAATGACCATCAATTCAGTGATGTCTACATCCAGTGCTATCCTGAGACCTAAAATGCAGGCCTCGTATTCAGCTAATGTTATTGGTACAATAGAATTTGAGCTCCGCGGCTATTGGGTAATGTATCCCATTTTCTGATATCAGAACTGCTCCTATTCCGGAACCTTTGTAGTTGACTGCTCCATCGAAAAATAATTTCCAGCCTGTGGTTCCACTGCTTCCACTTCTATAGCCAATACCCCTTCATCTGGGAAATGAGTGCGGAGGGGTTCGAACTCTTCATCCACTGGGCTTTCAACTAGCAGGTCGGCTAAGGCTTGTCCTTTGACAGCCTTTTGGGCTATGTATACAACGTCGAATTCGCTCAACAGTATTTACCATTTGGCCAATTTTCCAATGGGCATGGGCTGACGGAAGATATACCTCAATGGATCCATCTTGGATATGAGGTGGAAGGTATAGGAAGACAAATAATGTCTCAATTTTTGGGCTACCCAAGTTAAAGCGCAGCAGTTTTTCTCCACTAGCGTATATCTTGTCTCGCAGGCAGTAAATTTTTTACTCAGGTAGTAAATGGCACATTCTTTTTTCCCTTCTTCATCGTGTTGTCCTAATACGCAACCGAACGCATTTTCAGCAACCGATAAGTGTAGCAACAGTGGGCTCCCGGGCCTTAGTGAGACCAAGACTGGTGGATTGGACAAGTATCTCTTGATAGTATCAAATGCCTCTTGGCACTCTTCTGTCCATTTTGTGAGAGCGTCTTTCTTCAAAATCTTGAGGTTGAGCTCCACAATGATGGTGGATTGAGCTATGAGTCGTCTAATATAATTTAACCTTCCCAGGAAGCTCATGACTTCTTTTTCGGAGGAGGTAATTCTTGGATTGCTTTGATCTTTGTCAGATCTAGCTCTGTGCCCCTTCGGCTGACTATGTTCCCCAGTAATTTTTCGGCCAGTACCCCAAATGCACATTTAGCCGAGTTCAATTTTTAGTTGAACTTTCGGAGCATATCGAAGAATTTCCTCAAATGAGTAGTATGCTGCGAATTTTCCCTTGACTTGATAATGACATCGTCCACGTATACTTCAATTTCTCTATGAATCATGTCATGGAAAATGGTGGTCATGGCTCTTATGTAGGTTGCGCCGGCATTTTTGAGGTTGAAGGGCATTACTCTATAATGGTACACTCCCCATGGAGTGATGAAGGCTGTTTTCTCCACATCCTCTCTATCCATTAGGATTTGGTGATAACTGGCGAAACAATCCATAAATTATTGTAGCTCGTTCTTAGCACAATTATCTATAAGTATGTGGATGTTTGGCAGTGGGAAATTGTCCTGTGGAATGGCTTCGTTGAGATCCTGGTAATCCACATAGATCCTTATCTTTCCATCCATTTTGGATAGCGAAACTATGTTAGCCTCCCAGGTGGGGTACGAGGTTACTTGTACTACTCCAGACTTGATTTGCTTTTCTACCTCGTCCTTGATGCGGATACTAAGGTCTGGCTTGAATTGTCGGTGTATAACCATGCAAAGATATCATATACTCCTTCAATAGGTTTATCAATTCTTCTCTTAAAAGTGCCTCTAGGTGCGCACTTATCCTTGTTTCTTTGACATTCTCTTTGTCACCTAGATTTATCGCTTCTGTTTCGTGCATGTTCAGTTTCCGCTCACTTTCTAACGGCTCTACCTGTTCTGCGAGACCTTTGTGTAACATTGTGGTTGTTGACACCCAATTTCGTCCCTCCTTCATTTCAATACATTTCGTGGAGTTTCTAAATTTATTAACAAGCTAAGTATTTTATTTTCACCATTACTAGCAGTACGTTGTTTCGTCATCATTTCATTTTCGGATTCGGACTCGTTAAATGAAGTCTTTATTTTCTACATATTAATCACTAATCACATAATACATATTATACAAGTTATATCACTTAGGAGTTAATTAATTACCATATTTTTAACCAAATAAATGGCCCATTCGGTAATTCACGACCAGCCTAACAGTCCGGTCCAACTGAAATTACTGACCCGACCCACTTATCCTTAAAAAAAAAACCTCCATCGGTTGAAACCTAATCCTTTTCTCCTTCACGTCTCCTTCTCTCGTCTCTCTTCTTCATCTCCTTTCCCCCATTTCCTTTTCACGAAATTGCCAAAACCTTGACCCGAAATGGAGCTGTTGTTTTTCCATTTTTGAGTAGCCTTCCAGACGCCTCTATTGTCTTCTTCCTCCTCTTTCCAATCCAAGGAAAGGGTCATACTCCCACAACAATGGCAGATCGAAAAACGGACCCATTTTCGTGCAATTCTCTCTATTTTAAACAAAAGCCCAAGCTCCTTTCTCTAAAATTCAGACCTTGCTACTCCATTTGCGGGCAAATACTTCCTCTCTCATCTTCAACGAATTTGGTCAACATAAAGGGCCAAAAAACCCTTCTGAAATTTCTGAAAATAAAGCAACTTCAGAGATTCGATTTTGATTATTTCAAAGGGCTATTTGATTTCAAATCCCGCCCAAAATCAAAAACCCTAGGGTTCTATCTACTATATATACAGCTCTTAAGTCTTGAGCCGAGGGGGGGGGGGGGGGGGGGGAACAGACGAGTATTTTTTGGGACAAAGCATCTTTTTCTTTTAATCTGGCCTGAACCCTTACTTACATTTGACTTTTGAGACAAACGGAATTTCTCTTTTTCAAACAAGAATATATTGTTTCTGTTGATATCGAGATTTTCGATTCGATAGATTTTTTGAGTTCGGGTCGTCGTGTTCGAAAAGTATATTCGAGACGCCGTCGACACCCTGTTCACTGCACCAACGACAGGTCAGTGTTATTCATCCCCTTTTCTCTCTTGTCGATTCTGTCTAGAGTTTTTGTGTTGTAATGTGGGTTTTTGTATAAAAAAAAGTGTTTTCGATTTCGAGTTACTGCTCCCATGTCGGCTGTTGTAAAATGGTATGTTTGTTGTTTCGATTGATGACTGTTGATGCTTCCCAAATTAAGATTACTGTTTTGATAGCTCAAGACCCTTGATTCATTGTTATATAAAAGCACAAGAAAACTCTTAGTCAAAATGCTCTTACGAATATGATTTTCACCAGTATTTGCGCGTTCTTGAGTCTAGCTTGTTAAGCAGTTGTCTTTAAAGAAGTGGCAGTCCTCTCACCTGAAAGATTTAAATACATCTTTAAGTTTAAGTTATTGTAACAAGTAGATTTGTTAGCTGATGATGATTTACTAAATATTATAAGCGTCTCTAATCGAAAATAATCGTGATTCAGATTTCGTCGCATAGAAATGACCAAGGTGCTGGTTGTTGGTTTAGTCTTTGCTCGATTTAAGTTTAGTATGTTTCTGCCGTTTGAGGGATAATTTGATCCTTTTATGTTGTTTGAACAATATTAGTATGGTCATGAGTGTCTCGTTTGAATCTAAAATTTTGTTGTTGCATAAGTTATTCAAGTAGAGTGCATAATATAATCAAACCTGGTTTAGTTTCTGTTGATTAGTTCACTGTTTAGATCCGACTATGGGTTTAGTTTGTCAATTATATGATTAGCATGTCTATTATTGTTTTTCTCATCTGGATATGACCGATGCCACATGAACATACTAAATGCATACTTTCCCTCAGATGTCCTATTCAAACTTAAGACTTTGGCATTGGTTAGTCTGCTAATCGAAATCATTTCTCTTTGTTTATGATCTCTGGAATATGCTATATGTTCTAAATTAGACAATACTATCCAAGACTGCCCAAAAGACCAGGGTAACTATCATAGTATGGCTGGTCTGTTTTCATGTTTCCCCTTTGTAATTCGTTTGATTTATGGGATGTGGATTCAAATTGAGAGGAAAGTCTCATTTCATGTCTGTTTAAACTATTTTCTCAGTCCCCTCAGTACTTGAAATACGTAAAATCAGTATTTGTTCTTATTGAATTGCCCTACCTGGAACCAGAATTTTAAAAGCAATCAAGACCTGAGACGGCTTGTGGGATTTGGGTCTTCTTTTCTCTTTTCAAAATGACATGAAAATGCTGGTAGAGTTCGTGATGCTCTCGTTGAACCGCATTCATATTTAATTTAAGACCGGCCTGTTTTGAAAGTGACCAGTGATTTATAGGTGTAGGACTAGCTATTTTACCGAGTGTTATTCTTGAACTGTTGAGGAGTCTCTCTTATCCAATAAATGTTTATAAGACACTATATGTGTGTATATTCGGTATATTGATATTGAACTGAAATGAAACCCTTCTATTCGCCTTCTTCCTCTTTGCTATTAGGCTACTGCTATGCGATGTACAATCTGCATAGTCCATTGGTCTGTTTGAATTTACATCAATACATGTTTAGCTGTATTTATTGGTTACGCACTAATCCTTTTTTCGTGTTTTTTTATGTATGACCATCGCATACGAGTCCGAGGGACTCGTCGTCTTCCGCATTCGGTGTTGGGCCAAAGCCCAACGAAATCTTCCTCTCGAGTCGGCCCACCCGCAGCCAAAAAATAAAAAAAAAGGAATTCTGGGCCGAGGCCCATAACAGTGGCAGTAACAACAGCAGTCAGTCCGCAGTATATATTGAAATTTGCCGGGCTGAAGCCCAACAGCAAACAGATCTTAGCAGTCCCAAAATGGGCTGAACCCATTTAACTCATTTGCTCTTCTATATTTTTTGTGTGTGCATTTAATTTGTATTGCATGACTAACACTTTTATTTCTTAATTTAGATGAACCTTAGCGAAATTAGTGGGGTTTAGTTTTGATAATGAATAGCTAATTTAAGGATAACTGATAATTAATTCCATAGTTTCATTTTCTTCTTTCATATTAAATTATTTATAGTACCTATAATATTTATCTATATTAAAGCAATTGATTTTCAAGGGCGTGAGGCCACGGACACCTATTTTTGAATTATGTTTTCATTCTTACTATATTGGAAATCTTAAGGTATTACTGATATACAAATATGAACTCAAATATATTTTATAAACAACTCTTCACGTTTGAATCCATCACGTACACCTTTTAGCTAGGCGTAGTTAATAAACATAATAAAAAGGAGAAAGAAAATCATGTCTTGTTCATACTCTTAAAACAAAATTAGTTAAGGCCTCCCCTTTTTGAGTTATTTTCAATTATGTTTAAAACTTTACATATCCCGCGCTCTTTCAGTTTATAACTAAATTCTTTTATACAAATTATTATTTCCACAAGCCCTATTTTAATAGCATTCTTACATGTCTATCTATAACTTTAGCGATACTCACAAAATTATTTTCTTTTCTATAATATTACATTTACACTTAGCCTAATTAATTATAAGTCCGGTCGGTTAACCGTTGTTAATGGATCTTAAAGGGTGTCTAATACCTTCCCATTAAGTTAGTTGAACCCTTACCTAGATTTTGGTTTCGTAGACTTTAAAACGGAGTTAACTTTAGATAATTACTTTAATTAACCTTAGGTGTCCTAATTCACCGCAAATAATTAGGTGGCGACTCTTAACTTTAATTAACCCCGTAATTACCGGGATGTTGTAAACTATTTTGGCTTAGGTTAAAATAGGGTATAATAGCTTGGCGACTCCGCTGGGGAATCTCACTTAGGTTCTAACCATAACGGACTTAGTTTAAATAGGCTTTAATTTGTGTGTTTGTTTATTACTTTATTTGTTGATTAACTGTTTTTACATGCTATTAATTGTTTGTTTGATATAAACTGCTTACGTTTACTGCTTTGATAAACTGTCATTCCGTATCACTTTCCTCCACTCCTGGAAAATTCACACAAATTCACACACTTAAATCGGTTTCGCGGTTCGCGGCCGTACACTACAAAATCACCCTTTAGTTGGATTGATCTTGTGGACTTAGTCGATCGGCGGTGCAGTCGACAGCCACGGACTTTCCACTCCCAAGTTGTCCACTTGGGAGAACCTTGTGTTGTAAGAAACCAACTCTTAGTCAACCTAGAGTAGAGCTAAACCAACACCCGTTATTAGGAGCATACATTTCATGACCTAGGAGGTTTAATACCCTTGGTGTATTAAGCCCATTAGATGACTTTACCCAAACGTCCAAGTGGGTTCACGACCCCGAGCGACACTAATCATACTTTATGTGCATGTTTGAAGGATAATTGTGCCTAAATATTGACTATTTACTATAATTAATTAAACTTTAGGAGGGAGGGAATGACTAACGTTTTATGACAGGTATGGATTTGCAGTGGAGTACAACAAATGACGAAAATCAAGGACAGCACAAACTGGAGCTAGAAGTTAGACGTAGGAAATTGTATTTACTTTACTTAGATTAGGAAACATTTTATGTTGTACTCATTTGATATGTAATAATATTACATTATCTTTGTACTTTATTTTGGGAAATAGAATCTGTTTAATTAATCAAAAGCAATGGGATGAAATATTATGGCACACTTTACCCTTCAAACAAACGTTAGGCCTACCTCTGCCACAAAGAGGTCACATGCATATTAGGACGCGTTATTGTTTGACATACTCGTTTACATTTGTTTGACTTGATTTGATGAATTATTTGCTACATGACTTACTTGACTTTACGTGAGCATGACTTTAGCTAGATATGTTAATGAGACTAATATCACTTGCATTTTATGTTTCCTTTGTCTTATTTCGTTTTTATTATTCCCACAAAAGAGTTGATTCGTGTTGACACTCGAGCTGGCCGACCACCCTTACCTCACGAGGTCAAAGACGTCATCGTTACCTCGACGTAGTTGGGTTGTTCAAGGAAAAGAAATCATTATGTCTGATCTGGCCGCAACTATTTCAACTGGTTTGGAAAACATCGTGATTTCTAGTGATCCCCCGAGACTTCCGAGCATAGAACTACTATTCAACATGATGAACATACTGCCCGCCTGACTCAAGAGATTGAGGATCTACGTGGCGAACTGAATCGGGTTAGGGACCTGACCAATTTGTCCGTTACACTCCAAAGTTCACCTCCTGAACCCAGAACTGTCACACCAAACCCACCTCGTTTTCTATCACTAGAATCTCCAGTTCCTGAACATTTTCCTCCCCGAAATAATGCACCTACCAACAACAACTTTCCTTCAATCACCCTCGCAAATCCACCGAATCCATCATCCGTCTATGTCCCTCCACAAAGCCAACCACCCACCTATATTACCTAAGCTACTCCTAATCCACCACTCGTCAACCCACCAAGTCAATCGCTAGTCCACACTCCTTATGTCCCTTTATCTACCAACACTAATCTGCCACCTGCAACTACTCCTCTGAACCCACCAAACCAACTACCTATAAACACTACTTATAACACACCACCTCCAGTACAAAACACTCCCACCGTCCAAACTTATCCAACCCAGCATATACAAGGGGCACATTTTGTCACCCCTAATGCGCAATATATTCCTCCAGTATATGCAGCAGAAACACAAGCCTTTACCGACCCAGTAACGGTTAGGTTCCATCCCAAGGTGGATCAATACGAGGAAATGGAAAATGAGGCAAAAGCAAGGGCA
Organism: Lycium barbarum; assembly: GCF_019175385.1. NCBI lineage: Eukaryota > Viridiplantae > Streptophyta > Magnoliopsida > Solanales > Solanaceae > Lycium > Lycium barbarum. Next base: position 95,242,677 of record NC_083343.1, on the reverse strand, counting down.
GATGATACATTGTTGAAAGAGATCTACAGTCTCAAAGAAGCAATGAGAAACCTTCAAGTTGCTAGGGGAAGCAAGAGCGTAGAATATGAAGATCTGTGCGTTCGGCCTGACGTCGATTTGCCCGTAGGCTACAAGCCGCCGAAATTTGATACATTCAATGGAACAGGCGACCCCCATACACACTTAAGGGCTTACTGTGACAAACTAGTTAAAGTAGGTAGAGATCAGAACATAAGGATGAAACTATTCATCAGAAGCTTATCTGGTGAGGCTCTTACTTGGTATACACAACAGGACGTCCGTAAATGGCGTGGTTAGAGTGATATAGCAAAAGACTTTATGGACAGATTCAGGTTTAACACCGATATCACACCGGATAGAGTCTACATGACTAAGTTAACTAAGAAGTCAACTGAGTCGTTCTGCCAATATGCGCTGCGTTGGAGGTCAGAAGCAACCAGGGTTCAACCCCCGATGAATGACAGAGAAATGACTGCCACCTTCATTGAATGCTGGCATATTTTATGAGAAAATGATAGGCATGATGGGGCAGAAATTCACAGAAGTTATCAGAATGGGAGAAGCCTTGGAAGAAGCAATCAAATCAGGGAAAATTCAGGATCTTACAGCTTTGCAAGCTGTAAACAAAGCTATTCAATCTGGTTCTATCAATGGGGTTAAAAAGAAGAAAGAAGATGTCGCTGCAGTCATGAACGTCCAAGGACATAAACCAAGCCAAGCCATCACATACTTTAACCATCCACAACAACCTTTCTACCCTTACCAATACGCTGAACCCTACTAAGCTTCACTATCTCCTTACCCTGTATACAACACCCAAGCAAACTACTACCAACCCCGAGCACCTCATTATCAAAACCCACGTCCATACCAATCCGTTCAAGCTCCAACTTACCAAAATCAACCACATACCACACCTAAAGCCCGACCAAACCCTGACATCAAAAACACCCGTAATTACACTCGGTTCGCTGAACCCTTGGCTCAATTGTTCGAATGACTGAAAGCGGCAGGCGTGGTACAACCAATTCAGGGGAAAATTCCCGATCCCATTCCAAGATGGTTTGATGGTTCCAAACGTTGTGCATATCATTCTGGAGTTGCTGGGCATGACACTGAAGATTGCTATGGGCTTAAAAACAAAATCGAAGCCTTGATTAAGGAAGGAGCGATCCAGCTCACTGGAGCTAGGCTCAATGTGGACAACAACCCTTTGCCTACTCACGAAAATGCCAACGTGAACATGATAATTGTCGAGGAAGATGGGGATTCGAAAGAAGCTAGTATGCCAATCGGACAGTTGGGAAAGATTATGTCATCAACTTTTGTTTCTCCCGTGGGAACAATCCAAAGACAAGCACCAATAGAGATTGCTGTTACAACTACTCGCGACACCGAGAAGGGTGCCGAACCAGGAAAAACTCTGAAGAATTGGACTTGTACTCCGTCCCTGGTTCGCCGGGAGTCTTGGTAGATTTGAACATGTAGTGAACTTTTTGAGATAGCACGATTTTGAAATTGAGGCTTAAATCGTGCCCCAAAAGTTTTGTTGCTTGCCTCATCTTTTGAAAAATTAATTGCAAAATCTATGAATGCATTTCTGATTTTCCTTAATTATCTATTATTGTTATTTTCTACTTTATTTATCGAATCTGCCAACTCTATGATTATGACATAAAATGAACAAATGAATAACATACATCTCGAGAGAATAACAAAGAATTTAGAGGATAAGACAAGATTCCATTTGAAAGAAAACGAAATAACTGATAGTTGATGACATAAACCTGAAAACTAGCAATTCAAGAAGAAATCAAAGTACGACATTAGGTCAGACAACCTAGTTTGCAACCTTCCCTTTAATACGTTACGAACTACGTTCCGACCTGATTCCCGTGGTGGGATACGTAGGCAGCCCACATAGGGTTCGGTTGCATTATAACATAAAATCAGAAATCCTTATGTAAGGAGAATTACATATGACTTGATTCCTTTGGCGGGATTTGCAGACCTTCGACATACGAGTCAGTCATATTTAGGTAGAAGTCCAACAAACCTTTTACAATTTACATAACAGAACTACGCTGACCTGATTCCCTTGGTGGGATACGTAGGCAATCCACATCGGGTTCGGTCCCTTTATCAGAAAATTTCAAACCATTTCTACGTACGTACGAACTACGTTCTGACCTGATTCCCTTGGAGGGATACGTAGGCAACCTATATAAGGTTCGGTCACACCATAACATAGGTTTAGTACACCCTTCTAAATCAAAACTAGGGCATATCTTGAAAGATTAGACAAGAGCAGAGTTAGACATCGACAAGATTAAGGCTATCAAACAAGAAGTATTTTAGACAAATGACCTTTCAATTGTTTCAGAAGTGTCACAATCTGAAGTTGGCAGAAATATTTTACAACTTACATACACATAGTTACATATATATCTTTCCTTACATACATACATTTACATATATATATATATATATATATATATATTTCACAACTTATATACATATAGTTACATTTCCTTATACATATACTTACATACCTACCTTTCAAATAAAATACTTTATTTCAATTGTTTCACTACTGTTCATCTACCGAGGCTTGAACGGAGATCACAAGATCCAAACAAACAAGACGAATGGAGCGCCAAAAACGTCAAGCTTCGAGTCAACACGAATCAACTTCCCCCTCCCAAACTAAGAATTTTTCTTTGAGTGCAGGAACAAAAGACTGCGAGACTAACAGTCAAGTCTATCAATCATGGTCGAAAAGCATCATTTGGCTCATGATGGCCTCGCCTCAAAAGCCAAACAGCTTTATTTCCAACTTTATCTTTAATTTTATTTTTATCACAATAACTTTATGACTTTATTAACAAATATACCTGTTTTGTAGGTTGTCGAGATTGAAGACGAATTAAATCAGGATTACGTGTCATTAGTTTGGCCTGTCATGATACCGTCAACATCATCAGCCAAACGGCTATGCTATCACTTTACTCCATACTTTATCAATTATTTTATCATTCACTTTACCTACTTTAACCACTTTACCCTGAACTTTACAGGAATCAACATTAAATCTCCGAAGACAACTGGAGGCATCATTTGGCTATTCAGCCTCTTCCGCATTAGCCAAACGGCTACACCATCACTTTACCTTACCAATTACTTTATCATTTACTTTACCAACTTTAACGACTTTATCCTGAACTTTGCAGGGATTATCATTAAGTCTCCGAAGACAACCGGGGGCATCATTCGGCTATACAGCCTCATATGCATAAGCCATACGGCTACACTATGACTTACTCTCTACTTTATCATTCACTTTACCAACTTTAACGACTTTACCTTGAACTTTACAGGAATTATCATTAAGTCTCCGAAGACAACCAGAGACATCATCCACTTTACGACTTTACCCCAGACTTTACGGGAATCTTCATCAAATCCCCGAAGACAACCGGAGATATCATATGGCTATACAGCCTCATTTTCATAAGCCAGACAGCTGCACTCTTACTTCACTTTCTACTTCATCAATTTCCTTATCATTCACTTTAATAACTTTACCTTAATTTCACAGATATCATCGAGTCCCCGAAAAAACCGGAGACATCGTTTGGCTGTACGGCCTCATCAGCGTATCATTTACCATCAAGTCCCCGAAGACAACCGGAGACATCACATGGCTACATAGCCTCATCTGCATAAGCCAAACACCTACACTTTTACTTTACTCTCTACTTTATTACTTTACTTTACCATCCACTTTACCTACTTTAACGACTTTACCTTAAAATTCCACAGACATCGTTTATTATCGAGTCCCGGAAGACAGCCGGAGACCTTATTACTATCATTAAAATCTACAAATACAACTGGAGATATTATTACATTCTCGACATACACATCACATACCTGAAGACGACCAAAGACAACATTTGGCCACACTGCCTCATTATAAGCCACACGGCTTCATTCGCATTTTCACACTCATATTTATTATCATCTTTACAAGTTTTACATTTTCAACTTTATCCCAGACTTTATTACTAATTTTGACATGAATTTTAGTTTTGACAGAAAATACAATCTACATACAGAGACACAACGCAATGTGAAACTTTATCTTACACAGTGAACTGGGGCAAACGTGCTGAAGAGGAATATCAAACTCACAAGCAAAGGTCACGGATCTACTCTCGAACTCAACTCCGCCTACGTCCACAAACACGTGATACGTAGGTTAATTTATCTGTCATATCCACCGTTAAAACTCTACTCAATCAACTCCTTTCACAACCTTGTAATTCTACTATATCCCAGTCTCACCATAATTTAACACTGGGGCAAAAGGTGTAGCGTTAGTATCGATCCGCTTCTTTCAAACCACATACAGCTTGATTCTCATGAAATTCGAGATATGTAGGCAACTCGAAACGGGTTCGGCCATAATCCCTTCTGTCCATGTAATATTTTCCACCAATTCTCCTAACTCATATTTCCTCAAGTTCTTCTGAGTTCATATTTGTTGGTCGGAACAAAATTGGCTACTATGTGAACTTCTTCGCCCGAAAACTCTTACATTGTATCCGATCGAAGAAGGGCATCTGTTGACACCCAATTTCGTCCCTCCTTCATTTAAATTTATTTCGTGGAGTTTCTAAATTTATTAACAAGCTAAGTATTTTATTTTCACCATTACTAGCAGTACGTTGTTTCGTCATCATTTCATTTTCGGATTCGGACTCGTTAAATGAAGTCTTTATTTTCTACATATTAATCACTAATCACATAATACATATTATACAAGTTATATCACTTAGGAGTTAATTAATTACCATATTTTTAACCAAATAAATGGCCCATTCGGTAATTCACGACCAGCCTAACAGTCCGGTCCAACTGAAATTACTGACCCGACCCACTTATCCTTAAAAAAAAAAAACCTCCATCGGTTGAAACCTAATCCTTTTCTCCTTCACGCCTCCTTCTCTCCTCTCTCTTCTTCATCTCCTTTCCCCCATTTCCTTTTCACGAAATTGCCAAAACCTTGACCCGAAATGGAGCTGTTGTTTTTCCATTTTTGAGTAGCCTTCCAGACGCCTCTCTTGTCTTCTTCCTCCTCTTTCCAATCCAAGGAAAGGGTCATACTCCCACAACAATGGCAGATCGAAAAACGGACCCATTTTCGTGCAATTCTCTCTATTTTAAACAAAAGCCCAAGCTCCTTTCTCTAAAATTCAGACCTTGCTACTCCATTTGCGGGCAAATACTTCCTCTCTCATCTTCAACGAATTTGGTCAACATAAAGGGCCAAAAAACCCTTCTGAAATTTCTGAAAATAAAGCAACTTCAGAGATTCGATTTTGATTATTTCAAAGGGCTATTTGATTTCAAATCCCGCCCAAAATCAAAAACCCTAGGGTTCTATCTACTATATATACAACTCTTAAGTCTTGAGCCGAGGGGGGGGGAACAGACGAGTATTTTTTGGGACAAAGCATCTTTTTCTTTTAATCTGGTCTGAACCCTTACTTACATTTGACTTTTGAGACAAACGGAATTTTTCTTTTTCAAACAAGAATATATTGTTTCTGTTGATATCGAGATTTTCGATTCGATAGATTTTTTGAGTTCGGGTCGTCGTGTTCGAAAAGTATATTCGAGACGCCGTCGACACCCTGTTCACTGCACCAACGACAGGTCAGTGTTATTCATCCCCTTTTCTCTCTTGTCGATTCTGTCTAGAGTTTTTGTGTTGTAATGTGGGTTTTTGTATAAAAAAAAAGTGTTTTCGATTTCGAGTTACTGCTCCCATGTCGGATGTTGTAAAATGGTATGTTTGTTGTTTCGATTGATGACTGTTGATGCTTCCCAAATTAAGATTACTGTTTTGATAGCTCAAGACCCTTGATTCATTGTTATATAAAAGCACAAGAAAACTCTTAGTCAAAATGCTCTTACGAATATGATTTTCACCAGTATTTGCGCGTTCTTGAGTCTGGCTTGTTAAGCAGTTGTCTTTAACAGTGGTTATTTAAAATCAAAGAAGTGGCAGTCCTCTCACCTGAAAGATTTAAATACATCTTTAAGTTTAAGTTATTGTAACAAGTAGATTTGCTAGCTGATGATGATTTACTAAATATTATAAGCGTCTCTAATCGAAAATAATCGTGATTCAGATTTCGTTGCATAGAAATGACCAAGGTGCTGGTTGTTGGTTTAGTCTTTGCTCGATTTAAGTTTAGTATGTTTCTGCCCTTTCAGGGATAATTTGATCCTTTTATGTTGTTTGAACAATATTAGTATGGTCATGAGTGTCTCGTTTGAATCTAAAATTTTGTTGTTGCATAAGTTATTCAAGTAGAGTGCATAATATAATCAAACCTGGTTTAGTTTCTGTTGATTAGTTCACTGTTTAGATCCGACTATGGCTTTAGTTTGTCAATTATATGATTAGCATGTCTATTATTGTTTTTCTCATCTGGATATGACCGATGCCATATGAACATACTAAATGCATACTTTCCCTCAGATGTCCTATTCAAACTTAAGACTTTGGCATTGGTTAGTCTGCTAATCGAAATCATTTCTCTTTGTTTATGATCTCTGGAATATGCTATATGTTCTAAATTAGACAATACTATCCAAGACTGCCCAAAAGACCAGAGTAACTATCATAGTATGGTTGGTCTGTTTTCATGTTTCCCCTTTGTAATTCGTTTGATTTATGGGATGTGGATTCAAATTGAGAGGAAAGTCTCATTTCATGTCTGTTTAAACTATTTGTTCAGTCCCCTCAGTACTTGAAATACGTAAAATCAGTATTTGTTCTTATTGAATTGCCCTACCTGGAACCAGAATTTTAAAAGCAATCAAGACCTGAGACGGCTTGTGGGATTTGGGTCTTCTTTTCTCTTTTCAAAATGACATGAAAATGCTGGTAGAGTTCGTGATGCTCTCGTTGAACCGCATTCATATTTAATTTAAGACCGGCCTGTTTTGAAAGTGACCAGTGATTTATAGGTGTAGGACTAGCTATTTTACCGACTGTTATTCTTGAACTGTTGAGGAGTCTCTCTTGTCCAATAAATGTTTATAAGACAGTATATGTGTGTATATTCGGTATATTGATATTGAACTGAAATGAAACCCTTCTATTCCCCTTCTTCCTCTTTGCTATTAGGCTACTGCTATGCGATGTACAATCTGCATAGTCCATTGGTCTGTTTGAATTTACATCAATACATGTTTAGCTGTATTTATTGGTTACGCACTAATCCTTTTTTCATGTTTTTTTTTATGTATGACCATCGCATACGAGTCTGAGGGACTCGTCGTCTTCCGCATTCGGTGTTGGGCCAAAGCCCAACGAAATCTTCCTCTCGAGTCGGCCCACCCGCAGCCAAAAAATAATAAAAAAAGGAATTCTGGGCCAAGGCCCATAACAGTGACAGTAACAGCAGCTGTCAATCCGCAGTATATATTGAAATTTGCCGGGCTGAAGCCCAACAGCAAACAGATCTTAGCTGTCCCAAAACGGGCTAAACCCATTTAACTCATTTGCTCTTCTATATTTTTTGTGTGTGCATTTAATTTGTATTGCATGACTTACACTTTTACATTTCTTAATTTAGATGAACCTTAGCGAAATTAGTGGGGTTTAGTTTTGATAATGAATAGCCAATTTAAGGAAAACTGATAATTAATTCCATAGTTTCATTTTATTCTTTCGTATTAAATTATTTATAGTACCTATAATATTTATCTATATTAAAGCAATTGGTTTTCAAGGGTGCGAGGCCACGGACACCTATTTTTGAATTATGTTTTCATTCTTACTATATTGGAAATCTTAAGGTATTACTGATATACAAATATGAACTCAAATATATTTTATAAACAACTCTTCACGTTTGAATCCATCACGTACACCTTTTAGCTAGGTGTAGTTAATATACATAATAAAAAGGAGAAAGAAAATCCTGTCTTGTTTGTACTCTTAAAACAAAATTAGTTAAGGCCTCCCCTTTTTGAGTTATTTTCTATTATGTTTAAAACGTTACATATCCCGCGCTCTTTCAGTTTATAACTAAATTCTTTTATATAAATTATTATTTCCACAAGCCCTATTTTAATAGCATTCTTACATGTCTATCTATAACTTTAGCGATACTCACAAAATTATTTTCTTTTCTATAATATTACATTTACACTTAGCCTAATTAATTATAAGTTCGATCGGTTAACCGTTGTTAATGGATCTTAAAGGGTGCCTAATACCTTCCCTTTAAGTTAGTTGAACCCTTACCTAGGTTTTGGTTTCGTAGACTTTAAAACGGAGTTAACTTTAGATAATTACTTTAATTAACCTTAGGTGTCCTAATTCACCGCAAATAATTAGGTGGCGACTCTTAACTTTAATTAACCCCGTAATTACCGGGATGTTGTAAACTATTTTGGCTTAGGTTAAAATAGGGTATAACAGTGGTCTCATCGTATTCCTCGCACTCTTCTTCCTCAACGCTGCTCGACTTATTCAGTTCGCAACATGTCATGACATTTAGGGTTGTTTTATCATTTTTATTATTGAAAATTAAAGGCAAAGTATGTTAGTATATAATATGCATGCATAATAGATAAATAAAATTGTTTTGATTAAACCGAAGCTTTCATCAATTTAGATTGATAAAGTACAATTTGTTGTCCTGGCTTGGATCAAGGTCAAGCCATTTCCATTTTTTGAAAACATTATGAGGTACATAGAGTGATAAAAACTGAGTAATCGGGCCTCGACAGATTCTCCCTATTTGCAAAATAAATTCATTTTTCTATACCAAAGAGCCAGTAGCAGAGTTGAGGTCTAATTAGACAGCTGCTCACCCGGATCTGCATCTCTGATGGTGAGTGCTTCTGTATATTCTTCTAAGATGACTGAGCAATCTTCTTCTCGAAATAGCATCCCTATCCCTTCTTCAATGTCAGTATCGCTCGACATATGCATTCGGTTGGGAAATGACTGGTACAGATTTAGGATGGGTTTGCGAAGATCCGTGACCTCTTGCCTCTTCTTGGTAGGTATCTCATCTTCAGTTGGGACATATCCCAGTCCGAAACAAAAATTGTCCTGGGAAAGGGGAATTAGCTCAGTGATGCCGTGCAAATTCTTTCCCAGACCTTTCCCAGGTTCGAACCTATTCGAGAGCGTAGTTGAAGCAATCATCTTATATAATGCTGGCATGGGAGTCTCAGGGTATTCTATTTTGTGGGCAGCCCCCACGAGTTCCATTACATGAAATCCATTCCTTTTGCCTCTTTGATGACAGGCACGGAATTATTCGGGTAATTGTGCATGCTTGCTTCTCCATGGATTATCACCTCTTGCTCCTTCCAGATGAATTTCAAAGACAGGTGAAGGGAAGATGGTACCGCTCCTACCATGTAGATCCATGGCCTCCCCAAGAGTCAATTATAGTTGGCAGGTATTTCCATAACCTGAAACTCGGTAGTGAATTCTGCTGGACCTATTTTAATGTCCAAATCAACTGCTCTGATGGCATCACTTCGGCCTCTGTTAAATGCTCTTATATTAGTGTAGCTCTGATGAATATTTCCAAAGTCGTATCCCAGCTGTGCTGGGTAGACTCAGGATAAATATTAAGTCCCGCTCCATTGTCCATCAACACACGAGTCACTACTTTGTTGCAACACATGACTGTGATATGCAGTGCTTTGTTGTGATTCATGCCTTCCTTGGGCAACTCTTTTTCTGCGAAGGTAATTTGGTATTCTTCCATAACATGGACAACCATTTCAACCAAATTTTCACTACTCGTTCTAGCTAGGATGTGGGTTTCCTTCAACACCTTCATTAGAGCCAAGCAGTGTTGGGGTGAACTCTGTAAAAGTGCCAATATCGAGATTTGGGCCGGTGTTTTCTTCAGGTGCTCCTCAATGGAGTATTCTATTGGCTACATCTGGTGCCACAAATCTTCAGCCTCACCCTCAGTAATTGCCCTTTTTTGATTTCCTTCTCTTCGGGGTGCCCCTTGGGCAAGATCTTCGGAAGTATAGCACCTTCCCGATCTCATGATTCCATGGGCGGCAACGACTTGGACCAAATTCTTTTCGAGGCGATGCAGGGGTTACTTGAGCCACATGCAGACTGATTAGCGCAGGGATTAGTACTTTGAACCGTGGGCATTCTTGTAGAGAAAGCGACGCCACTGTGCGCTCAAGCTCTTTCACAGATTCTCAGATTGTGGGCCTGCCTGTGACCCAGTCCTCCTCTCTCTCTATCATATGAATAACATTGCTGCCATGGTTTGGCAGGGGATTGGTGTTCACATTAGGAGGAGCAGTTTGGAGCACGATCTCCTTTCGGTCAATCATGTCTTGTATCTTATACTTGAGATTGATACAATCTTCAGTACTGTGTCCTATGCCATTTGAATGGTAGGCACATGTCTGGTCAGCTCAGTAAAATCGGTTCTTTGGGTCAATGACCTTTGGGGGAAGCGTTTGGATCATCCCGGCCACGCTCAATCTTTTGAACAAATCAGTCCATGATTCCATTGTTGGAGTGAACATGCGGGTAGGCTTCTTTTCAAAGTTTTGATGTAGCTCATTATAGATATTTGGTGGTGGCTGATTTTGGTAGGTATTACGTTGGTTATTTTGTGGAGGACGGTAAGCGGGTGGGGGGTTTGGTAATTTGGCTGTAAAGGTTGGTAATTGGGAGGAGATGATTGGAAAGTACTTTGTGGGGTTTGGTAATTTGGGGGTAGCGATTGGACGGTCAGCTGCACGTAATATACAAGCACCGTATTGTAAGGAGCGGGTATGTAAGTATTTGGGGGAGGTGAAGCATATGCTGCCATCGGGAATTCTTCCCTTGTTTTGGGTTTTGGGCTAGGCGTGTGGGATATGTTTGCCACGTCTTCCTTCTTCTTCCTTATAAACCCAGTTGAGATTGACCCAACGTACTTTCCGGTCATACTTATGATTCAGCCTGTTTTGAGACCATTTTCTATGGCCTCTCCTATTTTGACCAGTTTAGAGAACGGTCTTCCGGCCATTGAAAGCAGTTTATCATAGAAGTCCGTTTCTTGCAAACGGATGAAGACCAATACTAATTCTTTCTCTCCCATTAGCGATTGTATCCAGCCAACTTCTGTTCTTCACCTACTTGCGTACTCGCGGAAGTTCTTGGTGGATTTCTTTTTTACCTTCGAAATAGTACATATCCGGTACCGTTTCCATGCTAAAGCGGAATCTTTCCATGAAGGCCGCAGCCATGTCATCCCATGTGATAAAAAAGCGCATGTCTTGTGCCGTGAACCACTCTGAGGCATATCCGGTCAAACTTCGGTTGAACAGCCTCATAATGAGCGCTTGGTTGTCTCGGACGCTAACTAATTGGTCACAGTAGGCCCGTAGGTGTGCATTCGGATTACCTGACCTATTTGGATGCATACACAAGTCGTCATAGCTCAAGCCCGTGCCAGTGAGGGTGGTTCTCATCGACCGTTCCAACATTGCGGTCATCTTTCGTTTAAGCCTTTCATCTTGTTTTTCCTACTCGGCCTTCCACACCTTTTCCATCTCCTCATAGTGATCAATTTCTTGATTGGATGAAAAGGTGTCTGGGGTGACGGGTGTGTGGAAGGAAACAACAGGGCGAGTTCGGCGAGTAGGGGTAGTTTTGGTGGTTGGTAGCGAGATAATGGTTGGTTGTATAGTGATACCGGGATGGGTGTTTTCTGGTGTTGGGTAAGAGGGGATAGAGTGAGCGGTTCTGGGAATTTGGTTAGTGTTAAGTGGTGGTGAGGTATGGTGTGACACACCAATGTGCCCCTCGACTGGGGTAAATAGTATGGTTATCACAATGGACTGGGTGGGAATGTGGTCAGGTAATGGCGAATTCAGATATGGAAAGAACAGTAGAGGCCTTCTTTCTTCAGCAGGGGCCTCTCGGGCAGCATTAGCAGCTTTGTTTCGCGCTATTTCCTCTTGATGGTGGGAAATTTTCTCAAACATCATTTTTATAACGTCTTCAGTAGGTGATGACTCAGGCAGTTCGTGCAGAGGCGATTCTCAGAGAGCAGTGTCAGTAGGAGTAGTTTCGTTCTAGGAAGTACTAGTCATTTTTGCTTTACCTTTGTCTTGTTGGGCTAAGGATGTTATTGCAGCTTTGGATCTGGTGAAGTATACCAGTGTGAACACGAATCAACCACTCTTTCTATAAGCAAAGAATAACTCAAAGTCAAACAGAGTTAGTTCATTAGGTAATAGAGAGATAATTAAGATATCACACATAAATGGCGTTTAAAAGCACTTAGCACATAAATAATCATATGTTTGATTTAAATGCTCAATTAATATCTTGTACGGGGTCTTAGGTACTTGGGCTTTGTTAAGTGAGGGAAATATAATATTTCTAATATATAGGGATCGAGCCTTACGTAGACTGCCTACGTATCCCTCCGTGGGAAATCAGGCCCTTCCATAGTTCAATTTACATAAGATAAGACTCCCTACCTTAAAACCTACCCATGACCAGGCCCGATAGGGACTTCCTGCGTATTCCTCCTCGGGACATTAGGTCGGCGCAGTTCCGTTTACACAAAATGGGGGGGGAGGAGAACAAATCTATATTAAGTACAAAAAATGGGATCCCCTAAGACTACCCAAAATGTGACCTTTCTTTTGAGGTCAAAACAGGTTGTCTGTCCGTTCAACCCTTTCCCGGCCCTAAAAGCCATAAATTCTAATACTGAGGTGGGAGTACCAACCAAATGGCACCTTTGTGGACCAGGTTCTCCACCGCAAACTTGAATGCCTCGCATTCTTCAATGCCATGCGCCAAAACCCCAGAATGGTAGATACGCGTTTTGCTGCAGCCAACCCCTTCCATTTGAGCCCTTCTGGTTCTGATGGGGCTAATCTTCTCGATGCTGACCAACTTCTAAAAGATACTGGCGTAAGAGTCCATAAATACTGTAAAGTCATAACGCCAAATATAAGTGTTCAGCGTAATCCTTCGATTGGGGAGATGTTCTCGAAGATCAAAAGTGACTGTGGGCCCCACATCTTGGTGATGCTTTTCTTATCTATCAGCTCGATGAGCCTTTTCTTGAAGGCCAAACATTCGTTGATGGTGTGTCTCGCTTGATCCCGGAGATAAGGGCATCTCGTGTGCGCGAAGATCAGAGCACACGGTAGCAGCCTGTCGAAGCTGATATTGACTCTCCCTTTGCTTCGAAACTTGATCATCATCTCTCCGCTGGTTACGTGCTTAGGTGAGTCGCAGTAGGGACAATCCAACGCCTTGAGCGCAATGGCCCACTATTCAGGCCAGGATGGTTAGACATACTCTATCCGTTCGTCGAGTTCTCCCTGGGACTTGATGGCACAATAGAAGTTCCTTCCTTTTTTGGGCTTAATGGCGCAGTGGAGGCAGCTTCCCTTAATGGCCAGGTGGACTTTTGCGAGTCCGATTCCATTTCCTCCTCCTCAGACTCCTCCATTATTGGGATGTATTCGGGAAGGATTTCTTTTCCCTTATCTAGGATATCCTCTCCTTGAGTTTCAATTGGTTCCTTAGGCGGACTTTCCGTCGAATCCATTAACGCATCAGCCTTTTTAATCTTGGCCTTGACTGCTCGAATTTTCTTTTCGTTGTCCTAAATCTTTTGACCAAGCGAGACCTCATTCTTTCTCATAGTTTCCAGCTCTGGTGCGTTCTTGGTGTTCATCTTCAGATTCTGAGAAGGTTGCTAGACTTAGTACGAGTAGATTTGTTCATTGTTTTTCTTTAGGAGAGTGGACAGTACTTAAGATCAATTAAGCATTTAGGCGAAACATATGAAAGCAAGTAAGTCACACAAAGCAGTTTATAAAATTGCACTACTCGCGTTCCTAAGCATACTAATCGTTTGAAACATAAACGTGTCATTTGAATCAAACTATTGCCCATAATCATTAATAATAATATTTTTCCTCGAAGGGGTACAAAAGATAAAGTAAAGACAGTGCATAAAGTAAATCAGCAAAAACGGTAGTTTATCGATGTCATAGTCAATGATAAAATCTCCCATGCCTCCGACCTGAGGTACGACTTGGATCCTCCCAAATTGTCTGAAGACCCTAGCAGGCGCATAAGGCGAATTCCTCGAATTCCCATAAGCGGTAAGAATGGACACTTTCTACCCTTAACCACAACTTTATCGAACATGAAGTCCTGGAACATCCATTGAGTGCTTTCTTCTTTCAACTTGCAAAAGGTGAATGTCCAACTTTGTTTGTTTTGCTCCCCAAAGTTTCGGCAAAAATCCAGAAGGCCATCCTTTTCTGTTGGCTTACTTAAGTGCTATTCACCCCTAACTTTGATCAGATGCTTAAGGATCCGCCATTGTAGGAGTAAGTTACAACCTTGGAAGTATTTGTAATGGTTTCGGAAGAGACTCAAGGCTCGGTACAAATCGGCTAGGATGATTGGGCTTAGGTCAAAGTATTTAGTTTCCTCTTGTTGGGTTATGCCGTAGAAGATAGCAAGGGTGACCGAAATGACTCGGGTGTCTATGGCTAACAACTAATCTTTGGAAAAAACCATGGTTCCCAGAAAGCAAATGACGAAAGCTAAAGTTCTAGTGGCCATCCATTCGGCATAAGGCTTGAACTCCCCGGGATGTTCCATAAATCCATTTGGGCTTCTAAACCTTTTGTATACTCTCTAAAGGGTATGGTTGGATCATAGGCCCAATTGGCGTAGTTCAAGGAAAGCATTTTGCAAATTTGGGAGTAGGTGGGTTTTTCTGGGATTAAGGTATTTTGGTCGGGTTTCTTTCTTCTTTTCAATCCTGAGCCAGACCACACTAGTCAACACGTCCCTGAACTCCTCTAAGGTAGGCGTTATCTCGACGTCGTCCCCAAATCGAAAAACCAACCTATCTCTGTTCCAAAATTCGATAATTAATTCAATCAGTTCCTTGTAACCCGTCATAGTAACGATGAATGTCAGATTTCCTAAATGACATGAAATTCCCTTTTTCTCGTCCGGGGACATTTGACCCCACCAAATACACAGCAATTCTGGTGTAGTTAAAGCCATGTCAAAATTAAAGTTCATCGACATCTACAAAACAGAAGTCGAGGTTAATACCCCCCCCCCCCCCCCCCCTCACACTAGGCAATGGTTCTATTCATAGGCACATTACATGTTTTCAAATATCACATAATATAAGATGGGTATTTTTCGGGTCATAGCCCGACATGCACGGGGTAGCCTTCCTATCGGGTTTGGATACATTTAAAATATCCAAACCACCTGATCTACTTCATATTTAGATTTGGCTTAGCTCTAACCTAGGCATATGCAAGAGTAGGTTTTTCGAATTGACCTTAGACCCGAGCGGACTACTCGGGGTGAACCGTTGTCGGTCGTTGGGTGACCACATATCAACTTAACATTCAACGTGTTCCAAAGAAAGGGTGTTTCGATTTTTTTGGTGAAGGCTAAACCGTGATTGTAACGGTTGGCATTTTCGCGAGCGGGGTTACCGCTCGGAAAAGCTACTTCAAAATCGTTGGTGCTCTTTTAGACTTTGTTTTAAAAGAGTCCCCACCTAATTTTTAGGAAATTAGGAAAACCAGTTTTGAAGGGTTTGTTCACACACCATGAAAAATCCTTCTTAATCCAAAGTTCAAGGTAAGGGTTCTAGTGATCCCCTAGGGAAGGTGTTAGGCACCCTAGTATTAAGAATCCGTACTCTACGGTTGACCTTCGAATTCTAATGTGTGAGTATTTACATAAACTGTTTATTTGGTGTTTATTTCCCGAAAAAGTCTGTCATTTTGCATATTATTTTAAAAAAAAAAAAGAATTGACTCTATTCCTTTTACATATAGGGTATTTAAGTTCGGATAAAAATCGAATAAATTTGTTTCTTTCATATATAAGGATAATGTTAGTTTTTGTAAAGGTAAAAAGTCTTTTAAAGATTTGGGATAAATAAATTTGTTCATACCTGACTCACACATGGTTCGAGTTAATTCGTTTAACACATTTTTTAGAACGTCCTTATCTAAAACTTTACTTATTTAAAAATAGTTCACGCGGATTTAATTTACAAGAGTTTGGTTTATATAATCAAAATTTATTTTTTGATCCTGGAATTTATCTTAAAACCCAATTTGTTTATAATATAAGAATAACATTTTGTCATGGGCTTAGGCCCAAGTTACGCCCTTTTTTTCTATAAAATGATTAAGGTCTGTTGGGCTTTGGCCCAAAATTTCTCATTTTCTTCAGTTACTGGCTAAGCCCAAAACATGTTTGCACTTATTTTTTTCTGAAAAAATTGGTTAAGTGGGGCCTAAAATATGATCTTTTTGGTTTGGGCCTTAGCCCTCAAAACTCTATTGTTTTCCTTAATTATTTCTAGAAAAGAACGTGTATGTTTTAATACAAGTGGATTACATATATGTATGCCTAGAAACTATTTTTGGTCTGATTTTTAGCTTAAAAGGAAAGAACTCATTTTTTGTAAAGCATATCATTTACACACAGTTTTGAAACCCATTTTTTTCCTAGACTGAAAATAGAACTTTTGAAAACTGAACCCATAACTGGAAAAGGCATTTTTTCTTAGTTTTGAAAAGATAAAGCCTGGTTTGACGAAAAATGATAGCAACACATTTTTTTGGTAAAGATCAAACTGATCCTTTTTATTCCCTTACTGTTCTAGCCGTTTTATTCTCTTTTGGAAAATATTTATGTTAATCCGGATTTTGAAAATTGTGTTTGGGCCTAAGGTCGAACTAAATGGCATATGCACCGTTCGTCTAAGATGCTCAGTCCAAATATAAAGGATTCCAATAATAATGTGAGTTTTTTACAATTGTACAAATACAACATTTCAACCAAAAAGGAAACTGTCAAACCGAAATTTAAGGAGAAAGGGAGATGTGTTAGGGGTGTACCAAACCCCTTAGAGACCAGTTTTACCCATGGTTCGGCCTTCATGCCATTCTCACCCATGGCCAGGCCTTCAATAATATTAGCTTCCCTTTCTTGGGCTTAACAGTTTTTGAAAGAATATTCCTATTGGGCCTTTAGGCTGGTTGGACTCTGGCCCAAATGGTCGTGTAGTAGGAGAAGGCAAAAAAAGGAAAAGGGATCGAATTAGTCTATGTTTGGTGAACCTAATACTAGCATAACTATATATAACTATATATAACTATATATATATATATATATATATATATATATATATATATATATATATATATATATAAACACACACACACACGCATCCCATTTGACTGCAAGTGCACAATTAAAGACTTGATCATACACTATGCTTCACTGGAAACTCCAAATCACACCATACTAATGGGAAAAAGTTGTCACCACCCTTGTTCCCGATCCCGCACAAGTTCCAAGGGGTTTCATGAACCCCAATCATGGCTGGATATCGGGGAGTGGCTAGACCTATCCCAAAAACATCCTCAAACTCTCAAAAAAACCAGTGTTGCCATAGTATACAACCAGAGTCTCAAAGTTGTGCACAAGCATCATCTTATGGGAACTAATTTAAATACAAGTAGCATTAAAATGAATTCAGAAGCATGACAAAGACTGAGGCAGGTATTGTAATACAATAAGGCACATAGAATATGTATAACAATTTCAAGGTACTCAGTCAAATAAGCAGCATGGACTAATCATACTCTTTTATCTGTGTACATGCTAACTATAACTGGCCCATCCTCTAATATATATACATATATATATGTATATATATACCCAGTATACCTATGATATGCACATGGTATGTGTATACCAAGTGTATACCGTGTATACATTCTCCTTCCTTTTTTATTAAAAACTGTATACATATTCTGTGTATATCCACACTCTTATATGTTCAACTTTCAAACCTCTAGATCATTCCATTTACTAAATTGAATACTGTCCCTTAAAATCAGTGTTCAAGAACAAGAAACCAAACTATTAAAATCTAACTTTAACTCTTGTGCACATCCAAGAAGTGACTTATCAACCCCCATATGTTAACAGCCCTATAGCAAGAAACTAGAATTGTTTAATGTGATCAAAGAAACACAATAAAAAAAATGCAGACAAAGAGAAAAAATTTATGACTTGTAATCACCCAAAACAGGATTAGAGCACCAAGAGGTTTAGACCAAACAACACCTAATGAAACTGAGACTATACAACTTCACATTCTCAGAAAAAGGGACCTCAGAAAAGAATCTTTATTTTAGTACAATATCAGTAAAGCATATTTACCATAACATTTCACATGAGTTGTCACTTGGAGTAAAAGAGAAACAACCAACTGTGTATGTCAACAAACCTCAAAAGAAATGGCACAAAGCTCAAAACAAATCTTTATAGATTCAGACTCTCTAAATTACTAACAGGACACTCATTACCTATAATCTTAAACCAATTCACTTCTCTTTAAAGGAAGGAAAAGATCGCCCTCTAGAAACAACCAGTTTGCTTATTCTTGACTTCATAAATTACCTCTAGACCTTTAAACAAGCTAATTTTCCTAACTTCCTTTTTATATTAAAAAATGATGGGATTTAAGGAAAGCCAATATACCTTCAAGACAAGATTGCCCCCATGGTCTATAGGCTGGTCATGACACCCCTCATTTGGGGGGTAGATACTATGAGCCAAACTAGGCTTGACTCTTCCCTGCCCCCTCTTTGAGGTGTCTTGAAAAGCCCATCCTAAACCAAGTGGTTCACACTACCTTTAAGAGTACTCACTATATCCCTAAACAATAACATCAAACCAATTCCAGCCTAACACTATACATTTTTTAGAATAGATACAATACTCAATTGTTTCATCCCTATGATTCTATATACGACAGGATTTAAAAAAAAAAAAAGCATACTAATAGTATAGTATCAAACCTTACTAGACAGATCATAATTTTGCCCTTTTAATCTAAGTTATACAACAATGCCCACTGAAGTCTAGGTGTCACTGTTTAGGTTTAAGAAATAAAGTTTCTTACCAATCTTGGATTAACCAAATGCTTTTTCCTTAAGTTCAGACCAAGATTAGTACATTCACATGACCAAGTCCACACATAAATGCATCACACTAGCTTTAAACAACAAACAGAAAAGCAGACAAGTCAAACTTCTAAAAAAAAAACATGAATCCAAACACTAAGTGAGTAACTTACATCTTTTAATACTTAGCAAATGGCAGTTTCAACGCCCCCCCCCCCCCCCCCCCCCCCACCAAATCATGACAAAAATGTGACAGACTTTTACCCTTTACTTTAACTTAGTTCTAAGCAACATGAAATCTCAAGAACTCCCCAAGGCATGACAAAACCACGTTTGACCAATCCCCAGGTCTCAATGGACCCCCCACAGTCATGAGAACAGGGTTCAGGAAGATAAGGAGGCCTCAAGGTCCTGAAAGAGGAAACGGGATAGGGTGAGATCATCACCTCCTTATCCCTTTCCTGATCCTTACTTACTTCCAGTAAAAAGGGATCAAAGGCCCCACTGGTCACTATCGGTAGTTCAGGCCTAAGCTCACCTTTTACTCTCCCAAAGAAACCCTAACCCCCTTTACCTTATTCCCATACCCAATGCCAATCACCAAAAAAACTTATGGACAAGAGTGGTTTGACACTGCCCCCCTTAAACTAAATTTCATTTAGACCCCCAATTGATCACATAAGTTAATAGCTTCTAATCAACTCAGTTTTAGGATCCTTACTATGTAAAGCTAGGTTGAATCCCTTTAGACACTAACATTTGAAAAAGTTTAATACTTTAATCACTTAAAAGCTCAAGTTCAGATTGAACATCAACCTCCAGGTTCAAAACAATTCCATTTCTAATTGATTAATTATTTTCAAGTAGTTAAGAGCTCATTAGGACTCAAACCATCTTTTTAATCCTCTTAGACTCCTTTTGAAAATGCAAGCATGAACCAGATATAAAAAGAGAGAGTCTGATAATATAAATGTCAAAGCTGAATTCTATTCAAAGGAAGCAAACAGGGCATATAATCCTGCTAGTGACATATAGTATTCTACTTTATTTTAAAATGATTTCTACAACTTTATGGACCTTTATTAGCTCCTAATGTACCATTTAAGGATCTTTTATCTCATGAAAGAACTTGAATCCCAAAACTTCATTTTTTAGACTTCCCTATCCTATTCTGGGATGTTGCTGCTTTAAAATTATCCTTAATGCATAACATACAACTATTCAGAATTATTTGACTAATTAAAACACATTCAAATAGACTTGGGATAATTTAGACCTACACAAATGCAGGCAGGCCCCTAACTCTAAAAGCCTTAAACACTTATCAAAGACTTCTTATAAACATGTTCTACTGCATTCAAATAGGATAAATGTTGATTTAAAAACTTACTACATTACTATCATGACTCATATGATCATATTCTTATCATATTTAAGTATTGGACAGCAAAGATAGGAACCCTCAACATGCAACAGAGCACATGAAGTCTGTTTCAACCATATCTAAACAAACAATACATTATTTGAAACATATACACTCAGTCTATCTCAAGAACTACTTATTAATGTCAAACATATACTTTGAAAATAAAGGAAGTAACTTTCACATCTAAAACAAGCTAATGAATCTTAACAATGCCCAAGCAGTAAACTTATTTAATTGAACCAAAGGCAAAACAGCAACCAACTAACATCAACAAGCTTTTATCATATAGACTAACTACTAAGCAATAAAAAGTAAGTAAAGGATAAAATATTACCTTTTAATGGTGCAGTCTTGGTCAAAAATCAATTTGAAAGCCCTTTGTGCTTCCAAGACCACACACCAGCCACACAGACTTAAAACAAAAGAAAAAATAAAACTTTTAAACTTAGATAGACCTCAAACTAGTGAAGCCTTACAAATTTTTACTAATAGAGGCTTGAAATTGGAAGTTTTCATCCTTTCTTTAAATTTCTCAAATTTCTTAACCTCTGAAACTCTTTAAAACTTTTAACTTTCAAAAACTCAGACTTTTTCCAGAAGAAAGACCTCTCCAGAACTTCCAAGACCTTTTTTTGTAAAGGGGGTTGGGGTTCTATTTATAGAACCTCAAAAATCATCTAAAGCTTCAAACAAACGATGTGGGACAAACATGTTTTCTCCAAAATTAGCCTTTGTGGGCCTTTACACAGCTAAGATTATCTCAATTCAACAATGGATGGTCAGATCTGAGTCTTGCTAGACTCGATCTGACCCAACTTTGGTCAACCAATGATATTCAAGCAAGGTACAACACAATACAGCAAAACTCTGCCACAATAATTAACTTTGACTAAGTAAATTCAAAAAAAAAAGGAAAAGTAAAAAGTTTTATTACCGATTCGGGGAAGATCTGAGTAGATACAAACTCAACATTAATTGCTTCCACGAACATAATGTTGCAAAGTTGCGTGTCTTATACATACACTGTAATCTTTCCATTTCTAGGACGAGATAGAAGAGAATTTAGCAGGCGGCGGCTAGGGTTTTAATGAGAAAGAAGAAAAAGAGAGTAAGGGGAAAGGGGAGGGTTTTTTCTAAAAAGGGAGAAATGAAAATCAAGGAGCTGGGGGGCGAGGGGGGGGGGGGGGGGGGGGGGGCAATACCCCTTTAACATTTTTTAACCATTTGGGGCAGGTCTATGCCTTGTTTGGGCTGGACTCGTTCCAGATTTTAAGAAATCAAAAGGGTCCCTTTCTTTTGTATACATATATATGTATACTAAGTGTATACCTCGTGTATACATATATATGTATACCTGGTGTGTGTGTGTGTGTGTCTATATATATATATATATATATATAGAGAGAGAGAGAGAGAGAGAGTAATATTTTAATTATAGATAAAATTAAGACGTAATTATTTTACAAAAATAGTTTAAAAATTGGCCAGATTGTGTTAGTGGGCCTAAAATTGCAACCATGGCCCTAATGGATTCTGATCCAACTAATTACTTCAATTATGGCCAAATTTGGCCTTAATTGATTTTAATTTAGCTGGTTATTTCAATTATGTCCATATTTGGCCTAATTAGCAGGTTTAAAAATAAAATTGCATTAATGACCTTGATTAATTTAAGCCAATGAATTCAGTAATTTCAATCAAGGCCATTAAAAGGCTAATTTTACAAAATTGACCCAATTTCCTTGAACCATGAATTGGTCTAATTAATTGTGGCCATAACAAAATAAATTAAATAATTTAAACATTAATTTTCCCTAAGGACCACTTAATTAACTAATTAAAACATTTATAGAAAATTATAAATAAATGGTGACCAATCCCACAATTAAGCAGAATTAAAGATTAAAGGGTGAAATGGTCAATTATTTAAATTACTCAAACTCCATGGATTAAAGGGAATAAAGTATTTGCCAATTTTGATTTTTGACAATTTAACAATTAAACAATGATTATTTAAAAAAATGCCCTTTTTTCTTTGATTAAATCAAATAAGTATCTTATAAATGTCATATAAAATACCAATTAATTTCTAAACAACTTTGTTATGTCATGAGAGACCTTTCACCAATTTAAAGGAGCAAAATATTGTTCTAAGCAATTTTATAAAAATTATTTAAACCCTTTAAGGTGCATTGCTTATTTTATTTATTTTTCAAGGACTCTGAGTAATTAAAGTAAATTATGGGAGGTCAAAAATTAAGTGTCAACAACTGCCCCTTCGGTGTTCGGGGATGGCGGGACCATCCTTGAGCAACGAAATTTGACTAACACTAATTTTTAACTAACCTGGCTCATCTCACCCTTTTTCTTTTCATGCAGTTTTCACATATGTGGCCGGACCCTGGTCTTTGGGTTTCCTATATATCCCAGGTTATATGAGAATTCAGGCCACTTATAGATCGACTCAACTAAAGACTTTTAAATGATTCAGAAGGAAAGTCCTAAGGCCCTCAGTGTTGTGACTGGGCTTTTTCCGGACGACTGTTAGAATGTGACCGACCCTCTGATTTTGAGTTCTCCTACATATCCCTGATCTCTGGGAATCAGATCACATGTAGTTCGACTCACTAGAGAAGAATATGTCCCTTATGCAGGAATACTTTCAGATTTCTCGGTGTGTGTCTGACTGGTCGCGGTTTTTCAGAAAAGAAAATTAAAACAAGACAAATTGTGGCTGAGTCTGAGTTTACGTGGCTTCCGAATCCCGGACGGAGAGCTTGACTCTAATGGGAACCCTATTTTAACCGGCTGCGCAAGAAAAAGTTTCACATTTGCTCCGCAATTTGTCTGAATCTGGTTCAGCAAGCCCGTTTTTTTTTTTGGCGGTTGTGTGCGCTTTCCATGGATTTGACAATATGCAGATATCTTTCACGGTATTTTAGATGAATGGTCCTCTTGGCTGTTTGTATGAATGGCCCTCTCGGCAATTTGATGTGAATGGCCTTCTTGGCTGTTTGTATGAATGGCCCTCTCGGTAATTTGATATGAATGGCCCTTTTGGCTATTTGTATGAATAGCCCTCTTGGTTGTCTGTATGAATGGCCTTTTTGGCTTGTTTGAATGAATGGCCCTCTTGGTTGTATGTATGAATGGCCCTCTTGGCTTGTTTGAATGAATGGCCCTCTTGGTTGTTTGTATGAATGGCCCTCATGGCTTGTTTGAATGAATGGCCCTCTTGGAAATTTAAATAAATGAATGTCCCTCTAGGCAAAGTAAATGAATGGTCCTCTTGGCATGCAGATGACAACTATGGCCCTTGTAGCTGGATAATCTTTCTTTCGTCCATTGTATTGGTTGTCGACCCTTGTGATCGGAGGTGACCTTTTTGTGCTTGTTATGACCCTTTTGGTCGTATATATATTTATGCTCATCAGTCGTGACCCTCTTGGTCTGGTATATCTTTGTTGTTCTCTCTTTTGTGTGACCCTTTGGTCGGATTCGTTCTTACGCTCGTATGCTCTGTGACCCTTTGGTTGAATTCGTTCTTACGCTCATTTGCTCTGTGACCCTTGCGGTCCGATGTGTCTTTATTACCCATTTTTGTTGTGACCCTTTTGGTCTCTCTCTCCTAGGCTGAGTTTTGGCTTCCGCCTTTGCTGTAAGCAAGCCGATTGGCGGTGTGTCTGCTATCTTGTAAAAGAAAAACCTGTATCTGTAGAAAAATCGTGAGTTTCCTAAGAAGCCAATTAGCATTGTTGTCTTCCCGCCTGGTGTCTCCTCTTGATGCCCCTTCGAACCCTCTTGAGCTTGGTATTTCGAGAGATGTTTCTGGGATGTAATTATGCTATATTTTGTTTTTTGAAAATTCAAAGTAAGAATTTGTAAAACGCATGTTATTCTTTCCTTAAAGCAAATGTTTGTTTCATTTTTATGTGTCAAGACGTGTGTTTTCTTCGAACAAGGTTTTCGATTCTCCTGGAGGTATGATTGCTAACTTTTGTACTGGGAGAATTTTTGAGATCTTTCTCAAAATTTCAGCCCCGGTTTCAGGACTTGCTCTGAGCGGCCTTTGTCTTGTCTTGCTATGCAGGAATTTTGGAGGTCCTCTAAAAAATTATGCCTCAGTGTATTGCTTTAATCTATCTCTTTCTTTGTTGACTGTTTTCGATAGGAATTCTTGACGTTCCCGCAAAAATTTTGCCCCAGTGTAGGGTTGATGCTGCCTGATTCTTGTGCCGACTCTTACAAGCTTAATCTTGTCGACTTTTCCTGCCTTATCGTCTCTATGGTTTCATAAGGGTTTCTTGGTTTTTCTTTCGTGACGACCGAGGTCGAGAGCGCCTATGTATCCTGTCGCAGCAGGAATTCAAGTCGAGCGTAGTTTGAAATATAGTATTGAGTTTTGATTTTACTAATAAAGCAACCAGGTCCGGTATGGATTGCCTATGTATCCCACTGTGGGAATTCAAGTCATTGCGTAGTTCATTACATAGATGATTTGTTTTTTCCTATTCTATTACATAGTATAATTACAAGCAAAAGGTATGATTACAAGGAAATAATAATGTGATTACAAGCAAATGGGATCCTAAACGTAGTATCTCTTGAGTGCGTCTGCATTGATGGCTTTGGGCCACTCTCGTCCGTCCATCTCAGCTAGGACTACAGCTCCTCCTCAAAGTACTTTCCTGACCATGTATGGCCCTTTCCAGTTCGACGCGAATTTCCCTTTGTATTCCTCTTGGTGAGGGAAGACTCGCTTGAGTACGAGTTGTCCGATCTGGGAAAAGTCGAGTTCTGACCCGCTTGTTGAAGGCTCGAGACATCCTTTGTCTATATAGTTGTTCGTGCCATACCTCCACCATTCTCTTTTCCCCTATCAAGGTCGGTTGTTCATAACGATTTTTGACCTATTTTGCATCTTTCAGCTCTGCCTCTTAGATGATCCTGAGTGAAGAGATTTCCACTTCTGCGGATATGACCGCCTCAGTACCATAGACAAGGAGCTACGGGGTGGCTCCAGTGGAAGTTTGTCTAGTCATTCTATATCCCAACAAAGCATAAGGCAACTTCTCATGCAATTCTTGTAGTTGTCGACCATTTTTCTCAGGATTCTTTTGATGTTCTTGTTGGCAGCCTCTATGGCTCCATTCATCTATGGCTGGTAAGCGCTAGAGTTTCTGTGGGTGATTTTGAATTGCTCACAGATATCTTTCATCAAATGGATATTAAGATTGGCACCATTTCCTATGATGACGGATTCTGGCACACCGAAATGACATATTAGATTGGTTTTTATGAAATCAGCCAAGACTTTCTTAGTTACTGATTTGTGGGAAGTTTCCCCCACCCATTTAGTGAACTAATCTATGGAGACTAAGATGAAACGATGTTCGTTAGAGGCCGGAAGCTCGATGGCTCCTATGACGTCTATTCCCCATGCCGCGAAAGGCCAGGGTGAGATCATTGCATAAAATTTCGTAGGGGGAACCTTGATCAGATCCCCATGTATTTGATACTGATGGCACTTTTACACGAATTTACAGGAGTCATGCTCTATGGTCATCCAATAATATCCCATCCTCAAGATTTTCTTAGCAAGGATGAATCCATTCATGTGGGGTCTGCATGCTCCTGTGTGCACCGTTATTAGCAATTTTGTAGCCTCCTCAGTGTTTACACACCTGAGAAACCCAAGGTTAGGGGTCAAGAAGAAACCATTAGCCATTCTCCCGATGGTCTTCTTTTGATTTGCTGAACTCTCTAGGGGATACTCTCCTTTTTCCAGGTAGGCCTTAATGTCGGGATACCATGGTTGGCCATCTGGCTAAGCCTCGACATGGGCGTAGCGAGCCTGTTCTTCTCTCAGTGTGATCTCTAATGGATCAATTTGAGAACTCCCGGGGTGCTGGATCATAGACTCTATTATAGCCAATGCGTCTGCGACCTCATTCTAAGCCCTTGGGGGTATGCCTGAAGTCAATACTCTTAAATCTCCCGCACAATCTTTATACTAGACTCATATATGGGAGTATCTTATCATTTTTGATAGCCCAATTTCCTTTTACTTGATTTATGAGCAAATCAGAATCCCCGATTACTAACAACTCCTGTATGTTCATGTCCAACGCCATCCTGAGGCCGAGGATACACGCTTCGTGTTCAACCATGTTTTTGGTACATCTAAAGTTGAGTTTTGCGGCCATTGGATAGTGTTTCCCTATTTTTGATATCAACACCGCCCAAATGCTTGATCCTTTGTAGTTGACTACTCCATTGAAGAACAGTCTCCAGCCCGAGTATGGTTCTGCCACCTCTTCCTCCATAGCCATCACTTCTTCGTCTGCAAGAAAGTCCGTAATGGTTCTAGTTCATCATCGACGGGACTTTTTCCAGCAGATCCGCTAAGGCTTGACCCTTGATTGCCTTTTGCACTACATACACGATGTCAAACTCGCTTAGTAGTATCTGCCATTTAGCCAATTTTCCTACGGGCATTGGTTGCCGAAAGATATATCTCAGCGGATCCATTCTGGATATGAGGTGAGTGGTAAACACCGATAGGTAGTGTCTCAATTTTTGGGCTATCTAGGTCAAAGCACAACAGGTCTTCTCTACTAGCGTATAGCGTGCTTCGCATAAAGAGAACTTCTTACTTAAATAGTAGATAGCATGTTCCTGTTTTCCCTCCTCATCATGCTGGGCAAGTATGCACCCGAAAGCCTTTTTTGATACCGACAGGTGCAGTAACAGAGGACTCTCTGGCCTGGGCGATACCAAGACGGGAGGATTGAAAAGGTATCTCTTGATTCTGTCAAGTACCTTTTGGCATTCCTCCGTCCAATCTGTAGGAGTGTCCTTCTTGAGCAACTTAAGGATCGGCTCTATAATCACAGTTGACTGGGCTATAAATCGTCCAATGTAATTCAGTCTTCCCAAGAAGTCAGAAGCTCATGACTTCTTTCTTGGTTTTGGGAGGCGGTAGCTCCTGAATTGCTTTACTCTTGGTAGGGTCTAGTTCAATACCCCTACGGCTGACTATGAATCCTAGTAGCTTACCTGCAGGCACTCCAAACACGCACTTTGTAGGGTTCAGCTTTAGATTGAATTTGCGAAGTCTGTCAATGAACTTACGCAAGTGTACAATATGCTCCGAGCTTTCCCTTGAGTTTATGATGACATCGTCCATATAGACTTCAATCTCTCGATGCGTCATATCATGGAACAAAGTAGTCATAGCTCTCATGCATGTGGTGCCGACGTTTTTGAGGTTGAATGGCATTACCCTGTAATGGTAGACTCCCCAAAAGGGGATAACGGTTGTCTTTTCAGCGTCTTCTTCGCTAATGAGTATTTGATAGTACCCGGCGAAACAATCCACGAATGACTGCAGCTCATGTTTAGCAGAATTGTCTATTAGAATGTGGATGTTTGGGAGAGGAAAGTTGTCTTTCGGACTAGCCCGGTTGAGATCGCGATAGTCCACACAAATTTCGAATATTTCAGTCCTTTTTGGGTACTCGCACTATGTTGGCCACCCAAGTGGGGTATGACGTGACCTCCACTATTCCAAACTCGATTTGTTTCTCTACTTCATCCTTTATCCTGATACTCATGTCTGGTTTAAATGTTCGCGTATTTTTTTTTACTGGGGCAAAACCCTCCATGATGGCTAATATGTGGGCCACTATTTTAGTGCTTAATCCTGGCATATCCGCGTATGACCAGGCGAAAACGTCCACATATTCCTTTAACAAAGCTATGATCTCTTCTTTATGCGGAGCTGCCAAGTGAGCACTAATTCGTGTCCCCTTGATATCCTCTTCGTCAACGAGATTGATCACCTCAGTTTCATCCATATTCGGCTTTTTCTTATCTTCTAGGTCTTCCAACTCTTCTACCAGTCCCTCTGGCACCATTGTTGTTTCATCGTACTCCTCCTATTCCTGTTGGTTGTTTTCCTCGCTCGTTTCACGACACGTCATGACATTTACGGTTGTTTTATTATGGTTACTACTGAAAAGGCGAGGCAAAGTAAAGTTAGATTTATTATTGTTCGTTACGTGTAGTTAGTTATAAAATTTTCGTTATTATTATCTAGTAAAGCTAGCAGTTTTATAGATCGAGGCTTTTCATTAATTCAAAAGTGATTGATTACAACTGTGGTCCTAGTTCAGAACAACATCAGACCATTTCCATTCTAAACATCACGAAGTAATTTTGAAAAGGCGATCATTCGAGCTTCAGCCGATGTCGCCGCTTTTAGCAAAACGTTTTTTTAAGAAAAATCCATCTCTCTACCAAGGAGCCAAGACGGGGGGTAGATGTCCAATTTTTCAGGCATTCTCCCGGCCTCAGACTGCATATGTTGAGTGTCTCCTGACTTTCTTTAATGACCATGTAGCATCCCTCTTCTTGGAACAGCGACTCGAGACTCCCATCAGTTTCTTCTTCATTCAGCATCGGTATCTTTCTGGGGAATGACTGGTACAGTCCCGGAATTAGACGAGGTAAGTTTCTTGTTCTAGGCTCTTTCTTGATTACCTTTGTGATCTCGTCTTCGTTGGGAGTATACCTTAGACCAAAGTGGTAATTTTATTTTGAGATTGGCACGGGCTCCGTTATCCCTTCGAGATCCCTTCCTAGACCCTTTCCTGTTTCAAAACCATTTCTTAGCATGGTGGAAGAAATAATGTTGTAGACAACTGGCATAGGCTTATCGACCTTCCTCTGCATGAGTGGCCCCAACGTATTCCACCACATGAAAGTTTGGTAAGCGAGGACTCCCCTCGATCACATAAACGATGTTGTAAGGATACTTCTGAATATCCCTCTCAGCTACTACTATAATTGCCCGTCCCTGCCATTCGAAATTTATGGCCTGGTGCAGAGTTGATGGGATTGCATCGGGCAGAGTGTATCCAAGGTCTTCCCAAGAGCATATTGTAGTTGGCAATGATTGCGGCCATGACCAGAAATTCTACTGTGGAAGAGGCAGGTTCAACTTGGATCTGCAGGTCTACTTCTCCCAGGGAGTCAATTTGGGATCCATCAAAACCCCTGACGTTTGTCCCGCTCTGGCGGATTTTGCTCATATCGTAGTTGAGCTGTGTTAATATGGTGATGGGTTAGATATTGAGGCATGATCCATTGTCCACAAGCATTCTCCCTATTGCCTTGCCTCCGCATTCTACGGTAAATTTAAGAGCCCTGTTGTGAGAGGTCCCTTCTGCTGGCAACTCCTCTTTTGAGAAGCAGATTTTGTGTTCTCCGATGATGTGGGCTACCAGCCCAGCCAAATCCTCGTTGCTTGTACCAGCTGGCACATGTGCATCATCTAATACTCTCATGAGAGCCTGCCTACGTGATGGGGAGTTGGCTAGTAATGACAACACCGATATTTGTGTCGGTGTTTTCTTTAAATGCTCAACGATGGAGTAGTCTTTTGGCTGCATGCACCGCCAGAAATCCTCAGCTCCTCTTTCAGTTATTGCCCTCTTTTGGGTGCTTTCTTTCCTTGTAGCATTCTGAGCTAACTCTTCAGGACTGTAACACCTCCCCGAGCAGGTCATGCTATTACACCTCGGAAAATTTCATGTTGTTGTGCGGTATACGGTCCGTATAAGTGACCGTAAAATTCACGTCGGGCAGCTTTGTCCATTTTATAAATATAAGACCCAAAGTTATTATTTTCATTTCTCATCTCCTCCTCGCTTCTTGAAACCTCTAGAACCCTCCACCTATCTTACTAACACATATCCAAGGTGAATTAAAGATCAAACACCAATAACTAGTAGAATCAAAGCCAAGAATGCTAATTAGGGTTGATGGAAGCTAGAAATCTCTTTGGAAGTGAAGTTAGGGTTTTCTTCAAGTGAAGCATTTCCATCCAAAACCCATTCCTACACAATCAAAGGTGAGTTTTATGTTCATTCCACGCTATTAAGAGTATTGAATAGTTGAAAGACTTGGATTATGGAAGAAAGTAGAAAATGGAGTACAAATATGAGAATAGTGGAATTCTTGAATGGTAATTTGATTTGAATCATAGTTCTTGACATGTTATGGGTATAATCTTATTATGAATGATATTAAAAATGTTGAAGAAGCATTATATGTGAATGAATATGATGTTGGGTGATGACCATGGTTAGGGATGACTTGAAGAGGGAATTTTGAGAATCGAATAATATCTAGCTTAAGAAGTTTATTGGTCATGATATTGTGGATGTTGTTGTTGACGTTTGGGAGTTGTTATATTATATGGAGAAAGTTGTAGAAACAAAGGAATTGCTGCCCAAATTTTTGTTAGCTCTTAGCTGTGCTAATGAGACCTAAAGTATGTTTCCGATTATCTAACCGTAGTACGAATTCTCTTGAATGTAGAATCGTGATCATTGGAGGGAAGGGTTTAATCGATAAAGTTAGAGCGACGTAAAGTTATGTAAGGCTAGTACCTCCTTTTCTAAGGCATGACTTTCTTTATCTTTCCATGACTCTCTTATATTCCGGAACGATGAGTCTATGATTAGTAAGAGCTTCTCATGAGATAAAGATAAGAGACGTGTTATGCATATGATAATGACGATGATGAATTTACGTCTAGAGACTCTAAAGCTTATGATATGATAGTCTTATGATTCCTTGATGTTATTCATTGTTGTTAGACTCACCTTATGATGCTAGTTCCTTCAAGGTGAGACATGATGATCATGACTACTTCATAATGGAATCGGGGGTTCTCGACCTTACGTCACCCCAATAGAGTCGTAGCTTTTACTTGAGTTCTTATACATGCTTTATGATAAGTATATAATGATGAGATTACACCGTGCCTACATAGCCGAGCAGACACTGCTAAGGCGGGCGGCATATACACCATGTCTAGATGGCATGGGTAGACACCACTAGTGGGCGGGTTGAGATGTTTACCTCGGACACAGGAGGCCCGAACGAGGGCTAATGATGATCACACCGCACCTATATGGTCGGGTAGTTACATACATATATGCTTACATGACATGATGTTGTTCATTATATGAGTTAGCATGCATGACTCCGCCTTAAGAGGCAACCAGTTACAGGATACCCCTTTATCTTATATTCTTGCATCTCTTTATCATGTTATTGTGTATGCCTTACATACTCAGTACATTAGTAGTACTGACGTCCTTGTCCTTCTATGGATGATGTGTTCATGCCCACAGGTAGGCAGGGAGGCGGGCCAGATTCTTAAGAGCTACTCAGCAGATTCACAGGAGCACTCTACTACTCCGGATGTGCCATTGGCTGATACATTCTTTTGTGTACATATTTGGGCACGACGGGGTCCTATCTCGTCCTTAAGTCTCAGTACTCCAGTAGAGGCTCGTAGACACGTATGCGTGGGTAGTAGTTGTCTCATAAATACATCAGTGTACATATTTGTATATCATTTTTGCAGTCGTGAGGGTTATATATATATATATATATATGTATTGCCTTGGAGATTATGTGTATCCAGGATGGGTATGATGATTAGCATAATGAGTGGTGCTCGGTAGTCAGCTCCGAGTACCCGTCATAGCCCCTAGTCGGGTCGTGACACATGCCCTGAGCCATGGCTGCTTGTACAGTGATTGGCTTTTTGGGTGTGAGAGAAATTTGTTGTGCTGTCTGTGCTATCACGGGCGTTAGAATAAAGGTTGTGAACCTCGATGTGGCTTTCGTGGCTCCTGGCGCTGGGACCAAAACCTTGAAATTGGGGTGATCCTGGAGTGTGAGAGAGGCTACTGTGTGTTCCAAGGATTCGATTGCTCTAGGGATCAATGCTTTGCATGCTTCCCGATCCTCATTCCTCTCAATCATATGGACTCTATTGTTTCCATGATTAGGTAATGGATTCGTGTTCACATTAGGAGCTACGGTTTCCAAAATGATTTCCCTCTTGTCGATCAGATCTTGATTTTGTGCTTGAGATTTATACAGTCCTCTGTGCTGTGCCCATTTCCTCCTGAATGATCGGCACAAGTCTGATCAGCCCTGTAAAATCTGTTCCCCGGCTGAACTAGCTTCGGGGGGACCTTCTAAATCAATCTTGTGGCCAATAGCCTTTCGAAGAGCCGAGCCCTAGGCTCGAGGCACGTTGTGAATTTTCTTACTGGCCTCTTCGCAAAAGCAGGATGTGGAGCATTGTATGTTAGGGGTGGTGGTTGATTTTGGTAATTCTAAGGTGATTGATATGCTTGCGGTGGGTTATTTAGTAATAGGCAGTAATTTTGTTGAGGTGGTGCTTGGTAAGTGGGAGCGGACACGCGGACACTAGGCGGGGCTATGGAAGCCGGTACAGTGGTAGTGAAGCTTGGTTGTGCATAATACACAGGTGTTGGATTATAGGCAGGTACGGAGTAGTTTATAACAGGCGTAGTTATGTGGGAACATTGCGGTTCTATTGGGCTTGGCTTTGGAATATGGGATATGCTTGCCACGTCCTCTTTCTTCTTACGGAAGATTCCTGCAGTAGCTTGTCTAGATGCCTTGTTAAAGACACTAACTATTTTCCCGGATTTGAGACCATCTTCTATAGCCTCTCCCATTTTGACTAATTCAGCAAATGGTCTTCCAGCTATGGACAGCATTCTGTCGTAGAAATCAGGCTCCTGGCATCTGATAAACGCAGAGACTAACTCTCCTTCACACATTAGTAGCTGCACACGGGCTGCCTCGGGCCTCCACCTGCTGGCAAACTCCCCATAGTTTTCTGTTGATTTCTGCTTGACCTTTTCAAGGTAATAGCAGTCTGGTACTGTTTCGACATTAAAGCGAAATATTTCCATGAAGAATTTTGCCATGTCCTCCCAGGTGTGCCATTGACACATATCTCGAGTTGCGAACCATTGAACAGTTTCTCCGGTCAAGCTATGACTAAATAGTCACATGATTAGAGGTTCATTTTTCTTTACTCCGACCAATTGGTTGCAGTAGGACCGGAGGTGCGCTTTGGGGTTCCCTATCCCATTGAACATCTCAAATTTTGAGATTTTAAGAAATCAAAAGGCCCCTTTCTTTTGTATACATATATATGTATACTAAGTGTATACATGTACATGCACACCTCGTGTATACATATATGTATACTTGGTATATATTTAATTATAGATAAAATTAGGACATAATTATTTTATAAAAATAGTTTAAAATTGGCCAGATTGTGTTAGTGGGCCTAAAATTGTGAATCCCTAATGGATTCTGATCCAACTAATTACTTCAATTATAGCGAAATCTGGCCTTAATTGATTTTAATTTAGCTGGTTATTTCAATTATGGCCATATTTGGCCTGATTAGCAGGTTTAAAAATTAAATTGCATTAATGACCTTGATTAATTAAGTCAATGAATTTGGTTATTTCAATCAAGGCCATTAAAAGGCTAATTTTACAAAATTGACCAGTTTTCTTGAACCATGAATTGGTCAAATTAATTGTGTCCATAACAAAATAAATTAAATAATTTTAAACATCAATTTGCAATAAGGACCACTTAATTAACTAATTAAAACATTTATAGAAAATTATAAATAAATTTTGACAAATCCCACAATTAAGCAGAATTAAAGATTAAAGGGTGAAATGGTAAATTATTTAAATTACTCAAACTCCATGGATTAAAGGAAATAAAGTATTTGCCAATTTTGATTTTTGACAGTTTAACAATGAAACAATGATTATTATATTTTTAAAACAAAATGCCCTTTTTTCTTTGATTAAATCAAATAAGTATCTTTTAAATGTCATAGAAAATACCAATTAATTTCTAAACAACTTTGTGATGTCATGAGAGACCTTTCACCAATTTAAAGGAGCAAAATATTGTTCTGAGCAATTTTATAAAAATTATTTAAACTCTTTAAGGTGCATGGCTTATTTTATTTATTTTCCAAGAACTCTGAGCAATTAAAGTAAATTATGAGAGGTCAAAAATTAGGTGTCAACAACTGGGACTTCAAGTTGAGGAGGAAGTAGCAACAATACAGGTTGTCCAACTTGTCCACTACATTGAGGAAAATGTCAACAGTGTGAATATTCATGTTAACTGCCCATAGGGCTGGGCATAAAACACCGAAAACCCAATTACCGAATCGAACCGGGGATTTCGATAATTCGGTATTCGGTATTTCTGTTTTCGGATCGGTTTTCGGTAATAAACTTTAAAAAAATCGGTATTCGGTTTCGGTATTCGGTATGCAATAAAAATACCATTCGGTAATTCGATATTACCGAATACCGAAATACATACTAAATAAAGGCCCATTAATTTAGTCCAGCCCAATCCTAATCCCATTGCAATAGCAATTACCCATTGCCATCAGTTCAGTCCATTACCTAAAATCCTTAATATTTCATTCCCTACTCCCAGCGTCAATAACAATTAGCAATTAGCAATTATCAATTAGCAATTAGCAATCCTTCTCTAGACCAATATCAGTTGCATATTGGATAAATTTGTCGCATGTAGTCTGCAATTCTAAATCACGTTTTATATGTTGCAAAATGATACTCGTAATAATGTTATTACTTTTTGAGTTTCATTGCAAATCAGTAGTTTACTTCTTGAATACATCATATTGATGAAAGAAACTAAGTTCATTAGGCTGGTTCTGTTTTTGCACAACTAAGTTGACATATTACTTTCTCGACTAAAATTTGTGTATATGAAGGCTTCAACCTAATCAATTTCTTGTTTGATACCTTAAGCAGTGAAGTTCTTGTGATGTAATACAGTGGACTTCGACTTCAATATGGTATTACCGAATACCGTACCGAATCGAAGTTTGATTTACCGATTACCGAATTACCGAACCGAAGGTTGAAAGTTCGGTATTTAGTATCTATTTTCAATTACCGATTATCGAATTACCGATCCCGAACTTCAAAAATACCGAACCGAATACCAAATGCTCACCCCTAACTGCCCATGTGGTAGGCAATATGAAGTGGTAAACAAAGGCAATTCGATTTTTCAAGAACTTTGATAGTGAGTGTGTTTGTTGAGTGTTTTATATTTCCGTGAATAAATTAGATTCTTTTTTCCAATATTATTAAAAGATTAATTTAATTTGTAGGTTCTTCAAACATAAACAGAGAGACAAAAATGGATAGAATGACCATTTCATATCGGTTTATCCGTTTGCCTAGTGGACAAGAATTAAGCACTCACATGCATGAAATATATTAGGCACCAACCATGCATTGCCAACTGAAACTCTTATTTCTTGAAATTTCCTTTTCAATAGCCTATTCGTCTTGTTTCTCTTTCCATCACCTTCCCTCAATAAGAATATCTTCCTTTCATATTTAGAAGTCAAAGCGCCCGTGGCATAATCATCGTAAGTTGTACAAGAGCATTAGCATTTTCTTAAGAGTCAATCAAGCATTGCAACTTTAATTTCTTTATTCTTTTTTTCATCATGAAAAGTATTGAGCAAAGCTCGTTGAAATGTTAATCAACCATCCAATTACAGATATTCTTCTTCGTTTTGAACGAGTAGCATTGACATCAATTACAGTTTGAACCAGCATGTGAGAATTGGTAGTTGCATGCATGCCATTGTTTTTACATTGACAATAAATACTTGTTTTGGTCAATTACATTATTTATTTCAAGGGTTATTGCGTTTGAACGCATGAGTCAACTTTAATTAATGATAAGAGGTATCTAGTCATTGTGATTCGATTTGTTGGTACTGATATTTCTATCCAAAATAGTTTAGATTCTTTTTCCCACATGTTTGGTCATTGATGCTAAGCTCATCTCCATTACATCACTAAACACTATGTGTGGTGGTAGGCATGAATGCTGTAGGCCTGTTTTACTTTAAAAACGGCATGTGTTCCTATCACTGGGCCCAAACATAAAAGTGTAACGTTTGATTTCTGAACTTCGTGTGTCGTTCAATATGGCTTCCATCCAAATATTAATCGTTTTTTTTTTTTTGACAAAAATATTAATTGTTACAACAAATTTAATTTATTTAAAATTTATGCTTTTAAAAAACGTTAAGTATGTATTTTTTTCCCCCGGTTTATCTTTGATGTTTCAATTATTAGAGTCTATATATAAGGGAAATGTTTGAGGAAAGATGAAAAATAATCAAATGAAAACTCTCTTATGATTAAGCTGTTCCATATTTTTCTCAAGATGTATTCAAGAGTAAGAGAGTACAGTTTGACTTTCTATTAGGGAGGTTTTGATGTGTAGAATATTATGTTGCAAATATAATTAAGTAAATAAAAATGTGTTTTCTAATAGCTTAAGCTTTTAATGAGATAGTCATCCACTTTCACATAATAAACAATTCCAGTGTTTTATTATTTCTTTTTTGAATAACTACAATTTTGTTTTTCCCCTTGGTAGATTCGAAAGAGATCGAGTTTGCGTTGGTGGGAGGGTGTTCGTGGAAAACGTTGGACAAAAGAACCAATAATTAGTTTAGTACGCGCATAACATTTATTAACTATACATATATAGGTATAATTTTGTTAGTATATAAAAGGAAGGGAGAGGCTAATAAGACAAAAAAAAAGGGGGGGGGGGGGGGGGGGGGAAATGGAGTCATCACCAAAGACACCAGACAGCAAAGGAGCAGCAGCAGGAAGTGCAACAAAATCGTTGATGGACAATCTTTTGGGTCTTTTAAGGATCAAAATAAAGAAAGGAGTTAATCTTGCTGTTCGTGATGTTCGTACCAGTGATCCTTATTGTGTCGTCAAGATGGGTAAAAAACAGGTTTGTCTCTTTCTTAATATCCTCCTCCACATATATTTTAATTTAAATTTTTGATAAGATAATATAAATTTCTAGTACCTGTCAATGCACCTTCCAGATGTTTTAAGGGTTGTTCTTGCTATATAAAAAATCCGTGATTAATAATAGCTAACTTACTTCAGAAATTGCTGATGAAATCACTTACTGAATTTCAAAAAAGAAATAAAAATAATTAGGGATAAATAAATTTTAATTGGTATTTAAAATATTCGATTCAGGCTTATCTCTTTCTTCTCTCCTCCACATATAATAGCTAACTTACTTCAGAAATTTCTGATGAATTCACTTGAAATCACTTACTGAATTTCAAAAAAGAAATAAAAATAATTAGGGATATTATGTGATTTATTTGTATTCTAAATAAATTTTAATTGGTATTTAAAACATTCGATTCAGGCTTATCTCTTTCTGCTCTCCTCCACATATACTTTAATTTAATTTTTAGATTAGATAATATTATGAATTTCTAGAACCTTTTAATGCACCTTCTAGATGTTTCGAATAACATGTCCCCAAATACCTGCCTGCCTCATGAGTGACAAAATCAAGAATTTCTCTTAGATTTAATACATTATATACATATAAATTAATTTAATCTATATAAACGGTATAATTTTACGACAAAAAATATCAACTGATCTAGCTCCGCCCTTTCTATAGCCTTGCTGCGACACCTGTTTTCCTAGTGAAAGTATGTGCTATTTACTCCTCAAAATTTTGTAGAAGGGATAATTAAGTATCCTTTGCCACAAATTAATGACATATTTGACCAGCTTAAGGGTGCTAAGTACTTCTCAAAAGTCGAATTGAGTTTAGGGTATTATCAACTGAAGATAATTTTCTTGATTTCATCTTCTAATTAATTGCAATAGCTAGGAATAATATTATTGTTCTTGATGAGTTGATTCTATTTTTGCTGTATAAAAACTATCCCCGTAATATTCGTAATTCAGGTTCAGTTAAAGTTCTAAAGCTTTGAGAATCAAGGATTTAAAAATAACTATTACTCCCTCCGTCCCATATTAGTTCTTCAGAATCAATTTGACTAATCTTCGGGGTTAAATTAAATTAGATTAATCCAATATTTTAAAATTATAATTTAGATATTTAAATACTGCACGAAAAATACTATAAGTTGCAATTTTTCCCATATCAATATAGTGAAAAAATATATCTTAAAACGCTAGTCAAAGTTCATGTAGCTTGACTCTTAAAAGGGAAAATGTGACAACCAATATGGGACGAATGGGAGTATTTGAACTAAGGAAAAATCATGGAAATCCAACATCAGGCTCTTCTTTAAGTCATGGCTTTGGCTAATTTTTAAATATTTCGTCAGTACATTCATTAAATTTATTGCTCTAACTCAAAGTTTTGACTTGCATACGTTATAATTTAAATGCAGAAACTGAAGACGCGAGTTATAAAGAAGGATATCAATCCTGAGTGGAATGAAGATTTGACCCTTTCTGTTTCTGATCCCAATCTTCCTATTAAGCTGGTAATTTTTCTTCCTTCATTTAACATAATAAGTGTGGGAATACGTGTTAGATTTGGAAAAACTTTAATTTCGAAGAACCCCTAAATTGCCCTGAAAGATAAGAATAGCATACACAAATAAGGATTAATTAAAAAAAAACACAACTCAAAAGCAATACGAAGGCAGAACTAGACTTTTTTTTTTTTTTTTTTTTTTTGTTTTTTATGGAAACGGCATATGCCTTTTCAATTGAGATGGAACGACGCTTTGATTCAAAGTCGTGTCCAAAGCTTCAGGTAGATTATTTTTCGATGCAATTTCTATTGGTAAAATTTCATTTGTCGATTCTTGAATGTCTTTCATGGTAGAATATTCATGAGGGACTTTCTTTGATTTCGCTCATTGGATACTTTATTCACTAGTTTTAGGATGAAATGTGCCGAAAACAGTAGAATGGATATAGAAGATTCATATATGCTGATCTCAACTATTTGTAGTTGATGTGTAATTTGACTGCGATAATCACATTGTTGGACTTCTAAAACATAATAGCCGGTAAATGGATATGGTATGTATATTAAGTATAAATATACATAAAATATACAATAGTATACATGTAATATATGTAAATATACATACAATATACATATCCATGTATAGATTTTGTATATTTTGGCTAACTTCCATAATTAAAATTTGGCCGATGGCCAAAAATGAAAAAATCCGTTGACTTATTATCTCTGCTGGCAGACTGTTTACGATCACGACACGTTCAGCATGGATGACAAAATGGGAGATGCAGAGTTTGACATCAAACCATTTGTAGAGGCTTTGAAAATGAACTTAGATGGCCTCCCATCCGGCACTGTGATTACAAGAGTACTGCCATGCAGGACAAACTGCCTTGCCGAAGAGAGTCGAGTCGTATGGCAAGATGGTAAAGCTGTGCAAGATATGATACTAAGGTTGAGAAATGTTGAATGTGGAGAAGTTGAACTCCAGCTTCAGTGGATTGAACTTCCTGGCAGTAAGATTGTGTAGATTAGCTTGTTGTCTATAGCAATTGCAAACTGGTTTCTGAATCCTACAACTCTATGGTTTGTGGGATTTGATAATGAAGTTTGATATATAAAAGACCTTTTCACTTAAGGTTTGTAGCTTAGTGGAGGTTTAAATGTTTTCTTTTTAGTCATGTAATTCACTGGAATTACTTATGTTATATACCCTGTAATAAAGATGATACCCTTTTTCTTGCTTCAGAAATTTGCATACTTTTTTTTTCTTGTGTGTGTGAGCATGAGTTCAATGTTAATAGTATATATATTACCTTTTTGAATATACTATCATTGAACATATATTATCCATAGAAGAGCAAATAGTTCTAGCATTGATAAACGGCTGATCCACTTCCTAACTCCGTTAAATTGCTTTGGCTATTTCATCATTTGTGCTATTTAGTAGGCGTTTGGCCATAGATTTCAAATATTTTTCACTTTATGTGAAATTTATTGAGTTGGAATTGAAGATGAAATTGTGTTTGCTTACACCTTTTGCAAAACAGAGAAAAGTGCACTTTATTTGGAATTTATGAAGATGGAGTTGGAAAATAGGTTTGGAGCACTTTTTCAAAGAGAAATTGACATAAATAGTCGCCCAACAAAATAATAACCTAAATGTATATTAATATTAATGTATAATATACATAAAAGATACATTTTTGATACACAATAGTGTATATTTGGCTAGCGAATGTAATTATTTTATACTGACAGGCCAAAACAGTAACTTTCCATTCTCAAATTTGAATCAAACTCCAAGTTAGATTTGATATTTTTATAACAAAGCACTAATTTTGAAACAAAATAAAAATTATCCCGGAAAACAAGTGAATATTTTTCTTGGCCAAGCTGCTCCTGATCAAAACTTATTCACACTCAGTATTAGTATTAAACTAGTCGGAATTGGGCATATGCATTTCTATCAAGGCTTATCATTGAGCTCCGACTCATATGATACTAAATAGTAATTTTTACTTGGCGTAGCTTACTATGTTACATATTTATGGAACATAACAATATTTTTTAATAATTAAGTTTAGTAGCTATAATATTATATTTTTACAACTTATAGCTACCCACTTTTCTACCAATTAACTTACCACTCCCCACACCCCTATTTTTTAGCTGCACACTTTCTCTCTCCCCCCTTTTCCTAAATATACACGTTTCTAACTCCCCATCTCCCCTAAATTTCGTGCTTTTCAAATCAGTTTCTGATTTCTTTCACTTCCTTTTTTTACTCTGTATTAACTGCTCATTAATTTCAACCTTTTACCCTCAAAATTCAACTCTATTTCCTAAAATATGTAAGATTCTCCGTTATTTTTGCGTTTTAAACGACAAATATATATTTGAATTCATCTGTTGAAATATCGAATTCAAGTTGAGTTCATAATTGAGGTAACAACGTTTTCACTGCAACTTCTTTTTTTTCTGAAATTTTGAAAAATATATGAAAAATATATCTGAAATATAGTCAACAGAAACCAGAATAAGTAATATTGAACATATTAATCAAAATATAATTAAAAAATATAGCCAAAATATAGTCATAATTGAGTTCATAATTGAGGTAGCAACGTTTTCACTGCAACTTTTTTTTTCTGAAATTTTTCTAAATATAGTCAAAATATATGAAAAATATATCTTAAATATAGTCAACAGAAACCAGAATAAGCAATATTGAACATAATAATCAAAATACAATTAAAAATATAGCCAAAATATAGATGAAAAACAACTAAAAAGTTCAGAAAATATAAAAAATAAAAAAGTTGCAATTACATGGTGAAACGTGTAATTCAGTTGATGAACAAATCAAGCTTTGTATGATTTATGGAACATTAAAAAGAGATTTTTTTTTAATTATATTTTGGGGAAAAATATGAAGAGAGTTTTTGAATTCAAATTTTATGTGAATGATTAGATATTGAATGAGATATGTGATTAGATATGGAAGAGAATAAGATTTGCGTGATTTATGGAACATTAAAAACAGATTTCTGTTTAGTTTGAAAAAGATTTTTTTTCCTTAAATAGAGGCATTATTTGCTCAACAGTTCCGTGTATTTAATCTATATTTTGGCTATATTTATGCGACGCGTCCAGGACCTAAATATAGAAAAAAAACCAGCTACAAATTGTAAATAATAAACTTATATTTATAGCTTGTTAAAAGCA
The DNA here is from genome assembly GCF_019175385.1 of Lycium barbarum. Classification (NCBI taxonomy): domain Eukaryota; kingdom Viridiplantae; phylum Streptophyta; class Magnoliopsida; order Solanales; family Solanaceae; genus Lycium; species Lycium barbarum. The sequence goes on along the minus strand of NC_083343.1, from coordinate 95,200,628 downwards.
GCTAAAAGGTATAAATGTTGGGCTAACTTGCCATAAGACCTTATTTTGGGTCAAGACCAAGAATTGGGTGCAAAATAGACCAAGAATTGCGAGTGTAAAATAGATCAAGGGACTGGACCTTTTCTAGCTTTTTTTCTCTTGACATTTTTCTAGCTTGTAATCAACTTCTTGGGCTGGATTATGGGCTATATATTTAGGAATATTACAACCAAATACCATTTGTCCATCTAGTTTACAAACTATATACATAGTATATAGGTAGTGTATAGTTTATAATAAATATACATATACTATACATACCTATACATCTATATACACATATATAATATACATACCTATACACTACCTATATAACCAAAATATATAGGCAATGTATATTTCGGGCATGTTTAGTAGGCGTTTGGCCATCAATCTTGAAACCATGGTTTCAAACCAGCTTTTGGCCATCAATTTTCAGTTGTGGTTTGAAACCTGGTTTGAAATCATGGTTTGAACCCAAATCATCCAAAAAAGCATGGCTTGGGTTTGAAACCATGGTTTCAACTTTTTTTAAATACAAAATTTAACCCATAAGTTAATATTTTGTAAAAAAAAAAAAATCATAAGTTGGTAAATATTTTTTAACAATTACCCCATCAATCATTTACCAATCTCATTAATTTCCACCAACCTTTATTTATGTCTACCAACTTTTAATTTATGTGGGAAGATTATATTAAATAGTAGTTACATTACTATTCATGTTAAATTTTCGATTTTATTGAAGTAAAGTTTGATTAATTGACGTTGTATTTTTTAGAAAAGTCTTCTAGTAGTGTACTAATTTTGTTATAAACTATGATTTGCTCATTTGGTAAGATTGTATAAGAATTGAGAATGTTTTGATAGTTTTCACAATTTGTGGGGTTTTTATGTCTATAAGAGAAAATATAACTTAAAATATTCAAATTGTATGTCCAAACATGATTTCAAACCATGTCCAAACGGGACCTTAGTGAACTAGAAGGTTGCAGGGTATATTTATATATCCCTAAAAAGGAAGACGGACCTGTTTTGCATTGACCCATCAATTAGATAGAGCGCAAGCAAATGATATACTTTTACATGGGAATTTAGAAAGAAAATACTTGCAATCCAAGTAGCATTAATCATGTTTGCACCAATAATTGCACTTGCTTGGCATACTGTGTGGCACTGCTCATACAAAACCCCACCAGAACCTGAGTGGTTCAACAAAAACAGAAAAGATTCTAAAACGAGATAATCATTTAAGAAAGGACAATGATATTTGGCACAAATACCTAAAATTTCGTGTCACTTTCCCTCTAAAACTTAGTACTTTACTTGTTTTCTTGAAGACAAAATCATTGTATCCGGACTTATGTCGTTATGTTTTGTGAATAGGTGCAACGCAACCATTTGGGGGAGAAATGAGCAATTTGGTGCACTTTTTGGAAGCTTTGGCATCTGATCGTGGTGATGTGATAAGCAGAAATAGTAGAGAAGAAGTGATGAACTGAAGGAACCCGCTATCCATCCGCATCGCGGAACAAAAGCGGAGGAATTCTATTTATGATCAAGTTGCACAATCAGGCTTTTCATCCACAAAGCGGAAGTAGTTCGCGCGATCCATCCGCATCATGGAAGGAAAGAACGACGACGGGCAGCTTTCCCATTTCGATCGGGATTAGGTTTACTTATTTTTTATTTTAACCCTAGGGTATATATAGACGCTTTATTAACTGAAAACGGTGTGATGGGATATTCTAAGACTTGTAAGCCGTCGTTTTACTTTCTCTCTCTAGATTTTATTTTATTTTCATCTTTTTAACCCTAAATTATTCATGAATTCTTGTTGTTCATTGAGAATCATGAGTAACTAAACTTCTTAATTCTAGGGTTGTAGCAAAAGACATGATAGTTTGTTTGGCGACAATTTCTATCAATTAAATTTTCATATTTTGGGTTGCTTATTTATTCTTGATCTTAATTGTTCGATTATCTAGCCAATAGTTGAACACTATCTGTGGCGTGTGAATTGAACTAGGGATAGGGAATTTGCATGCGTAAGAAGAATAAATAGGGCTTGTTCGATATGATCGTTTCGCTAATGAGGATAGGAATATACCCTTTAGCCTTGCTTAGTTGAATACGAAGAAGTAAATGCGTTTTTGTTACCTCTGGCGACCATAGGGATATAGGCGTTATAGTAGCATCTACAGGCTTGTGAGCAACTCGGAAGATACTCATAAAGTTATAATTAACCCGTCAACTAGTAACCCAGGAAATAAGATAGGTAGAATTGTCAGAAGATCAACTGGATTGTCGAAAGTCATGACCCTGGAACTTTCTCTCATCTAGCAAATCTTAAAGTCTTTGTCAAAATACTCTCAGTCACAAAAACACCCATCACAAATTGTTTACTTTTCAGTTTTAGTTTAGTTACAACAAACACCTTGATTTTCACCTTCTTGAATAGTTTCATTCGAATTTGAATTAGTTTAACAGTAGAATCTAAGTCTATGTGGAATCGATATCTGTACTTAAAAAGTTCTCTATTACTTGTAGGACCACGTATACTTGCGTGTGCGTTTGGAAGCAACAAGTTTTTGGTGTCGTTGCCAGGGACTTAGAAAAATTTACTGTTTTTCTAATTTGAGTTTGTTTTTTCTATTCAAGTCTTTACTTTTTTTTCGTTGTTTTACTTGTGTCACTTCAGGTTCTCTGTTTTATACCAAGCACTAGAAGTTCCGAAAAACCGTTAGTTGATCGTGATCTCGAAATCAAAAGAACTTTACACAGACAGAGAAGAATGGATGACGAAGCAGCAAGACTTGCTCTTGAACAGGCAGAAAGGGATAGAAATAGAAACGGGGATGAACAGGGTGCAAGAGCAGCTGCGAGGGCACAAGAACAACGGATTCTTTTGTCTAGTTATGCTAGGCCTAGTCTGGCAACTATTGCTAAGGCTATCGTTAGGCCTGACATTACTGGAATTTTTGAGCTGAATGAAGGAACAATGCGGCTGGTGCAGCATATGTGCCAGTATATGGGTAAGTCTAGTGAAGACCCGCATAACCACTTGATGCAGTTCGTGGAGTTGAGCGAGAATTTCCAATATAGAGATGTTCCCAATGATTATATGAAGTTGTCCTTATTTCTGTTCTCATTGATTGGAGAAGCAAGGGAATGGTTGACGAATCTGCCCGCAGGGTCTATCACTTTTTGGGAGGTATTATCGAATAAATTTATCGACAGGTTTTTCTCACCCAAGAAGACAAAGGAGCTGCGAGGAAGAATTGCTAATTTCACTCAGAAAGATTCTGAATCTCTTCTACATGCTTGGGAAAGGTATAAGGGCTATTTGCGAGATTGCCCACATCACATGCAACCAAAAGAGATCATTGGAAACTATTTTGTAGAAAGTCTTAACCATGAATCAAGGGCCTTGTTGAATGCTTCAGCTCAAAGGCAGATCTTAAACAAAACATATGAAGAGATGGAAGCTCTCCTTAAGATGATGTCCGAAGGTCATCATGAGTATCACGAAACTAGCCGGGGGTTACCACAGAAAGCTGCTAGGGTTCTTCAAGTTGATGATGTTGCAGCTACTCGGGCTGATATAGGTACCCTTACTAACGTGATGTTGAGGGTGTTTCCTCAAGCTTAACAGATTCAACCAATTCAACATATTCAACAGGCAACATGTGTAAGTTGTGGTGAGCCTCATGATTATAGAAATTGCCCATTGAATCCAGAGTTTGTCTATTTTGTGGGGCAGTAGAACTGTGGTATTGGAAATCGGGAAAACTATTATGGAAATAATTACAACACTCCATTCGGGAAGCAGGACTTCCACAAGCCGAACAATCATCAACAACCTCAAGCTCAGCCAGCTAGCAATTTGGAAGAAATGATGAAGTAGCTCATAGCTTAGAATCAAGTGAAGTAGCAGCAAAATTAGAAAGTTCAGAGTGAGATGCAAAAATCTATTCACGAGCTTAAGCGTCAGATGAGGCAGATGGCTCTTATGCAGAATGCCAGACCACTGGGTGCTCTTCCTAGTGATACTGAGAAGAATCCAAAGGATTTCAAGGCAGTCACCTTGAGTAATGGCAGAGAACTTGAAGAAGTGCCTCCGAAAAAAAAGAACATAGCAGAAGCAGAACGTATCCCTGCTAAGCGAGCTAAGCCAAAGAAGACAGTCGCAGAGCAACCAGTTGAGGAAGTGGTTCGACCACCTCCTCCCTTTCCACAGTGACTTCAGAAACAGAAAGCAGATTCAGCTTACAAGAAATTTCTTGAACTCTTGAAACAGGTACACATCAACATACCTTTGGTGGAGCTTTTGCAAGAAGTTCCAAAATATGCTAAGTATATCAAAGATGTGGTTGCGAACAAAAGGCGTCAGACAGAGTTTGAGACTGTTGCACTTACTGAGGAGTGCAGTTCTAGAGTGAGGAGTAAAATTCCTCTAGAGTTTAAAGATCCAGGCAGCTTCACGATTTCGATTATTATTGGCAACATTGAAGTTGGGCTAGCATTGTGTGATTTGGGTGCTAGTATTAATCTGATGCCCGCTTCTGTGTTCCGAACGTTGGGCTTGGGTGAGCTTAGGCCATCGACTATTACGTTGCAGCTGGTTGATCGATCGCTTGCTTATCCTGATGGTATTATTGAGGATGTTCTTGTGAAGGTAGGCCCATTTATTCTGCCGGTTGATTTTGTGACACTTGATTATAAGGCAGATAAGAGTCTTCCTCTCATCATGGGGAGAGGATTCTTGGCTACTGTTGATGCTGTGATCCGAGTGAAAGATGGGAAAATGTCCATGACAGTTGATAGACAAAAGGCGACTTTTGATGTGTTTAAAGCTACCAAGCTTCCAGCCCATTATGAGGAGTTGAAGATGATTTCCGTGGTGGAGCCCGGGCTCACTAATGCAGAGTTAGATCACTTTCTAGCCTCGCGAGATCCTTTGGAGACAACTTTGGTGTATGGGGAAGACTTGATGATTGATGCAGAAGTCGAGGAGCGTCTTAGCATCCTTGACACTTCATATGCTTATCTACGAGCAAACACACTGATATTCGAGGTATTAGTAGTTCGTTTTGCATGCACAAAATATTATTCGGAGAGGATAGCAAGCCTAGTGTTGAGTACCAGAGACGACTGAACCCGATCATGAAGGTGGTGGTGAAGAAAGAGGTAATCAAGTGGCTTGACAGCTGCATTATTTATCTCATATCTGACACCAAATAGGTAAGTCCTGTACAATATGTTCCGAAGAAAAGGGGCATAACTGTGGTAGAGAACGAGAAGAATGAATTGGTTCCTCAACAAACTATTATTGGTTGGAGGATATGTATTGACTATCTCAAGCTGAACAATGCCACCAGAAAAGATCACTTTCCTCTGCCCTTCATGGATCAGATGCTCGATAGAGTGGCTGGGCACGATTATTATTGCTTTCTGGATGGCTATTCGGGCTACAACCAGATCATTATTGCACCTAAGGATCAAGAGAAGACCACATTCACATGTCCATATGGTAAGTTTGCATTCCAGAGGATGCCTTTCGGTTTGTACAATGCTCCAGGTACTTTCCAGCGATGCATGATGGCTATTTTCATCGATATGGTGGAAAACTATGTGGAGGTATTTATGGATGACTTCTCTGTTTTTGGGGATTCTTTTGATGACTGCTTGAACCATCTTGATGCCGTATTAGCTTGTTGTGAAGAAACGAACTTGGTACTTAACTGGGAAAAATGTCACTTCATGGTTCGAGAGGGCATCGTTCTTGGGCACAAGATATCGAGCAAGGGAATAGAAGTTAACAAGGCGAAGATTGAAGCAATTGAAAAATTGCCACCACCCGTTTCAGTTCGGGGAGTGCACAGTTTTCTTGGGCATACAGGCTTCTATCGACGGTTCATCAAAGACTTCTCTAAAGTTGCTAATCGAATGTGCAAACTTTTAGAGAAAGATGTGAAGTGTGTGTTTAATGAACCCTGTCTAGCGGCTTTTGATGAGTTGAAACAGAGGTTAGTGTCTTCTCCTATTATCATCGCACCAGATTAGTCTTTGTCATTTATTTTGATGTGTGATGGAAGTGATTTTGCTGTGGGAGCTGTCCTTGGTCAGAAAAGGGATAAGATTTTTCATCCTATTTACTATGCCAGCAAGACACTTGATGCACCCCAGATGAACTATACTATCACAGAGAAGGAGTTATTGGCGGTTGTCAATGCCTTTGACAAATTTCGATCATATCTTGTGGGCATGAAGGTAATAGTCTATACTGGTCATACTACAGTTCGATACTTGTTTGCGAAGAAGGATGCAAAGTCGAGGCTTATTCATTGGGTGTTGCTGCTGCAAGAGTTTGATATTGAGATTCTTGATCGAAAGGGCACAGAAAATCAAGTAGCAGATCACTTATCGAGATTGGAAGACAGGAACATGTAGATGAAGCAGTGGAGATTAAGGAGACTTTTCCTGATGAACAACTCTTTGCTCTTCAATCAGCTGAGGTGCCATGGTATGTAGACATAGTGAATTTTATAGTAAGTGAGATTTACCCCCTGGTGCTAATCACGAGGAGAAGAAGCAAATTTTTCATGATAGTCGTTTCTATGTATGGGATGAGCCCTATCTCTACAGGGTTGGCACAGATCAGCTGATCAGAAGTTGTATTCCAGAGGAAGAGGTCTCCGCGATTCTTGAGAAGTGTCACTCATCACCCTATGGGGGGCATCACGCTGGTGACAGAACAGTTGCAAAGGTCCTTCAGTCCGGGTTCTATTGGCCCACTTTGTTCAAAGATGCTCATGAATTTGTGCGAGCCCGCGATAGCTGCCAGAGAACAGGAAATATCTCCAAGTGTCATGAAACGCCTTTGAAGGGCATCTTAGAGATCGAACAATTTGATGTGTGGGGTATCGACTTCATGGGTCCCTTCATACCATCCAAGTGGAATAGGTACATATTGGTTGCTGTAGACTATGTCTCAAATTGGGTGGAAGTCATTGCACTTCCCACCAATGATGCTAGTGTGGTGGCAAGATTTCTGAAGAAGAATATTTTTTACAATGTTTGGGACCCCTCGAGCCATCATCAACGATCAAGGTATGCACTTTTGCAATCGGCTCTTTGACAAATTGTTGCTCAAATATAGGGTGAAACACAAGATAGCAACTGCTTATCATCCTCAGACGAGTGGTCAAGTGGAGGTATCAAATAGAGACATTAAGAGGATTTTGGAGAAGACTATGAGCGTGAGTAGGAAAGATCGGTCACTAAAGCTCGATGATGCTCTATGGGAATACAAAACAGCTTACAAAACTCCGATTGGCACATCTCCCTACAAGCTCGTCTTTGGTAAGGCATGTCATCTACCGGTTGAGCTCGAGCATAGAGCATATTGGGAGATAAAGAAGATGAATTTAGACATGGTTCAAGCTGGAGAAAAGAGACTGTTGCAGCTGCATGAGTTGGAGAAATTTCATTATCATGCCTATGAGAACGCGAAAATGTACAAGGAGCGAACGAAGAGAATTCACAACAATCGCATCCAACCTCGTGACTTTGAGCCTAGGTAGTTAGTCTTGTTGTATAACTCTAGGCTGAAGATTTTCGGAGGGAAATTAAAGAGTAAGTGTTCTGGTCCGTTTGAAGTTGTTCGGGTAACCGCACATGGGGCGATTGAGCTAAAACCGCTGATGCAAAGTGGACATTCCTGGTAAATGGACAGAGGTTTAAGCACTATTTTGGAGAGGTCATCAATCCAGAGAAGACCTCGGTGGATCTAGAAGAGGCTTGAGAAAAGCCTACGTCGTGCTGCGACGTTAAATCACGTGCTTCTCGGGAGGCAACCCATGTTTGTAAAAGTAGCATAACAAATAAAAAAAATGAGAAAAATACAAAAAGTGTCGTGCCACGACCTTAACTAAGGCGCTTGTTGGAAGGCAACCCAATTTTTGTATGATATATGTCACGTTTGTTCATGTTATAGGAATTGGGCGGAAAGAAAAAAATAAAAAAATGCCCAGTGATTTGCGCATTAGTGCCGCTATGCGGACCCATAGCGCATGGTCACATTTTGGACTGAAATGCCAAAATCAGGCTTTCCTCTCGAGATGCGGAGGAATCGCCTGATCAGAAAAAAATCGTTGTGTCCAGTGATCCGCGATGCGGACCAATCGCGCGGGTCGACCCGGGTTTGGTTTTTGTTTTCCAACTTGTGATATAATCTGTGTTCCTCACCCCTATTCCCTCACAAACACTCCTTTCTCACACACAACTCCTCTCAAATGAAAATCCCCATCCCTGTTCCCTCTCTAACTAAAACAAATTTAAGTTACTCCAATCCATCTTCCATTATCTTCACAAGGTAAGTGGGTTCATCTTCTATCTTTTTCCCCTCTCCCCTTGTTCTTGATGCTTGTAAAAAGTTGTAAAGTTGGGTTATGGATATGGGCGAATTGTGGGTGGGGATTGGCATTGCTTGGGTTGTATGAGTTGTTTATGGCTAGAATATGACTCCCATTGCACAAGGGAGGGTTTCAAACCCACCATTGTTGTCAAAGCTAAAGGACGATTCTATGCCTACAAGGTGTTCGATAAAAGTCCTAAACCAAGTTTCTTTGGAAATTGTGAAGTCTTGAGTAGCAATGGAACATTAAACAAGCATAGGAACCCTTGTGCATCTCTTCTCTCCATAAAATTTGAATTGTGATGGAGAATTAGAAAGTTGTGATTTTCCACCCCAAGTCCTACAACATGAATTGGCTTACTTTGTGTTTTTGTTTGCATTGTCATATAGGAGTAGTTAACTTCTTTGATTTTAATTTTTGTAACGTAGTTTGAAGTAAGTGTGGGGTTGGTTCCCCAAAATTGTGCGCGAAAAAAAAATTGCTCAAGATTGAGGTCCGAAAAATTGAAAGGGGCCACGCATTCTCGACTAAAGTACATGTAATAGAATTAAGTGTGGGGTTGTGCCATGACTCCCTTTAGTTATTGACTTGTACTTCTCGTTTGGTAATGTATTATTTTGCAAGCAAGATGGTTCACGCCAAGTCCAAGGGCAAATGTTCGCCTCCTCCTCCCAAAGCACAAAAAGAGGAAGAGCACAAAACTCATCCAAAGCGACAAAAGGGCAAACATCCGGAAAGGGCGAGCATCCTGCAGTTGCCATCCCTCGGGCTTCTTCAAGGAAGCCTCATCCCAATCTTTTTGGGGACGGGAAGGAATGGTACGCGGGATTCGATACCTCGAAGGGTTATAATCATGAGTGAACGATCAGTCTAGTCCCTCTGAAGAGAAATTTTCGGGACATATACAACCGCATAGTCGCCATAGGATGGAAGTCTGTGTTTGAGCAACCGGGGCCAGTGAATATTGATTTGGTCATGGATTTTTGCGCTCGCATTGAAAGCTGCGAGAATCGAGATTCTGTGTTCGTTCGGAAAAATTGGGTGCCATTGACGGCTTCGAGTTTGTGCGGGGCAATTGGAGTCCCGGATGTGCCTAGTGAGCCCTTGCTAGAATTCATCAAAAGGCCCGATTACAAGGCTATACGGGAAACTCTTTATGGAACCAACTCTAAAGCTCAATGGGCACGATACTTAGGGCCTCTTCAGAAGCATCAGAGCATAAGTATGAGTAATTTTTGTAGAGAAGCCCGGGTTTGTTTGCGCCTTCTGAATGATATAATCATGCCACTTGATCACTTCTTGGAGGTACAAAAGGACAGAGTGTGCATAGTTTATTTCTTGATGACAGGGCAGCCAGTGAACATCGGGTATTGGATGATGAAGGAAATTCGCAGAGTGCTGGCTGGCAAGTCTAAAAGGATGAGCTTTGGAAACACTCTCACTGATTACTTAATGAGGCTTGATGATGGGTTGGCAAACTCTACTGATATATTGCTTGAGGCCCCCACTGACGCGCTCGACATCCTCAAGTGTCATGGCCCCAGCGAGTTCATCTGGACATCATTTGACTCCAGCAGAGGAGAGGTCCATCCAATCCACAGTGCTAGCCCAGCTTTACACGGGAATGATGGTTACGGGTGAGCATTTCAATATTGATCTTTCGAGGGTATTTATTCAGACCCCACACACACCACATTCTCGGGCACTTGTGGGTGGGGAGTCTTAGTTTCCCGATGATGAAGATGAAAATTCGACTGATCGTGTAATAGCCGCACTAGAAAAGGGGGAGGAGGTATAGTCGCTAATGCAATGCGACGACAATGAAAGAGAAGAGGAGGCCGAGCCAAACAATGCTGAGGCGGATGATGAGGATTACATTGAGGAGGACGACTAGGCCCTAGTAGGCCCCAGGGAGTATCTCTCGTCTTACTTTTGTTTTTATTTTTCATATGCATTGAGGTCAGTGCATGAAAGTAAATGTGGGGTGGGAGTACGTCTTGAGATAGAGGATACTCATGCCTTAGGATTTTTTTTTTAGGATCTAACTGTAGTTTATTCTTTCTCTTTAAATAGGATTACTTACTTGAAAAAAAAAAGAAATTTTTGTTTTTAGATTAGACCCTCAGTAGTAGCATGAGTCATCCGTTAGGATTTCTGTTTTCTTTTTGTTTTTTTTTTCTTAGTCGTAGAAGGGGCATTTCCTGATGACAGGTGGATGACAACCTGTTTGAGAGAAATTTCGTCCATAGAAAAAAGAAACCATTCAAATGTTAGGTGCTCGAGTTAGGTGAACTATGGGCATATGAGCATTTCGTGTGATCTCTTTTGAAAGCATGCCATGTAGACACGTAACCTTTCTTGAAACACTCAACTTGAAGTTTGTTTGACTCATATGTGACCCACTTGGAATTGTTGGTATGTTGTTGCTTAGTCCGAGGGCCGACATGGACCCTTTCTTGTGTTACTTATGTGCCATATGTGTGTGAGGTGTTTGCATGCGATCCATGTTTGGTATTGATGTCTATAACTTGCCTTGTGTGTTCGCAAAGCGAAATGAAGTTCGATTAAGCTTAGAAAATGATAGAGGCGTTTCTTTGATTAGTCCCTAAAAAGCCTAAAATGTTTATCCTGCCAACTTGTAAATAGTGTCCTATTTAACCATTTTGAGCCTTTAGCCTCTTCTTTGATAGCAGTTAATTAGCCTTTACCCCTTCGTTCTATAAAACTCGATTTTTTATCAAAATACTCTATAAGCACTTTAATCATTTACATATATAATGGGAGTTGGGATGTGAATGAAAAGGGGGAAGTGGTTGTTAATTGTAATCTAGGAAGACTAATGGAGCACCGAATGAAAAGAACCAATTCACTTGTTAGTTGGGAATAAAAAAAAAAGAGAAAAGAAAAGAAAGAAATCTGGAAAAAAAAAATGGTAGCGAAAAAGTTTTCCTTCTAACTTGTGTCACTTTTAAAAGAGTGTTGCTTAAAAAAAATGAGCGAATTAGGAGAAATTTAAAGGTTGGTTGATGTTGAATAAGGGCTAATGAAGAAATTGTGCAAGAATGATAGAAGTATATGTATTAAAGTTCTTAGGGAGGTTAGTCACTATTATCCAAATAATTCCTACCCGTCCCTTAGCCTACAGTACAACCCTCGAAGTCCTACTTGATTCTAGGTTCGTCTTACTTGTATTAGTGGAGTGGTTACACCACGGGCAAGCCAATGGTATGTCGTACTTTGCATGTTATATTCCTTGTGAGAATGAGCGACTTTACTTAAATTCATGATCGCTAAAATGAAATTTTTTTATTCTTGTGAGATATATGGAAAACTCTCTTCTTGTGAGGGCGCGTAATTGACAACGGATTGGTGAAATGTCTAATTCTTGGTTAAGTAGCATGATTGCTTTGTTTTAAGAGGTGTCCTTGAGTCCTAAGTTGTAACACCCCGTACCTTTAACCTAAGCTTTGACCATGATCCTAGACATAGAAAACCTGATAAAGAATGTGGGAATTTGAAATTTCCTCTTCAGTTGTAAGATGGTGGTTTACGCCCATGAACAGTGATCGTATTTCAGTATACGGCCCGTATTTCAAGTCGTAAACTGGTACCAAAGATTTTTGAGCATTCTAGAATTTGACATTTAGAGGCTACATTGTTAAATACGAACCGTATTTGAAAATACGGCCCGTATTTCAAAACTTATTTGGAATTTGGGAAAACTTCCTTGATGAAGTTGTATATCTTTGAAATATCTTTCCAACGGTATATTATGGGGATCAAACGAACATCTGTGCAAAGAGGTATGGCCATTTTACTGAAGAGACGCAGTGCAGTCCATACGGAATACGGACCGTATTTCAAAATACGGCCCGTATTTCAAAATACGGCCCGTATTTCAAAATACGGCCCGTATTTCAAAATACGGCCAGTATTTAACTGAGTGTGAAATTTAATTTTCCAGAACAGTATATATTCGTCCATATCAGATCAAATCATTATTTTTGCATTCCTTCAAGCCCTAGAACGACCTCCTACCCTCCTCCATCATCAAGAACACAAAGGTAAGCCTACTCTAATTATTCCAATTCAATTCTAACATATACTCTAATAATCTAAGCAACAAATCATTCTTCCTAATCTAGGGTTTTCAAGAAATCCCATCTCAAGGTTCAAGAATCAAGATTTAGGAAATCGTCTCCAAAATTCAAGTCTTTAATTTAAGTTTTGGAGCAATTAAGGTATGTAGAACTTCCATCCACATGTGGGAATCTCTACGTTCTTCCCCATGCTCCGTTTCTTGATATCCATGAAGTTCAAATCCTAGGGCATTAAACCCAACATATTGGTAGCCCGTATTTATGTATTTATGTACATGAATTTTGTATCTATATTCGTTATTGTATTCCTAATCTTCCATTACAGTTATTAGGACCCTAGCTTAATCCATGAATCATGAATTCTTCCTCATGTGTTCTCATTATGTTTATATGAAACTTTATGATTTTATCTAGCAAGTTACAAGCATGTTTTCAAGTCAATTATATAATAATTATGAACTATTATTATTACTCATAAATCAAGAACATGTTTGCAAGACTATGACAAGTTATCTTATGAAACCATATTACAAGATATTTCATGAAACCATGTAACAAGTTATTTCGTGAAATCATGATTACAAGTTATTTACGAGTTATTTCACTTAGCCAACTATATCATGTTCATGTTTTTGAGATTTGCTTAGTTAACCGAGAAGGCTCAAATAGCCTGAAACTACGTAGCCACCGTAGGATAAGGGTTGTCAGCAAGGAGGCAACACCTTCATTATGCAGTTTGGATCCTTACATGCTTATTATTACTTAAATCTCATATCCCTGGAAAGGTGTGAGTGTTCTGCTGGTAGGACGCAAGTACCAGATCATGTTGTCGGTTATACTATAGCATTCCCCACGTTACAAGCAGTTTTATATACATGTATTTCCATTGATTTACTGTTTTCAGACTTTACTCACGTCTCATGCTCATATTCAAGTTATATTCAATTTCAGTTCATGTCCTATACCTATGTTGTGCCATGTTCTTTATTTCAGCAGGTTTTACATACTAGTACTAGTTCACAGAGTCAGTTATGCTTTCATGTTTTCAGACTATTACGTTTTCATGATTTTTCATGCTATGAGATAATTTCAAGACTTTATTCCGCAATTACATTTTCATGATTCATTTAAATTGCATCATATAGAGTATATTGTTTTGCCCATGTTGACAAGCAAGCCATGAGGTTCGCTCAGACACATGCAAGCAAGGCCCGAGTGTCGTGTTACGCTCAGGCCATGGTTCGGGGCGTGACAAAGCTTGGTATCAGAGCCCTAGGTTCAAGTGTCTTAGGGAGTCTATGAAACCGTGTCCAGTGGGGTCACTTTTATATGTGTGTGGCGCCCACACATATAAACAGTTGACCACCAAGACATTTAAGATTGTCTTACTTCTTTCAACTCTAGATCATGCAATAGAGCTATGTTCTCAGAAATCACTCGGACTCGTGTGTTGTTTCCCGTTCTACCGAATACGCCTTGTCTCAATGGATAAGGATATGTAAATCTAATCATTATCGATGTGTTGCTTTCAGATAGAGTCATCATGAATTATTCTAATTCGTGCCATGAAGTTTAGAGCGGTAAGTAACATTCTTTTTCCATCAAATTCTGAATGTATCAAATGTATAAGCGGCAAGAAGGAAATTCGAGACCCAAGACTTGCCAAATAGTGCGTGGTGTGTTTATCAGGTGTTAGTACTAGTTGAAAGACAAATTTCGGTATGATAGCACACGTAGGTTATATACCCTATAGAGTAAGTTTATTTGGACTCTTTGACCATGGAGCTATAGGATAAGGGTGATGGTTCATATTTAAGACCTCACGATGTAGCATGTTATGAAGTTAACCGCAACAGGTATAAATTGTCCACGGTAGTTTTGAGCGGGAAATAGCCTAAGAGCCAACCACCTGTAATACTAGAAAATCTCGCCTTTTCAAGGATATATATATATTTTTGCCATATGATCTATGCACATGACTAGAAAGGGACTGATGCGATAAGAAAACCACGAGCAGATGATATTGAATTTTTTTAGGGTTAGTTTTAAATTATTTCAGCTTATTCAGATCAGACCTAGAGAGTATCACGTTAGTAAGCTACTAAAAGAAGCAGATATTACTATGAGATAAAAGATATGACAATTCCCTCTTAGGTTATGTGATTAAATATTTATCCCCGATGTGTATAGTATGATATAGTTTTGAAAGTGTATAGGGAGTTTGGGGTTAGTTGTTCCAATTCCTTGTTTGGGACAGATGAAATTTCCCTAAGTGTGATCCATGTCTATAGTTCAGAAAGATAGTTGAGTACTTAGTCAAGTTAGCACTACTAAGTGGGTAACTGTCTAAATACACCGAAGGCGTGTTAGAACCGAGTGGGTTTAAGTTAAATTTGAGGTATAGAAATTGGTGAAAGAAGAAAACCATCTAAGTAATAAGAGAGCAAGCTACAGAAGAAGAGCCATTAAGGGTTATCAGAAAAGAGTTTTCCTCAAGACTGACAAAGCTAGTATGCCAGTTATGTACATTAGAAACCCGTTCATTTAAGTGATCCAGTGTTCCCAGTAAGTAAGACTTGCTTGAAGTAAGCCGAAGAAATGAGTCGTCAGTATGTTAGAGAAAATTAGTAGAACCACTAGATGACCACTTATCGCTAACTCAAGAGATCCACAGGCTTTAAACGTCAGATTTTGAACTAAGGGGGAGATCGTGCGATAAGGTGCCGATATAAAATATGTGTTTTGTAAGTTGATAGGTGTTAAGGAGATTATGTCAGAGGATCACAGTTTCATGTAGCCAAGATAAGGTGCATAGAATGTGATTTTTGTCATGCTGTTGAGATCAAGTACCAGGTAATTATGTTATGAGATAAAGTTCTAGTTCGAATAGCGGGTTTTAAGGGTATAACGGTTATAATTCCATAGTAATTCATGTACTATGTGGTACTAATGCCCAGACGTACTCTACTCATTCCTTTCATACCCATATCATGCCCATGTTAGATCTTTACACTCCACGTTTAAGATACAAGAATTAAGACTTCATACGATAGTAAGCTATGCAAGGGAATCTCCTTTCATGTTTTGCACATCAGGTGTGCTTATGTCTAAAGTTAAAAACCGCATTTAGGTCTCACGTATCTATCATGCTTTTATACTCATGTCCATGTTCTAGTATCTAAGTGCTTTTCAAATCTGATGATGATCTTGACCCCTATGATTATTTTATCCATGTTACCACATACTTGTGCCCCAATCCATTTCGCTATGCATCCCACTTATAGCGGTATCATCACAATCATTTTGTTAGATAACAATGAAGGTGAACCAAGATGGATGTCCTACCCATGATTCTATGTAATTTGCGCTTATGTTTCTTTGGCTAATGTTTTAAACCATCTCGTGGCTTGGCACAAAGGATGCCCTTATCATTTCCGAAGTACCTATGCCATTTTTATGTTCAAAGTGACTTTCTACCCATGTCTTAGATGCTCGAGGAACGAATTATTCAAACCTATAATCTATTCTTTCATGAGCCTTATTTATAACAGGGGCAATTACTCACGGTGATAAGAGTAAGCTATGTTGAATCATGTCCCATCATTTCAGTATATCTAAGTTCTAAAGGTAATACTTCATCCATGCCTTACGTCTATGAGTACCCAAGAGTGAGCCTACAATAGTACTCCACGCAAATCACACTTATGTCTTATTAATAGCTCAATACTCATGAAATCAAGTCCAGACGCCACGATATGCATCCATGATGTACTCATGTAAATTTCAGGTTGCTCATGGTCCCATGCCCCATGTCATGCTATACACGTTTCATGCCATATGAATCATGATCCCATGTACGCATGTTCCACGTTAGGTCCTCCATGTACAATACACCATGTCATGTCTGTTCTCTAAAGCAAAGTATCTCATGTGAATAGTACCAATAATTCCTTTTCTCTCAGTCCTCTATAATACGCTCACGAGAATGAGCAAGGTGAGCTAAGGTATTCATAATCATCATTAACAGCTAACAAGATAATCAGAAGTAAGGTGCATTCCTATATTCAAATAGATAATTTTTCATATAACCTGTGGTACTTATCTCAAGAGTATTCTACTCAGATTCGACGTATTCATGTCATGCCTATGCTAGAGATTTATGAATACCTATGTCAGGATCATATTCTTGTTATACGACTCAAGTCTGTCGCATTCGCATCGAGTTGCGCTTACATTCAAAGCCTAAGTCATATTCAAAGCTTAAGCCATGTTCCTATCTGATATTACCATGGTGACAAATGAACGTCTATGATCAAGTCTCTAAGTATCCAAATCCTACCCGCGCTTAGTATTAAACCCACATGTTGTAACAATCATGTTTTCGACATTCAGATCCCATGTTACGATATCCATTGTTACACGTATTCGTATCTCATGACAGTTTAGCACTCATGTATTCATGTCATCCAGTCTTCATGTATATGCCCCACGTCATGCGTCTCACGCCCAGGTAATCATGTCATGTTCGTGCCTATTTCCAGTACTCATGTCATTCGTGCCTACGGACTTTCTTCCAAACCCCACGTATAGTAATCATGTAATCATTCAACTGATATTCGTGTGTTCAAGCCAGCTCAGTATTTATGTTAGCTATATTCAAGATGCAGTAATCACGTTATGTAACATCATGCGTATTAAGATACCCTGTGAGTTGTGTGTTGGTACTTTAGTTAGTTGGCATGCGTTTGAGAAATGTCGCGAGGGTCCGAATTATGAAGGAAGTCCTGCCATAAATTTTGAAGATTCCAGAGTTAGTAGCGATTCTTAACAACTAGTCATAAATCGAGGACAAATGTTTCATGATTCTCATTCATGTAGGTGCTACTCAGTTTCATGTTCTCCATGTACATATTTCAATGTAATCACGTATTCAGTTCTCATGATCCATGACCATGTTCCCACGTAACCATGTCAAGCTCTTATGTTTTACGTCATTTTTCTTTCATGTTCATGTTTTCAAGCCATGTCCAACCATATTCTTAACCATGACCCATCGTTTGAGGACGAATGATCCCAAGGGGGAGATATTGTAACACCCCGTACCTTTAACCTAAGCTTTAACCATGATCCTAGACTTAGAAAACCAGATAAAGAATGTAGGAATTTGAAATTTCCTCTTCAGTTGTAAGATGGTGGTTTACGCCCATGAACAGTGATTGTATTTCAGTATACGGCCCGTATTTCAAGTCGTAAACTGGTACCAAAGATTTCTGAGCATTCTAGAATTTGACATTTGGAGGCTACATTGTTAAATATGGACCGTATTTCAAAATATAGCCCATATTTCAAAACGTATTTGGAATTTGTGAAAATGTCCTTGATGAAAGTTGTAGAGCTTTGAAATATATTTCCAACGGTATATTATGGGGATCAAACGGACATCTGTGCAAAGCGTTATGTCCATTTTACTGAAGAGACGCAGTGCAGTCCATACGGAATACGGACCGTATTTCAAAATACGGCCCGTATTTCAAAATATGGCCAGTATTTAACTGAGTGTAAGATTTAATTTTCCAGAACAGTATATATTCGTCCATATCAGTTCAAATCATTATTTTTCATTCCTTCAAGCCCTAGAACGACCTCCGACCCTCCTCCATCATCAAGAACACCAAGGTAAGCCTACTCTAATTATTCCAACTCAATTCTAACATATACTCTAACAATATAAGCAACAAATCATTCTTCCTAATCTAGGGTTTTCAAGAAAACCCATCTCAAGGTTCAAGAATCAAGATTTAGGAAATATTTTCCAAAATTCAAGTCTTTAATTTAAGTTTTGGAGCAATTAAAGTATGTAGAACTTCCATCCACATGTGGGAATCTGTACGTTCTTCCCCATGCTCCGTTTCTTGATATCCATGAAGTTCAAATCCTAGGGCATTAAACCCAACATATTGGTAGCCCGTATTTATGTATTTATGTACATGAATTTTGTATCTATATTCGTTATTGTATTCCTAATCTTCCATTACGGTTATTAGGAACCCTAGCTTAATTCATGAATCATGAATTCTTCCTCATGTGTTCTCATTATGTTTATATAAAACTTTATGATTTTATCTAGCAAGTTACGAGCATGTTTTCAAGTCAATTATATAATAATTATGAACTATTGTTATTACTCATGAATCAAGAACATGTTTGCAAGACTATGACAAGTTATCTTATGAAACCATATTACAAGATATTTCATGAAACCATGTAACAAGTTATTTCGTGAAATCATGATTACAAGTTATTTACGAGTTATTTCACGAAAATCATGGGCTTCTTAGCCAACTATATCATGTTCATTTTTTTGGGATTTGCTTAGTTAACCGAGAAGGCTCAGATAGCCTGAAACTACGTAGTCACCGTAGGATATGGGTTGTCAGCAAGGAGGCAACACCTTCATTATGCAGTTTGGATCCTTACATGCTTATTATTACTTAAGTCTCATATCCCTGGCAAGGTGTGAGTGTTCTGCTGGTAGGACGCAAGTACCAAATCATGTTGTCGGTTATACTATAGCATTCCCCACGTTACAAGCAGTTTTATATAAATGTATTTCCATTGATTTACTGTTTTCAGACTTTACTCATGTCTCATGCTCATGTTCAAGTTATATTCAGTTTCAGTTCATGTCCTATACTTATGTTGTGCCATGTTCTTTACTTCAGCAGGTTTTGCATACTAGTACTATTCACCATGTACTAACGTCCCTTTTGCCCGGGGCCTACACTTCATGGTACAGATACCGGTTTTCAGGAGCATACACCTACGCAGTAGGATCACCTCAGTTATCAGCTTATTGGTGAGCCCCACTTCTCTCCGGGTTTAACATGGAGTCTGCATTAGTATTCAGTTTATGGTAGTTCAGGGCCATGTCCTGGTAGTTAGTATTCAGACATGTTTTAGAGGTTTCATAGACAGAAGTTAGTTCACAGAGTCAGTTATGCTTTCATGTTTTCAGACTATTACGTTTTCATGATTTTTCATGCTATGAGATAATTTCAAGACGTTATTCCGCAATTACATTTTTATGATTCATTTAAATTGCATCATATAGAGTATATTGTTTTGATGCCCATGTTGACAAGCAATCCATGAGGTTCGCTCGGACACATGCAAGCAAGGCCCGAGTGTCGTGTTACGCCCAGGCCATGGTTCGGGGCGTGACATAAGTTTTGAAAAAAATGTGTTTTTGAGAAGGTTGCTTGTTGATGTTTTAAAAACTGAGAATCTTGATCTTTGGCATGGCTTTCGTGAGAATTGGCTTGAAGTTTGGATTTTTGAAATAACCTTATTAGCCGAAGCCAGAGCAGACCTGTTTGAATGGCAAGGTAGTCAAATTGCGGCACATTGGTATATGTAGGTGATTGCTCGAGGGCGAGCAAGGTCTAAGTAGGGGGTGGTGATATTTGGCACAAATATCTAAAGTTACGTGTCACTTTCCCCTTAAAACTTTACTTGTTTTCTTGAAGACAAAATGGTTGTATCCGGGCTTATGTCATTAAGTTTTGTGAATAGGTGCAAAGCAACCATTTGGGGGAGAAATAAAAAAATTGGTGCACTTTTTGGAAGCTTTGGCATTTGATCGTGGTGATGTAAGAAGCAGAAATAGTAGAGAAGAAGTGATGAACTGAAGGAACCCGCTATCCATTCGCATCGTGGAACAAAAGCGAAGGAATTCTATTTCTGATCAAGTTGCACAATCAGGATTTTCATCCACATAGCGGAAGTAGTTCGCGAGATCCATCCACATCGCGGAAGGAAAGCACTACGACGGGCAGCTTTCCCGTTTCGATCGGGATTAGGTTTACTTATTTTTTGTTTTAACCCTAGGGTATATATAGATGCTTTATTAACTGAAAACAGTGTGATGGGATATTCTAAGACTTGTAAGCCGCCGTTTTACTTTCGCTCTCTATATTTTATTTTATTTTCATCTTTTTACCCCTAGATTATTCATGAATTCTTGTTGTTCATTGAGAATCATGAGTAGCTAAACTTCTTAATTCTAAGGTTGTGGCGAAAGACATAATAGTTTGTTTGGCAACAATTTCCATCAATTAAATTTTCATATTTTGGATTGCTTATTTATTCTTGATCTTAATCGTTCGATTATCTAGCCAATAGTTGAACACTATCTGTGGCGTGTGAATTGAACTAGGGATAAGGAATTTGCATGCGTAAGAAGAATAAATAGGGCTTGTTCGATATAATCGTTTCGCTAATGAGGATAGGAATATACCCTTTAGCCTTGCTTAGTTGAATACGAAGAAGTAAATGCGTTTTGTTACCTCTGGCGACCATAGGGATGTAGGCGTTATAGTAGCATCTACAGGCTTGTGAGCAACTCGGAAGATACTCATAAAGTTATAATTAACCCATCAACTAGTAACCCAGGAAATAAGATAGGTAGAATTATCAGAAGATCAACTGGATTGTCGAAAGTCATGACCCTGGAACTTTCTCTCATCTAGCAAATCTTAAAGTCTTTGTCAAAATACTCTCAGTCACAAAAACACCCATCACAAATTGTTTACTTTTCAGTTTTAGTTTAGTTACAACAAATACCATGATTTTCACGTTCTTGAATAGTTGAACTAGGTTGAACACTATCTGTGGCGTGTGAATTGAACTAGGGATAAGGAATTTGCATGCGTAAGAAGAATAAATAGGGCTTGTTCGATATAATCGTTTCGCTAATGAGGATAGGAATATACCCTTTAGCCTTGCTTAGTTGAATACGAAGAAGTAAATGCGTTTTGTTACCTCTGGCGACCATAGGGATGTAGGCGTTATAGTAGCATCTACAGGCTTGTGAGCAACTCGGAAGATACTCATAAAGTTATAATTAACCCATCAACTAGTAACCCAGGAAATAAGATAGGTAGAATTATCAGAAGATCAACTGGATTGTCGAAAGTCATGACCCTGGAACTTTCTCTCATCTAGCAAATCTTAAAGTCTTTGTCAAAATACTCTCAGTCACAAAAACACCCATCACAAATTGTTTACTTTTCAGTTTTAGTTTAGTTACAACAAATACCTTGATTTTCACCTTCTTGAATAGTTTCATTCGAATTTGAATTAGTTTAACAGTAGAATCTAAGTCTCTGTGGGATCGATATCTGTACTTAAAATGTTCTATATTACTTGTAGGACCACGTATACTTGCGTGTGCGTTTAGGAGCAACAAGTTTTTGGTGTCGTTGCCAAGGACTTAGAAAAATTTACTGTTTTTCTAATTTGATTTTGTTTATTCTATTCAAGTCTTTTTTTTTTTTCGTTGTTTTACTTGTGTCACTTCAGGTTCTCTGGTTTATACCAAGCACTAGAAGTTCAGAAAAACCACTAGTTGATCGTGATGCCGAAATCAAAAGAACTTTACACAGACAGAGAAGAATGGCTGACGAAGCACCAAGACTTACTCTTGAACATGCAGAAAGGGATAGAAATAGAAACGGGGATGAACAGGGTGCAAAAGCAGCTGCGAGGGCACAAGAACAACAGATTCTTTTGTCCAGTTATGCTAGGCCTAGTCTGGAAACTATTGCTAAGGCTATCGTTAGGCCTGACATTACTGGAAATTTTGAGCTGAAAGAAGGAACAGTGCGGCTGGTGCAGCATATGTGCCAGTATATGGGTAAGTCTAGTGAAGACCCGCATAACTACTTGATGCAATTCGTGGAGTTGAGCAAGAATTTCCAATATAGAGATGTTCCCGATGATTATATGAAGTTGTCCTTATTTCTGTTCTCATTGATTGGAGAAGCGAGGGAATTGAACTAGAGATAGGGAATTTGCATGTGTAATAAGAACAAATAGGGCTTGTTCGATATAATCGTTTCGCTAATGAGGATAGGAATATACCCTTTAGCCTTGCTTAGTTGAATACGGAGAAGTAAATGCGTTCTTGTTACCTCTGGCGACCATAGGGATATAGGCGTTATAGTAGCATCTACAGGCTTGTGAGCCACTCGGAAGATACTCATAAAGTTTTAATTAACCCGTCAACTAGTAACCCAGGAAATAAGATAGGTAGCATTGTCAGAAGATCAATTGGATTATTGAAAGCCATGACTCTGGAACTTTCTCTCATCTGATAAATCTTAAAGTCATTGTCAAAATATTCTCAGTCACAAAAATACCCATCACAAATTGTTTACTTTTCAATTTTAGTTTAGTTACAACAAACACCTTGATTTTCACCTTCTTTAATAGTTTTATTCGAATTTGAATTAGTTTAACAGTAGAATCTAAGTCTCTGTGGGATCGATATCTGGACTTAAAAATTTCTATATTACTTGTACGACCACGTATACTTGCGTGTGCGTTTGGGAGAAACAGACAACTATAGACAGACATTATTATATGTTTACACTATTTGTAAGTGGTTTATAGGATATGTGGCTAGATTAGTAAGTTATGTATGATAATAATATGCAAATATTACACGTTATATTGACGAATAAGAGAAATTAAAGTTTAAGAAACCAAATTGTAGACTCTGAGAAGTGGTCCGATTTTGAAAATAGCTTCTCTAACCCCTGCCTCAGTAAGAAAACTCCCCTCTCTCTTTTTCAGATTACAAGTATGATAATTGGTAAAAAGACTAGCCCCAAAATAAAGGGGGTACACCCCTATTTATAGCTACAAATAGGTGGGCCTTAGTACAGCCTACAAAAGGCCTTTTAAGAAAACCCTAAAATGGATAAGACGGCGTCCGTACGGATATATTGACATCCGTACGGATGTATTGACATCCGTACGGATGTCAGCACAAATGACGAAACGGTTAGGTGACGTGTAGCCTGACCCTTAACGGATACTCCGAGCCTATGTTGAGTGTCTTCCCCTCAGGTTCGGGTTTTCTATGCTTATCAACATACCCTCGGTTTTTGAAACTTAGGTGGAAAAACTCACAACTCCTCGGCCCTCGTTCCTTTTGATCTTACCCAAGGCTAATGAACTCGTTTTCCTTCAACCTCCCACCGGACAGCTGCGATATTTACTCCAGTTTTCACCATATAAATATTTTTTCAATTTTTACTATATACAAACAGCTCCCACACTTCTCGGATCAAAGTTTCATCGAAGTGACGGGAAGTGGGTGACTTCCTTAGAAAGCTTCCCTTTAAAAACAAGCGGGAAATGATATGTCTCTTCATGTCACATCTCTCTGACTTCGGACACGTGTCTTCTCTTGGTTGCTGGACTTCGATAACTGCCTCAAAGTTTCATCTATAAAAGCACCACAGTCATTTTCACTTTCACGTTTTTATCTTTCACCTCCTTTGACCGTTTCATTCGTCTTGTTCCTCTTTTTAATTTTTTTCTCTAGTTTCTGAGCTTCGATATTTTTCGAGAAATCTCCCATCCGAGGTTCCAAAATGCACTCGGTTTCGTGGAAAATTTCCTTCAATCCTTCATAACTTCATCCTTTTAATCTCCAAATCTTCATATATTCATATTTTCGTCTTCAAACCTTTATATTATCATATTTTCCATCTTCAAGTCTTCAAATCTTCATGCTTTGATCTTCAAACTTTACAAGATGGCAACGAATACCCAATCTACTTCCAAAAATGTTCCCTCAGTTTCTTCTCCAAATATCGAGGTTGCTGCCAGCCCCGGGGGTAAAACACAAGCTAGGTCCTTCAAACCACAGGCCAAGGACATAATCCTTTTGAGATACAATTTTGACCATGAGTTCGTTGTCGAAACAGCTGTACAAAAGTCTGATCGGGGCTATGACGCCAGGCGTTACCCCTCATTGATCAAAGACGCGCACCTTCCCAGAGTCCTACCTGAGTGCGGTTGGGACAACCGCCATATAGAGATCATTGCTCCCGGTGGCGATGAAGCAATCACTGACTCTAGGGAGGGGTTCTTGTATATTTACACATACCCTTTTACTTTCAAGCTCGACCCTTCAATAGACCCGGTTATCCTAGAAATGTGTCGGACGTACAAAGTATGCCTCGCTTAAATTGGTCCGAATGTTTGGAGGATCATGGCTTGCCTTCGTCTTCTAGCCAACAATGCGAATGTCAATTTCACCCTGCACCATCTGATCCGGCAATACTCCCCGAGGATCTTTCGTGGCGGAGTTATAAAGCTCACCAAATGAAGGAGGAACCCCATTCTTTCCTGGGTCGATAAGAACAGAGATTTGGGCTGGAATGAGCTATTTTTTCGGGTTAGAACCGCGGATATTATACTGGAGGAGTTCGTGCCTTTCCCCGAGAGGTGGAACGACAAATGTAAGTTTATAGGGCTTATACCCTTTTTACGTGTCTTTGATCATTTCTCTAACTATTTTCGATATTTCAGCTGATGGATGGATTCCGGATGCGATATCTCGATTTCCTAAGTGGATCGAGAATATCATAAGCCAACATCCACACCAAGAGCGGACATGGAAAGATCTGCCCCACGACAGGTGGGCAGCACAAAATCATGGTATCCTACTCTTTCCTTCTCTTTGTGTAATTTTTTCTTCTATTCAACTCCTTTCCGATCTAACCATTTCGATATTTAGGTTTGGCAAGAGGTTCTTCGACCCCACGTCCAGCACCAACAGATGAACCATCCATGTCCGGTTCAGATTTTGATATTTTAGAGTCAACACGGCTTATAATTGAGGCTAAAAAGAAGAAAAAGAAGCCTAAGTCTTCTTCTAAGGGCCATAAAAGAATGAAAAGCTCGAGGGTTGCGGCAGGTGCATCCAATGCTCGAGGTTCGAGGGATGAGCTTGATGATGACATCTGGGTCACGAGAATTTACTTGGACCATTCTATTGCTGCTACGGAGATTGAGACGACCCCGATGGTGGCGTCGGAGGAGAGCGTCGCAGTTAATCTTCCCGGATCTACCACAGGTGGAAGAAGTTAATCTTCCCGGCATTGTCACAGGTGGAAGAAGTTAGGACCCTTTTACCTCTGATAACCGAATATCTCCAAGTGCCAACTCCTTTAAGGGTCGTTGAGATGATCGACGTTACGTGTGATGTTGACACCTAATTTTGGCTCGACGTGCTTAAAATTAACGTTTTGGGGGGCCCTGATTCGTTAAAGAGCGCGAAATACATTTTTTACACATTTTTACATTTTTTAACAATTTATTGATGATTATCCTTATTTTAGGAATTTTATCAATTTGTTGTCATTTTCCAAGAATCATTATTTTGCACATGTACAGCGTAATACTACCATTTTTGTGCAATTAATAATTGTTTCTTAATTTTATAGCAATACATTTTCATATCTTACACATTAATATTTATATTTTATACTTACGTTATTATTTATACATGTATTAATTAACTATATTTTAGTATAGTCCGACAGTGCAGAGAAAATCGAAGCAAGTAATTTTTAAACACAGAGCAAGAATTCGATCAAGTCAAGGTCTCGTCACCTTTTAAAAAATTGACATTTGAGGTGATGAGTTGGGTTCTAGATCCATAGGTTAATGTATCTTTACACATGGGTTAAAAGGGGTAAGGGGGCCAAGGGGGGAGTTCTTTTATTTTTTGGACAAAAGAGGGTGTTCATTGATATTATAAGAAAAGGTGGGGGTTAAATTTTTTTTTTCTTTAAACCCAAACAGTTTCTCTACCCTCACCTTCTCTCTCTCTTCCCGTCGCCATCACGCCGGAGCTCGGAGCTCCGGCGACGAACCAAACAGCCCCTTTCTTTCTTCCTCCATCTCCGCTCTTATTTTTTTTTTCGTCTTTTCCAGATCGTGAATGGAGCCGCCGACCACCACCCCGGCGAACCACCCTCTCCACCACCGTCGTGCTCCACCCGCCACTGCTCCAACAACCTCATTTCCCTTCCCTTCATCTTCTCTCTTTTCCTTCACCACAAACCACCCCTACGTCCAGCCCCTCTACACCGGACCAAACAGCAACCAAACGACACCACCAGTCGCTGCTACCTCCCTTCCTCCTCTAACGATTTTTTTTTTGTGTGTGTGCGTGCATTTTTTTTTTCAGTTCAGATCTGGTCGGAGTTGTCGTGCTTCGACAACTAGGTGTTTTCCGACGACCATGGCTGCCCGTTTTTTACTACGTTTCCCAACTCTTCTGTTGTTACATTAAACCATTGCTATGTTTATTATTGTCTTTAATAATTTTGTGTTGCCTTAACTGTTTCGAAAAATTATTGGCGCTGTCTTTGCATTTATCGGGCGTATTCTGCGTGTTCATTTTTTTTGTTATTGCTGCTGTTGTAATCTAGCTATAGCTAATTTGCTATTGGTTTTGTACTGCCTTCATCCCTGTTACGTTGCATTCGGATTGATTTTACATTTTTCTTTTACTAAATAAATATTGGCTTTGTGCTCGAAAAAAATACTTTTGGCGGTCAATGGTACTGCTAACCTTTTTATCGCATTTAGTTAAATTCATTTGGGCGAATACTAAACCCAAATGGCCGATGAAGAAATTTCCGGCGATTTCCAAGGCCTCCCATGTACAAAAGACGGGTTTTTTATTTTAAATTTATTCATTACTTCTTTAATTCATCCGATAGTTATTTATTCTCTTACTAATATTTATCTAAAAAACACATGCATCTGTTGATGAAACAAAAATTAAGAATATAGACACAAATGAAAGGTATTGTGAAGGAGAATATACATTCAGTATACCAAACAACGTAACATATGCACATAAAGATGGAGAGGAAGATTTTATGGGGGAAATGAAAACACTTTGTTGCATTTATATAGTTCTTTCATGTTGGATGTTGGCATTCCTTGAGTTCCCTTTCATCCGCTATTAGTTGAAACAGCCTACCTTTAATTATTAAATATGATTCCTCTAAATCTTCACATTCTTTTTACAGCAGTGAAGAGGTTGGAAAACGTATAGTTTGGTTAATGTGTTGTTTTATGAAGGATTTATTTATTTTTTGAAGGTTATACTATTTAATTAGATATCTTATTAGATTAATTTTTACTAGGTGTTGATACAGGTACCCGGAGACACATCCCGAAGACGACACTCGAAAGGAACCCGAAGACTTCATCGAATCCTTGTTTGTATTTACTTTCGCGCTTTATTTAAAATTGTACAAAACATAAAGTTGGAGTAGTGAAAACTTCGCTTTAATGTTGGGCGGGGGATATTTAATTACTTGTCGCTTATATGTTTAATTTAGAGTTCGTTATTCGCTTTAGGCAAGACTTAGGCCGTCTACACTTTCATAAATAGATTAAATTTACTTGGTATAAATACTTTGTTAATTAAATTCACACTTTTGGCGTTTAGGCAAAAATGCTAGTCCATCCTTTATTTTATATTCTTTATACACTTTTAATACAACATACATTTTATATTGTTTCGTATACGTCAATACATATTTTAGTTAAGTTAAATCTATATTTTGACGCTAGGTAATATTAGGCCGTCTATTTTCAAATCTTTCATTCTTCAAAGGCATTATATCTTTTTCACTCATTTTTTTTATACATAATTCCTTATACTTATTTTTTACCAAAATTTTTTACTATCCTTTTGTTCCTTATTATTTTGATAGGATATTCATTAAATGAACACTCTTTTTAATTAAACGGTAGAAACAAGTCAAATCAATTTCACTTTTCGTAATAATTTTGTTATGTAAACTCTTTATACCAATGAATGCTCGTAGATTATTCTTACATTCTTTATGCACTAATATACCTAGTTATACAATTCTTTAGACATTTTATATTTGATATACACTCTTTTTGAAATATGTTCGTTATATGTTTAAAATACATACATTACACATAGACTCACATTCTTTATATACCTATTTTACATACCCTTATATTTTTTATACATCTTCTATATTGTTGTATATATTCTTTACACCAACTGATATACCTTTGTGCCAATAGAATAGATATACACTTGTTTTACTAACAAATACACTACCATACGAACGAGGTATGTTTTCTTTACACTCCTTTGTACATTCATATCGATATACATTCTTCATAAATTCTTGATACTTGATATAAATATATTTTTATACATTGTATATACTTAGTATATTATCACGTAGTGTATCTTTTCATGAAGTCATAACATTTTGAAAACATGTAATAATAATGATAAACAGATAGATAATCCCCCTCTAGTGTTCAGTTAAACTAAGTTTAAGGACTGCCTTCGGGTAGGCTCTGAGGGATACTTAATACCTTCCCCTCGGGGTAAATAAAATCCTTATCTAGAATCTCATAGGTTTCATGGACTAAAATGGAGTAGACACACAAATACATATAGGTTTCCTAATTTTCCTAAAAAATAAGGTGGCGACTCTAAACCTTGTAAAACCAGTTAGAAGAACCGTGAAGTTGCAAACTATATTGGACTCGTTCAAAATAGGGCATAACATGTGACACTTCCCCTGAGGTGAAGCTTTCGGCAAAAAAGGCCAGACGGGCCATAATAACTTCATCGCATCCTCCTGCTAAATCCTTGAAGTAGGAGAGTTTTGATCATATGTTTCCCGAGGATGGGTCCGCCGATAATGTTCCCGCAACAGCAGAAGCCTCTGGGTTCAGACACCTCCCTATTCCACAAGTGCTGAGAAGGGCTACTAGATCTACTGAATTCAGCTAGAGATCTCGACTTGTAGACGTTTTTCTAGCTCCAAGTGTGGAGCCGAGGAGGACTAAGTCAACCATGGTCACCGTTCCCGAAGACTATAGCTTTTTGTCCCGCCCCGTGGGGGTGGCCAGTTATCTCCAACCTCTTGTGTCGGAGTTTGATAAAGAGAAGATGATCGGACTCTCATGGCAATGCCTTCTCAATGAGAGTATCCATGCTGGCAACCTGATGAATATTTTTCTCCTTTTTCCCTTCCAATAAGTTTCAACTTTTTTGGTGTAATCTTCAATGTCTGCTGATTTCTAACTTTGTTTCTTCTTCTTTTTGTAGTCTGTCGTGCTCGAGAACGAAGGTTTTCTTCGTGCCCAACATAAAATAGATGATTTATGGGCCCAGTTGGATGCTCAGAGCCGAGAGACTGGGAATTTCAAACTTCTCCTTCAACAAAAAGAAGATCAGTTGAGCCAAATATTTTGTCCTCCGAGCCGAACTTGAAGCAACTAAGAAGAAGAACCTTCGGTTAAAGAATGAGCTTGATGATTCGGTACAGAAGAACAAAGTCCTAGAAAAGGACAATAGGCAGCTCAGCCAGGGGGAATTCCGAGCACATTTCAAAGCTCGGTGAATTAGAGGCCACCATCGCCCAATTGAGGAAGGGGATAGATTCTATTAAAGGCGAGGCTGCAAAGATGGAGGAGGCGTTTAGGCAGCTTGAATCTGAAAGGGTCGTTGACAAGGAAACCTTGAGGGTTGCCTAAGAGAAAGCCGAGAGTCGAGCCCAGGCTAATGAGAAACTCAAGAGTGATCTCGAGGCTGCTATTCGAGCCAATGATGGACTTCAGGCCGAGCTGAAAGCTTCTAACCACGTTCACAATACCCTGAGCGAAATGAGGTCCAAGCTCGAGGTCAAATTAAAAAAAGGCTAAGGACGACCTGGAGGAAGCTCGTGACGAAGTTGAGGCTATCGAAGCTCGATCCATCCTTCCAGTAGAGTACGAGAAGTGGAAATCTCGAATAGGGGTGGGCACGGTATGGTATATACCGAATACCATACCGATACCGAAGTTTTTAATACCGCGATTTTAGTATTATGGTATTTGGTATGGTATTTGGTATGAATTTAAATTTTCTTTGGTATTCGGTATGGTATTTGGTATTTATAAAATGGATACCGAAATACCGTATACCATACCGAAGTTTATACTACATATATACAATCCATATATATTATATTTACTACTGCTAAATATATAGACTATTTTCGTATAAAAAATTACATCATATCTCATTTAATGCCAATTTGTATCTAATAGAAAATTGTACCATCAAAGCTAACTTTTTATCCAATATTTTCATGCTTTTAGTCTTTCACATATGTTGAGGCCTAGAAGCAGCCTTTAATTTGTCTCTGCTATTTTTTCAATACATTAAGACTTGAAATGGTGGAAATGGCCTATTCTCTCTGCTGCTGAATGAAATTTTTGGTGTAAAATTGTTTAGGACCGAAGATTATGCTTAATTTTGGCTAATGTTGTTTAGACTTTGAAACTTTGACTACTCTATCGTGATTCAAATGTCCGTTGTGCAATTGATTAACGAAGAAAATTGCTTGTACTTTCTTTTAAATACGTCTATTTGTGTATGGTGTTAGTTTAATATAATTGAGAAATCTTGAAGTCATAATCCTTTATTACATGAGTATATACGTAAGTCGAAGTCAAATAAACTATCGTTACCGAATTACCGTACCGTGAAATACCGAAACCGAACTTAAAAATACCGAACCGTACCGAATTAATTTGGTATGATAATGGTATTGTATTTTTAAAAACCGAATACCGAAGTTACCGAACCGAAGTTTCAAATTCCGTACCATGCCCACCCCTAATCTCGAAGGTCTACACTTGAAGCGGCTCAACGAGGCATTGCGGATATTTCTGGTCAGATTGCCGAGGCAAAGGAGCTCGAGGATAAATCCAAGAAAGCACTCGATGATAGTTCCGACGAAGCTCCGGAAGAGTCTGGATTTGGTGACTCGGGTTCTTCTTTGACAGATTAAATAGGCTTAAAGGACCTTTGTATTTTGCTTCAATTTTTGTAAATCTTTACAACGATAGGCCTCAGCACTTTATGATATAAAATTTGCATGGGCTTTCTATTGCCAGTATTTCTTTTGATCATTTCTTATACTTAGTCAAAAAATCTTGCCAAAAAATCCACTTCGGATAAAATCGAGCTAAGGAAAAAAGAGTGCAACACGTGTTTTCAGACTTAATTCCACTTCTTTCAAATTTTGCTCCGGTTTGAACATGCAAGGAAAAGGTGAGAATCACTGAAATTCACAAAGGGTTAGTAGCTCGTACCTTAGCAATAATATTTTCTCAAGTGGCACACATTCCAATTGTTATGCAGCAGTTGGCTCTCTCCAGTTTCCAGTTGATATGATCCTTTGCCGGTTATTCCGATTATTTTATATGGTCCTTCCCAGTTCGGGCCCAATTTTCCATCATTGGGATTCTTAGTGTGCAGGGTAATTTTTTAAAGCACTAAGTCCCCAACTTGGAAATGCCGAAGGTTCATTCTTCAATTGCAATATCTCCCCATTCGTTATTTTTGAGCTGCTAAACGGACCAGTGCATTTTCGCGAAGTTCGTACGCTAAGTCAAGCTTCACGGCCATATCCTCTTCATTTAACTCGTTTGTCCCATACCGGAATCTTAGTCTTGGTTCTATAATTTCCATAGTAATCAATTCTTCTGCAACATAAACTAGAGAAAATGGTTTTTCAACAGTACTTGACTTCAATGTGGTTCTGTAGGCCCATAGTACCTCTGGTAA
Source organism: Lycium barbarum (assembly GCF_019175385.1). Classification (NCBI taxonomy): domain Eukaryota; kingdom Viridiplantae; phylum Streptophyta; class Magnoliopsida; order Solanales; family Solanaceae; genus Lycium; species Lycium barbarum. Next base: position 95,168,595 of record NC_083343.1, on the reverse strand, counting down.
AATTTCCTTCCACTTGTGCTTCAACGACTCTAGTTACTTTCTTAGATTTTGAATTATGGTTTTATTCGTCGACTCCGCCTATCCATTTGCACTCGGGTAATAAGGAGTTGACAAAATCTTCTTGATTTTCAATCCTTCGAGGAAGTCATTAACCTTATAACTTATGAACTGTCGACCGTTGTCGCAAGTTATCTCGTCAGGAATGCCGAATCGACAAATGATATGGTCCCAAATGAAGTTAATGACTTCCTTCTCTCTGACTTTCTCGAAGGCCTGCACTTCAACCCATTTAGAAAAATAGTCAGTCATAAACAGAATGAACCGAGCCTTACCAGAAGCCCATAGAAAAGGACCGACAATTTCCATTCTCCATTTCATAAATGGCCAAGGGGATAGGACCGAATGCAGTAACTCCCCTATTTGGTGGCATCCATCACATTTTCGGACAAAAATTTTCGCATCCTCCTCCATCGGTTCCAGTAGTATCTTGCTCTAATTATCTTTCGGACTAAAGTTTCGGCTCCCGGATGGTTGCCGCAGGTTCCTTCGTGGACCTCTCGCATCACATAATCCATTTCTTCAAGCCTCAAGCATTTAGTCGAAGGTCTATAGAAAGGTCGGCGATACAACTGATCGTCAACCGAGCAAAATCTTTCAGCTTTGGTTCAAAGAGACCTCGACTCCTTAGAGTCTGCTGGGAGATTTCCATCTCCCAAGTAATCTATGTATTTATTGTGCTAATTCCATGTCAAGCTCATTGTATTTATCTCAGCGTGGCCATTTTCCACTACCGAGTTCATCAACTGAATGACTGTGCCAGAATTGAATTCCTCTTGTCCGACTGACTAACCTAAGTTGTCCAATGCATCTGCTTCATTGTTCTGTTCCCTCGGTACATGTTTCATAGTCCATTCTTTGAATTCGTGTAGGATTACTTGAATTTTTTTTAGGTATCTCTACATTCGTTCGTCTTTGACTTCGAAAACACCGTTGACTTGATTCACAACCAGAAGGGAGTCACACTTTGCTTCGATGACTTCTGCCCCTAAACTTTGAGCCAATTCCAAACCTACAATCATAGCCTCATACTCGGCTTTGTTGTAGTCAATGTTAAAGTTCTGATTGATTGTCGAATAATATCTCCTGCGGGGGCCTTAAGAACAATTCCCAATCCGGACCCTTTCATGTTCGATGCTCCGTCCGTATACAGGGTCCAAATCCTTGAGGTTTCCCCAAGGTTAGCAAAAGCTCTTTTTCTACCTCGAGAACCATTGCAGGTGTAAATTCCGCTACAAAGTCGGCTAAAATTTAGGATTTAATAGCCGTTCTAGGTTTATACTCGATGTCATAACCGCTTATTTCTACGGCCCATTTCGTCAACCTCTCTGATAGCTCCAGTTTATGCGTGATATTTTTTAACAGGTAAGTGGTTACTACAAATATAGGGTGGCATTGAAAATAAGGTTTCAGCTTCCTAAAAGCACTTACCAAAGCTAAAGCCAATTTTTCGATGTAAGGATAACGTTTCTCTGCATCCCCTAATGTTATACTTACATAATAGATAGGGAATTGCGTACCTTCTTCTGTTCGGACCAAAATGCTACTTAGCGCGACTTCAATATTGCAAGGTATAAGCACAACTGCTCGTCTGCCTTCGGTATGTGCAGCAAAGGTGGGCTCGATAAGTACCGCTTCTTTCATTCCAAATCTTTCTGACATTCTGATGTCCATACGAAGTCATTCTTCTTCCTTAGCAGCGAAAAGAACCGGTGACTTTTATCCGAAGACCTTGAAAAGAATCAGCTCAAAGTCGCTATCCTTCTGGTTAACCTTTGCACTGCCTTCATGTTGTTAACTACTTCGATGTATTCAATGGCCTTAATTTTGTTCGGGTTGATTTCAAAACCTCGGTTCGACACCATAAAACCCAAGAACTTACCTGATCTAACTCCAAAAGTACACTTCTCCGAGTTCAGCTTCATGTTGTATTTGTGAAATATGTCAAAGGTTTCCTGCAAATGCTTTAAATGGTTCTCCGTTTCCAAGGACTTAACTAGCATGTCATCAGTATAAACCTCCATTATTTTACCTATTTGTTCTTCAAACATTTGGTTAACTAGGCGCTCGTAAGTTGCACTGGCCTTTTTTAATTCGAATGGCATTACATTATAGCAATAAGTCCCATATTTGGTTATAAAAGAAGTTTTTTCTTGATCTTCCGGGTCCATCCGTATCTGGTTGTACCTAGAGTAGGCATCGAGAAAACTTAACATCTCATGCCCCGACTGTCGCATCGATCATTTGATCAATGTGAGGCACAAGGAACGAATCCTTCGGGCATGCTTTGCTCAAATCCTTATAATCAACGCACATTCTGAATTTATTACCTTTCTTTGGCACGACAACAATATTAGCTAGCCACTCCGGGTATTTAACCTCCCGGATGGAACCTATTTTTAAAATATTTGTTATCTCTTCTTTGACGAAGACATACTTTACTTTGGCCATCGGTCTCCTTTTTGTTTCACCGAGGAAATTTTTTTATCGATGCTCAACTTATGCGTTGATACCTCCGGCGGTACACCTGTCATGTCTAGATGGGACCAAGTAAAACAATCGGCGTTAGCTTGAATAAATTCAATTAATTTAAGCCGGAGCTCCGAGGTTAACCCTGTGCCCAAGTGTACCTTTTTGTCCGGCAAGTGCACAAACAAGATAATTTGTTCCAGCTCTTCTGTTATAGATTTGGCGTCCAAATCATCCGATAGCACAAACTATCTGGGCACAGCAAAATCGTCTTCTTCGAAGTTCAGGATCATCACTTCCTTTTCTTCACTCGAACTAACCGAGCCTCCATTCTGTAATTGTTATTTAGTATCTTTGCCTTTGGTTGGTTCAGCAGCTTTTTGGGATGGTTCCTTTTGAGTGGGCGGTGCTTCTTTAACTGCAAACATTTCCCTTGCTGTGGGTTGCTCCCCATAGACCATTTTTATCCCCTCCGAGGTTGGGAATCTAAGCATTTGATGTAATGTCGAGGGCACTGCCCTCATGCTATGGATCCACGGTCTTCCGAGCAACGCATTGTACTTCATCTCACCCTCGATGACATAGAACACCGTTTGTTGAATAGTCCCGGCAATGTTTACTGGCAAAGAGATTTTCCCCTTAGTAGTTTCGCTTGCCATGTTGAATCCACTGAGAACCCGAGATGCCAGCACAATTTGTTCCAACAGCCCCAATTGTTCTACCACTCTCCATTGAATAATATTGCCGAACTACCTGGATCAATCAAAATACGTAAAACTTGAGATTTAAAAATTAGGATAGAAATTACCAAAGCATCATTGTGTGGCTGACTGATGCCTTCTGCATCTTCATCATTGAAGGAAATAGTTCCTTTGGGTATATAATCCCTGGTTCGTTTCTCTCGAACCACTGAAACCTTTATCCTCTTCATCATCGGACCTCGTGGCATTTTCGTTCCTCCGATTATCATATTGATCACGTGTTGAGACTCCATCGGCTCAACCTGCTTATGATTATCCCTGCCTTTATAGTGTCCTTTGGCTCGGTCATTTAAGAATTTGCGAAGGTGACCTCTTTTTAACAATCGAGCCACCTCCTCTCGCAACTGACGACAGTCCTCAGTCCTATGATCATGAGTTCCATGAACTCATACATCACACTTGGATCTCTTTGAGATGGATCGAATCTTAGTGGTCTCGGCCACCTTGCATCTTTGATATGGCTAATGGTCAAGACAAGATATGTGGTGTTAATGTTGAAGTTTTACTCTGATAACCTCGGGTTTTCCCCCTTGTTGGAAGACTTGTCGGCATCACCTCTAAGCAGCAAGCCTCAACTTCTTGATTCACGATCAGGTCGCCTGTCACCCCTACTCAAATGATAGCTGGGACTGTTTCTTTCCCTATCCAGCCTAAAGTTGGATTTCTCCGATTGAGCATACTGTCGGTATCTATCGTTCGGTGGCCTTATCTCCGGTTCGAAAGTCCTTTTCGACCTTTCAGGATTCTTACTCCTGCTTATCAGGCCTGGGGGAAGTTCTAGTTGATCATTCTCTTCCCGAATCTTGGATTCGTACCTGTTATGAATATCAGCCTAAGTTACTGCCTCATATTCCAACAACTTTTCCTTTAATTTAAGCGAGGCAGTAAAGCTTCAGGGATTGAGACCCTTAGTAAAGGCTTGAGCGGCCCATTCTTTCGGGATCGGGGGGAGTTCCTTTTGGAACCTATTCACGAACTCTCGAAGTAGTTCGTTATCTCTTTGGGTGATTCTGAAGATGTCCGTTTTTCTTGCCTGCAGCTTCTTGGCTCTAGCATAAGCTTTGATAAACGCATCTGCGAGCATCTCAAAAGAAGTGATAGAATGCACGGGCAGATAGTCGTACCAGGTTAGTGGCCCTTTAGATAGCATTTCAGGGAATTTTTTTAGTAACACTAATTCGATTTCATCTTCCTCAACGGCATTGCCTTTTATGGCACAAGTATACGAAGTCACATGCTCCTGCGGGTCCGTCATCCCATCATATTTCAGGATATCATGCATTTTGAACCTTTTCGGATCAGCTTTGGGGCCGCACTCGAAGGAAAAGGCCTTTGAATGTATCTGTTTGAGTCCGGTCCTTTCAGGATTGGAGGTGTCCCAGGGATCTGGTCTACTCGAGAGTACTACGTTTCCACAATTTTCTCAATAGATTTGACTCACTTAGCTAATGTTTCGAGCATTTTCAGGACCTCGGCAGATGCAGCGGACCCCTATCCATTATCGCTATCAACGACCCGATCTTCCTCTAGCCTTGGCTCAGTAGCCCGACTTGGCCCTGCCGATAATGTTCTGTTGTCTTTCTTTTGGAGCTGAGCTATATCCAGTTGTTGTTCCTACAACGTTTCAAATATCAAACGTAGTTAATTTCCTCCACGACATTCGGTGTCTTTCGGGCTTGCGCCCGAGGCAAAGTCGCTAAATTATTATTATTTAAAGGATTTGTGGCTGAAAGGCCAGTATTGTTCTAGTTGACAGTATTCTGGTTAAGGCCCTCGGTCGAGTTGATGGCATTTGGATTAGCAGGGGCTGCATTCGGGTTTGGCAACCCGTTGTTGTCGTTTTCACCGATCAGCTCGTTATTGTTCACGTGCACTGAATGACCACTGCTTGCCATCTCGAAATTACCTGAATCACAAGCTTTCAAAGAACAAGTGAAAGATGGAGTTGTAAATTAATCATCGCTATTATTCTATGCCCCATGGTGGGAGCCAAACTGTTTACCCTTAAAATGGTAACAAATAAATTTGTAAGTGGTTTATAGGATACGTGGCTAGATTAGTAAGTTATGTATGATAATAATATGCAAATAATAAACGTTATATTGACAAATAAGAGAAAGTAAAGTTTAAGAAACCAAATTGTAGACTCTGAGAATTGGTCCGGTTTTGAAAATAGCTTCTCTAACCCGATCCAATCAGTAAGAAAGCTCCTCTCTCTCTTTTTCAGATTATAAGTATGATAATTGGTAAAAAAACAAAAACTAGCCCTAAAATAAAGGGGGTACACCTCTATTTATAGCTACAAATAGATGGGCCTTAGTCATCCTAAAAAACGCCTTTTAAGAAAACCCTAAAATGGATAAGACGGCGTCCGTACGGATGTTTTGACATCCATACGGATGTCTGTGCAAATGACGGAACAGTTAGGTGAGGTGTAGCCTGGCCCGAAACGGATACTCCGAGCCTATGATGAGTGTCTTCCCCTCAGGTTCGGGTTTTCTATGCTTATCAACATACCCTCGATTTTTGACACTTAGTTGGAAAAACTCACAACTCCTCGGCCCTCGTTCCTTTTAATCTTACCCAAGGCTAATGAACTCGTTTTCCTTAGACCTCGCACCGGACAGCTGCGATGTTTACTCCAGTTTTTACCATATACAAATTGCTTCGATTTTTACCCTATACATTATAAAGAATCAAAAGAAAGGAAGAAAAATAAAGGCATAACAAATATATGTCCAACACCATTTGTCCATATTATAAATAATACTATTGGAGTACAGAATGAAAATAATGACTGCACTATCCATATCCTAAATTAGGCTCATAATGGTGATTCAAAATTTAGAGACAATAGATTAGTGGTAAGTGCGATTTTTACTTTGTAGTAGTTCCGATATAATTCCGTAGGATGAGTTTGTCTTTGCCATGAAGTTATATGTATGTATATATCATATATGATGCATATCGACTTTGTATTTATAAATTGATATTGCCTTGTTACACTATTTGCCTTATGTACATTTGATTGATGAATTGAGATGGTGCTAGCATCATACTGGCTATGGGCAATACCCAGTTCGCGTACATCCGGTTGCCACCACATTGGTCCGTCTTTAGACCTGCTGATAGTTTAGTTATAGTTTTGATTGTGGACGGTCTACTGAAACATCTAGTTCAACACTGATAAGGGTGTGTATTTCATAATTCAACACAGGTAAGGGTGTGTCTTATGAATGATCTATTGCTACGCATGGGTAACACCACGGCCCTCAAATTTTGAACGTGATAAAATCAACCACAAATAAGTAAATAGTTTCAATTTTCTGCAGGATATATGAAGAAGATAGAGAAAAAGGAGGAAAAGTTATTACATTGTATCTATATTGATGCAAAACTTTTAAAAATGAGGTAAAAAATGTTATGGGTATCAGGCGAATGATTTGTAATGGTTCATCATTATCTCTCTGTTTTTTACAATTAACTCTTAAATATATAGATTTCTTCTTTCCAAAAAAGATAATAGAAAATACTTGCGGTCCAAATAGCAAGTACTTGGCACCAATAATTGCATTTGATTGGCATACTGTATGGCACTGCTTAAATAAAACCCCACCAGAACCTGATGTGGTTCAATTAAAAACAGAAAGGATTCTAAAAACATATTCATTCAAGAAAGGACCACAACTGTAGAAAGACATTATTATAAAAAATCAATATAAAAGAAAAATAACAGCATAACAAACATATCTCCTACGCTATTTTGTCCTTCTCCCTTATAAATAATAGTAAAACAGTTGCAGCATAGGGTGAAAATAAGACTGGACCACCAAAATCCTAAATTAAATTTTATGGCGATCAAAAATTTAGAGACAACAGATTACTGGTAATTGAAGTTTAGACCAAGTAGAAGTTTCCAATATAATTCACTAGGATGAGTTTGTCTTTACCATGAAGTTATAAGTATGTACATATATAAAATAGTAAATTTTAAGTTTTTTTTATCAATCAATTGGTCCACAATCCTAAGCAAAGTTATAGTCGATTGTATGAATCATCTGAAGTCCTCCTTATTTTATTCCAGCGCAATTTATTCCGATTTTTTTTTTTCTAATAAGTTCTCTTTTGTGGCTAATGAGGAGTACACATTAGTGTCTTATAGATCTCTTATTTGTTTATTAATTAATATATAAGTTTTATTTTGAAAATTTCTTTATATTAGTAGTGTTTTGAATCATTGAGTCATACAAAGTTTACTTGGTGAATAAAATTTCCCAATTATTTGCTAAAAAGTCGTGTTTATGTCAACTTACATACACTTCAACTAACTTATCAAACAATAATCCAGCCCACAAGCAAAAATTGCCTAAGTAATTTTATCTATCAAGATTGAACCAGATAAACTTACACCAAGTGTTATAGTTGGAATCCATATTTGGAATTCGTTTGAGGACATTTCTGTTCCAACTAGTTTCTTAAGACTTCTAGCCAATGTTGAACTTATCCTAAGTATACCGAAATAATAGCTAACCATTAGTGATCGTTTGCTAGGTAGCTAAAATTATCCCGGAATAAGTGGGATAAGAAGGGATATTCCATCTTTTAAGTTGGATGCATTTTATACTTTGTTTGGTACAAGATATAAATTTATTCCAGAATAATTTATACCTTTTATCAAACATGGTATAAAAAATTAGTGATGAGATATCTCCAACTTATATCATACACCAAACGACCCCTTATTGGTTAACTGGTGCTAATTACATCTTACTATTTTATCATCTTTTCCACATTACTTTGAAAGTGTTAGAAAGTGACCGGAAATTGCGGCAAGATGAATACCATGTGGACTGTTCGAGTGCATTTGTAAACAAATCACACACTTCAAGAGATACCAAAGGCCAATATAATTTGTATGCAAAAACTAGTATCTTGGATCCATTGAAATCCCTCTTTTTGCACGCCCTTACACTTCTTGGAAGGACCAAGTTCCAAGGCACGGAGATAAATAAAAATGGCCCCATTAAATAATGGTGATTTTTGGTGGTAGTTAGACTAGTGATGTTAGTGTTAGTACAGTGATTGATGGGTTCAATTGAAAGTTTTTCGATCATTTGTCGAAAAAAGGAGCCGTGAGGGGTAGTGGTACTGTTGTAGGGTTGTAATGCTTTTGTATGATGGTTATAAGTATTATTGTAGGGTCGTAATTATACACATTAACGTCAGTCAATTGAAGAAGTAAGGTTAAAATTTTATGATCTATTGAGGTTAATGGATATAGTTAAAGATGTGATATATTTAAGTAGTTAACTTTATGTAATTGAGATTGAGAACAAGCTTAGAAAGTTTTTTAATATTTGAGTAGGAAATACCCAATAGAAATACTTTATCAAGTATTCAGATTTTTAATAAATAAAATATAGTGCCTAAATAAAATTTATTGACAAATTTAAAAGGTTATTGATGTATTCTGTCTTTCCTATAAAAATAGTTTATTTAGCTTGCATTTATATCGACTGTTTTGATGGATACTTATTACTTTTGACCAAATTAAATATGCATTGTGTAACTCTCAACATCAAGATTTTAAATAGATAAGAAGAAGGATTAAAAAGAAAATAAGAAACTATCTAAAAAAAGTTGTCTCTTTGCTACGAGTTGAACACTCGTCTCTCATGATTTTTCACCAACTTGCTCCTTAGACGATAGAATTATTATTGTTTATGCTCTGAGGACTAAAGGGTCCCAATTAATGCACTTGCGCAATCTTTCTCTTGTCATGCGTGATGTTGTGCAATGATATTTTCTTTGACATATGACCCTACCAACCCACCATAAATCGCCACAAGAAACAGAGTTTTTCTTTTCACCGATATATAGTAGGAAACAATTTATACTATCAAAACATGAATTTTTTTCCGAACTGGCTCACTAGAAAAATACATGATGGGAAATAAGTTTTCATTGAAATGCTGAGAAATTTAATTTTTAATTTTTTCTAAAGCAAAACTATTTAGGTTTTTCCTACCGACATTCAGTGGGAAATTTCAATGGGAAAATAGTGTTTTCTAAGTAGTGAATCTTCACGAGTATTTACCACAATTATTTCACAAACTAGCAAACTATGCCCGTGCGATGCACGGGGCCCAACATAATTAATTTGGTTACTCAATTTAGTTAGTCTTTATATGCAAAGGATACCACGATTCTCCTTAGTGAGTCTCTATATTTTTTTTCTTTTCGGCTTATTTTTCTCCTTAATTTCTCAATTGTTGTTAAACTTTGTCTTATTTTGGTTATGTTCGCCTCTTTTTTTATATTTAATAAGTTGACAATTCAAATATCCTATATGTCAAGTTTATAATCACAAGATTCAAAAGGTATTTTATTATATTATACAGATTTTTAATTTAGGACCACAAGATAGTCTATCTTTATTTCTTAAACTCCGTGTCTAGTCAAACGTAGACACTTAAATTGAGACAAAGGGAGTATATGACAAATGAAGGAAATGAAAGGACAATTGAGACACTGCGGACATGTGGGAACTTAAAAATAAACACACAAGTGGTAGTATTAATGTTAAACTTCTGAAATGTACACATATTAGTCCTGGCTTAGAGTACAATTTCAGTTGTTTTTTATACAACTTATTGTTGTTGTGTTCGTCCACTTGGCCGTTTGTTGTTAAAAAAAAAAAATCTTATTTTAGTTATATCCGCCTCTTTTATATTTAGTAAGTTGACAATTCAAATATCTTACATGTCAAAATTATAATCACAAGATTCAAAAGATATTTTATTATATTATACACATTTTTAATTTAGAACCACAAGATTTGAAAGTCTATCTTTATTTCTTAAACTTCATGTCTAATCAAACGTAGACACTTAAATTGAGACAGAGGGAGTATATGCAAAATGAAGGAAATGAAAGGATAATTAAGACACTTTGGACCTGTGGGGACTTAAAAAGTAAACACGCAAGAGGTAGAATTAATGTAAAACTTCTGAAATGTACACATGTTAGTCCCTGTTTAGAGTACAATTTCAGTTGCTTTTTGTACAACTTATTGTTGTTGTGTTCGTCTACCTTTGGGCGTTTATATATAAGAAGCAGAAAAATATAGAATAGAAAAATAGACATATATATAGAATGGAGAAATATACATATATTTTTAGTAATGTGGCCAAGTAATATGAGACGAAGGGAGTGCTTCATTTTTATTAATTCTTAAAGAACGTGAAAAGTCGAGTATAGTAATGTGATCAAGTAATATGGGACAAAGAGAGTACTTCATTTATTAATTCTTAAAGAACGTGAAAAGTCAAGTAATGTGGCCAAGAAATATGGGACGAAGGGAGTGCTTCATTTTTATTAATTCTTAAAGAACGTGAAAAGTCAAAAGTAAAAAAGTAAAAGTGCACGGAGAAAATAAATATGTGTTAGATAATTAAAATTGAAGTGCATACATATATACATGAGAAAAAAAATATTCAACAAGAACGTGAAAAGTCAAAAGTAAACAAGTAAAAGTGTGCCGAGGAAATAAATATGTGTCGGAGAATTAAATTGAAGTGCACACGTGTATACATGAGAAGAGAATAAATATTCAGTACTATGACATATATCCACGTGGAATTTATTAATTCTTAAAGAACATGAAAAGTCAAAAGTGAACAAGTAAAAGTGCACGGAGGAAATAAGTTTGTGTAGGAGAATTAAAATTGAACTGCATATGTCTATATATGAGAAGCGAATAACTATTCAGAAAGAACGTGAAAAGTCGAAAGTGAACAAGTAAAAGTGCACGGAGGAAATAAATGTATCGGAGAATTAAAATTGAAGTGCATACGTCTATACATGAGAAGGGAATAATTATCAAGTACTATGACATATGTCCACGTGGGATAAAAAAAATAGTTGGTTAAAGTGTAAAAGTTATATAGCTTATTGTACAAGCATTCATTGCATGTACAATTTGTAAAGCTTCCGGTACAAGTTGGAGCAGCTGTGTTCATCCATCTTTCATGCTTATATATATAACTAGATAGTGTATACCCGTGCTGCGCACAATTCCAACACTTTGAATTATAGTATATCTATATGTATGTAGTTGTGTTTAGGTAGTGATAATATATATATTTTATATTGTTAATAAATATACATAAGTTTGCACTGTTTTTATGAATATATATATACACTATGTTCAAAACACGATTAATATAACATGGTAATTTGTGCTCCGTATCCAAAACTTTATTATATTAGTGTTTGTTACGAATACAAAGTTCGCAAAATTTTATTAATACTTTTTAATAGAGAAGACTTGTTTAAAAAGAAACTATTTTCCTCTCTTTGAGACAAAACAATAGTAATATTTAAGCATCAATTGATACTTTGAATTTTAATTCGATTAATTTAAAGATGTAAAATATTCTATTATTAATGTATATAGATTGGACCTAAACAATACTTATTATTTTTTATCAAATTTTGATTTGGATAATTCATTCAAATTATTAAATTAATTTTACATGTTTAAAACGAAACAAAGTAGAAATTTGATTTTCCACTTAAACAAAAAACTACTATTTTTTAATTTTTGGTGAATATTCTTGGTTTAGCTCATTTTACTTGTCATGTTGTCGTTTGCACGTTTTTTTAAGGAAACGTCAATTAGAATTATAATTTGACTAATTTAACTTATTTATTATTTGATCTTCATTTAATATTATTTTTTCTTTTACGACATTAATGTTTTTTCACACTTACTAGAGTAAGAATAAAAATGAAAAAATAATTAAATTCTAGATTATTTTAAAATATAAATATTTTAAGTATATTTATTTTAGTAAACATAACAAATAAATGACATGGCGGAATAGCAAATACAACAGTTAAATATCTAGATTAGATCTCAGGCTAATATAAGAAAAAAAAATTATATGGTTTGACTACTTAACCTTTTGAAGAAAAGCAATAATATGGGGTCCACATTTTTTGTTATACAATAATTTTATTTGCTCCCACTAATGGGTTGATACACATGTGGCAATGAATCCACTATTATTGACTTAGTGGGGATACTTTGGGAATTACATGAATATTGTTTGATTTTTAAATATGGGGTGCACTTATTTTGTTTTTAATATTTTTTTTTTTTTAATATGGGGTCCACTTTTTTTTTTTTTTACTACATGAGTTGGAGGTGGACGACGAAACCACCCCCAACTCATGCTTATATATAGTACTAGATGGCGTATGCCCGTGCGCACTTTGGATTATAGTATAACTATGTGTATGTAGTTGTGTTTGGGTAGTGATAATATATATATTTTTATATTGCTAATAAACATATATAAATTTGCATTGTTTTTATGCATATATATATATATATATATACACATACTATGTTCAAAACTCGATTAATATAACATTGTAGTTCATGCTCCGTATCCAAAACTTTATTGCGAGAGCGGTACCAAATCGAGGCAAACTCTGAATACTAGATATGACCTCAAAATAACAGGGGTCAAGGTCGGCTAGTGAGATGATGGGAGATAAGTTTCATCGTCGAGAGGGAAACAGCCCGGATCACCAGCTAAGGCCCCTAAATGTATATTAGTGTTTGCTACGAATACAAAGTTTGTAAAAATTTATAAATACTTTTTAAAAGAGAAGACTTGTTTAAAAGGAAACTATTTTTCTCTCTTTGAGATAAAACAATAGCAATATTTAAGCATTAGTTGATACTTTTAATTTTAATTTGATTAATTTAAAGGTGTAAAATATTCTATTGTTAATGTATGTAGATTGGACCTAAACAATACTTATTATTTTTATCAAATTTTGATTTGGATAATTCTAATTATTAAATTAATTTTACATGTTTAAAACGAAACAAAGTAAAAATTTGATTTCCTAGAACTACTATTTTTTAATTTTTGGTGAATACTCTTGGTTTAGCTCATTTTACTTGTCATGTTGTCTTTTGCACGTTTTTTTAAGGAAACGTCAATTAGAATTATAATTTGACTAATTTACCTTATTTATTATTTGATCTCCATTTAATATTTTTTATGACATTAATCTCTTTTCACATTTATTAGAGTAAGAATAAAAATAAAAAAAATAATTAAATTCTATCTTATTTTAAAATATAAATATTTTAAGTATATTTATTTTAGTAAACATAACAAATAAATGACAAGGTGGAATAGCAAATACAACCGTTAAATATCTAGATTAGATCTCAGGCTAATATAAGAAAAGAAAGGAAATTGTATGGTTTGGCTACTTAACCTTTTGAAGAAAAGCATTAATATGGGGTCCACGTTTTTTACTGTATAATAATTTCATTTGCTTCCACTAATGGGTTGATATGCATGTGGCAATGAATCCACCATTATTGACTTAATGTAGATACTTTGAGAATTACATGAATATTGTTTCATTTTTTAATATGAGGTGTACGATTTTTTATTTTTTTTAATGCTGCTTGATTTTTTTAGTATGGGATCTTTTTTTTTTTTTTTTTTTGGTACATGAGTTGGAGGTTGACGGCGAAACCACCCCAACTCATGCTTCTAAAATAAATAAAAATATTATTTCACAAAATCCTTCAAGTTTGGATCCAACTTCATTCTAAACTATTGAATTTGACCGCGCTATGCGCGGCCCTAGAATATATTCTCTTGTACAAATAAAACAGAATTTATATTGCAAATGCGTAAAAAATAGAAGTAACATGATAATGAAAATAAAAGCTTGCATTAGAAAAGGAGTAAAAATAAAGAGGAAAGGAAAATAAAAAGGATTTTTCGTTCAAACTCTTGCTTTTTGTTTGGTTGTCCCCATACTTGAAAAAAGAAACATATTTTTGTTTGATACACAATTTAGAGTTCAACACAATCTTCTGAATCTTCCTAATTGAAAGTTTTGAAAGATTTACCTTGAATACAAAGCACAATTTTTGGCACCATCTAATACCTCTCTTACTTGACTTTCTCTTGTTTTTCTATTTCACAGGATCATGCATATGTATCTCCAATCATAATCCATCTGGTCATGCCGTTGTAATTGTCTTATCCTTGGATGCATAATTAACATTGACTCCTATTTCAAGTAATGCTTATTTTTTTCGCTGCTTGTAATTGCATCCTTTGGCCAGTTCTTAATTTTCAAGTACTCATCACGGTACATAATTGCAATACCACTCATAAGCCCAAAGAAAGAAAATATTAAGGAATAGAACGAAAAATTAAGCGATAACTTCATTTCCTTATACATTAACACATATATAAATATAACAATGAGAATGAAAAAAAAAAAACTGAATCATATTCACAGTAGTTTATTGACCCGTTTTCTTAAGTACTAAATTTTTTTCTTCATGACTTTTGTAATAATTTCTAACCATTGTATTTTGATTTAATCAAATCAATTAACAAAGAATAAGAAAAGATACAGGAAACAGTTAAAGAAGAAAAAATAACCAAAGAAATGCTTACAAAATGTCTTCCTAACGTTGCAGACCCCCAACTGGAAGTATGAATATATTGTTTTCTCTTTTATACATTCTCTAATACTAATTACTTTTAATGTCCTAAATAAACGTGTATGAATCTATATAATAAAGGAGGGTAACCGGTTAGTTTCTTCACCTAAGTAACCTACATAAGTGAAATAAATAAAGAAGACAAAGAGTCACTATTTAGCCTACTTATCTATCAAACATTATTTTCACACACAGAAAACAACAAAATTAAAGAAAATGCCAAAAAGAATTGATGATCAAGTTAGCTATGATCAACTTTAGATATAAATATATGATTCACGTTCTCCAAGTCAGAATAGAAAAGATTAGAAAGTAGTAATAAATTCATTATAATCTCAATCGCGAGAGACTTTTCGGATTCTTTTTCCTCCATAAATAAGGAATTCAATGTTGGAACAATAATAGCTACTTATGCATAATGTACGTAGTAACTTGCAAGTAAATAATAAATTTCTCCATGAATAAGAAGAGTGGAGTATTAATTATTGAGCAATTTATTGTTGTTACAATAAAATACATAAAAAAATAGGATAAAAAGCAAAACAAATAAGAAAAAGGAGAAAAAAGATAATTGTATTTCTAGGCCATAGAGAAGTGCCACATCATCTTTCTATTGCCTAGCTTTATATTATATATAGATTAAGGCGACAAATAGAGTGATATTTTGGGCTTCCCAAAAGAGGAGTAGAGAGGAGTTTTAAACTTTCATGGATTTTGGCTTCTCTCTCTTATAATTAAGTCGTACTATTAGAATTCGGTTTTCAAGCGTCTGTCAAACTACCAAGGCTGAGGAATATGCAGTGATTTGCAATTTGGAATTCTCTATCAGATGTATGATGTAGCAAAAGTCTTTAAAACTTACAAAATTTATTAAGTTGTTACTAGTTGCAACTGCTTCTACATAGTTAAATGGGTTGAAAAAATGGATATTTGAGTGAGTCAGCATTTTCAGATAATACATATATCTTGTACTGCCAAATGAAATTTAGCGATCGGACTTCATATTGCGATTTTTTCTCATTTGGCCAAAGTTGATAAGTAAAATTAGCTCATATGATTGAGGTTCGTTAAGATGCCATTTTAAAATTGTGGTTGAAATTTGAGGCTGTTCGATGAAAATTTGAGCTACTTGGTAATGTAGTCGACCCATTTTTGTTGGTTGAATTCATAGGAGAAGAAGCCCAATGTTTATAATATTGTATAACTAGGGAATTTGTCCACGCTTAGCACGGAAGTAAATAAGATTTATTAAATTTAAAATTAACTTTTTCGTAGTTTAAAATATAGAAGATAAAATTTTCATATAAAAGCATACAAATTATAAATTGGATAAATCACTAATATAAGTATTTTTCGAGATCGGTTTCAACATCCTCCATATCATTTAGTCTTTTTTTTTTTCCTACACCCGGTGTCAGATATCAGTATTGAGGCCCTACAAATAATTATCAAAGATAAACCTATCAAATACACAACAACCACTGAACTAAAAGGGTGAGAAAATTGTGGCTTTAGATAGAAAAACCTATCTTGTAAATCAACAAAGTCACTAGTAAGAAAGTTTTGAACTTTCTATCATTTATTATATTGACTTTTCCAACACATATATGCATTAACATATTTGTATTTGTTTATGTTATATATATTCTAATTGATTCAAGTGAACCCAATAGTTTTTATCTTTGAATTTGCCACCCCTTATTGTAGATTCCTATTGGTAATGTTTTTTCATATGCAAGAAGCAACTGATCAGTACAGAAAACTCAAACAATATAACATGAAGGATATTGGAACGGAGAGTAGAAAATACCTATAAAATTTAACGGTAGAAAACAAATTTGTTTCTTCATCAATAATAAACGTCTTACTTCCAAACCCGAATTCAATGCTCACTCCCGGACCATGTTGGCATGTTCTATCCTCTTTTCTTTTTGGAAAGACTCCTTCATGCTGCTAACAATGTTTACGGTGAGAATATAAGGACCAAGAATTTAGTATTCATTGTTTTTGTCTTTTCAAATTCACCAACGCATATTGGCCAAATTATATTTATGAATTGATTTCTTAATAAAAGTTGCAATAAGTACACAATGTAATTATATAAAAGATATCTTTTACAATGACCTAAGTACAGATGGAGTACAGTTATTAGGAGTACAAAAGAATGAACAAAATATTATAAATTAATATATTTTATGATTTATCATGAAATAGTCAAATAACAAATTTCCTTAAAATCTTAATTTTAATATCTTTTATAATTTTTTATTTACCACGTGGTCTTGGTCCTTTTAGTTGCTCTGCATATTCTCGAGTCCTTTTAGTTGCTCTGCATATTCTCGAGTTTTGAAGGTTGCAGGTAATTCTGATTTCTAAAATATGATTGTAGACAAATGTCTCGATCATAAAAGAAAAAGACAATAGAAGCATCGATGTGTATCATCAATATATATCACAAGACCTCATTGCATGCGTAGCCATATATATGCCTAACCAAATTTAAAAAATCAAGAATTTAGAGAGTGACAATAACTACTTTGGAAGAAATACATTCAAAGTTTAAGATAGGTACCATTAAATGTAGCAGGCTCCTTGATGCATATAACATATAGCACAAATTATCAAAATTCAACAAATACTGGGTAAGTAGTAATTATTGAACTCGAAAGAGTAAATTTTTCAATGGCATACCTGGAAAGAAATTGATTCATTTGAATATGCTGAGAATATGACACATACAAATAAGTTCAACTAAAATATTATATATCCACTGACACATAAATCTCACAAGATAAATTATGATTATAAAAAATACAAAAAAACTAAAAATGTAGTGAACCTTCTGCTGGAGAATATGCCAGTGTAATGTTGTAGCCTATTTTCTCGGGGTATGATTGTTGAAGCTAAAATAAATTGTTCATATAGCTCTGCAACATTGGGCTTGGGTTACAGTTACATTCTTGACTTTTAATTTCCTATTAATACATTAATACACATTAATATAAATTAATTAGAGGAAAGTGAAGAGAAGAAGCATAAACGCTCAGGCATTAATACAGATTAGTAGGCACTCTAATTTAAGCTAAATTAATAGGATGGAAGTCACATTTTTCTATGCCTAATTTTATACATAAATTAATTTAAAATGAGAAAAAATTCAAAAAATGGAGAAAAAAGATAAATGTCTTTCAAGGCCATAGAGAGATGCCACATCACCTTGTTTATGCCTAGTTTTAAATTATATATAGATTGTGTAAAAGTGTGTATAAACACCTCTTATATACTATTATGTACTCTTATACAAGGTTGAAACATTGTTTTCTGTGTTGCGAAAAAAATAGACTATCCAGGTATAAACTACAAATATGATTGTGTGAATGTAATGTATTTGTGTTGAGCTATATTGGAAGATCAATTGGCCAAAATAAGCAATAGCGGTTATGATATTTGAAAGTTTCTTCCTCGCGACCGAATAAGTAATCTTTATTATGCAAATTCATTTTCTATGCATTCCCTAATCAAACCAAAAGTTACTTGAAAAATTTAGATTCGTATTTTCCGTCAGTTGTATTTTTCGGTTATATATAATTGTAGTTTAGATATATTGTAGTTAGAAAATTTTGTTTAGGTACTATAATATAAGGAATAATTACTTGGCATAACTACCTCTAAGAGGTAATTATTGCTAATAACTACCTTTTAATTTATTTATATTTAGTAGCTACAGTGATTTTGTAAACTACCATTCATAGCTATACCAAAATACATCAAGCGGCCGTGGTTGGAGTGGTTATTAGGTGTGGGCTTTGCCCCCGCCCGCCCAGGTTCGAACATATGAGCCAAATACATATGAGATACATTCAAATACAGTGAATATATTCAACTTCACGGCAGCTCGAATAAATTCAAATACAGTCAAATACATGTGACATCAGATAAGGTTAGATACAATTGAACAGTGTATTCAAATACATTAAAATACATCAAATATAGCGAAAATGCCTAATGTAGCTACGAATCATAAATATAAAAAGGTAGTTATGAATGATTAATTGATCCTAAATGGTAGTTATTTGTGTAAGTTGCCAATAATCTCATTAATCAGATATCACCCATGAAATTTACTGGGTCATTTGCACTTTTGGCCTTATTTTTTGCTGGTCTTTAAATTTTTCCCCTCATAACAAATATTTTTTTCTCAAGACAATATTTTCGCATTATAATATTCAGTAAGTTATGCTCTGCATCTTTAAAGAACTTATGTTCGCTAGGCATAAGTTCGATTTTGAAGGGCAAAAATGAAAGACTAGCCCATTGGAAGGTCAAACTGTGGGTGGGCGTTCGGTTCTTCGGTTCGGTTTTATCAAACTTCTGTTCGGCTATTTCGGTTTCGATTTTTTGAAGGTGGACACCGAACACCGAACCAAACTAGTTCGGTTTCGTTTTTTTGAAGTTAGGTTTGGTTCGGTTTCGGTTCTTTCAATTCGGTTTTTTTGACATGATATTAGAAACGATTCCATTTACACTAATTCATATTCTCAAAAGCAATAAAACATAAAACTAATAAATTGAAATCAAATCAAACAAAAAGGATACACAAGAACAGAAAACCATAACCATGATATAGGATTACTAGGTGTTATATATATACCGTAAGAATAATTAAGAAAACACATAAAGGACATACATTAATCCTAAAGACACATCCTAGTCACCTTTCTTTGCAAAGGATATTTGATTTTCTCAACTAAAGTGAAAAATTAGGGATACAAAAGCAAAAGAAGGCTTGTTATAATTGGGTTTTGTTTGGGCTTAAACTTAATGGCTTGGACTATTTTAATATTTTTGGGTAATGTATTAAATTTCGGTAGGCGTTCGGTTCTTCGGTTCGGTTTTATCAAACTTCGGTTCGGCTATTTCAGTTTCGGTTTTTTGAAGGTGGACACCAAACATCGAACCAAACTAGTTTGGTCCGGTTTTTTCAGTTTTTGGTATTTATGCCCACCCCTAGGTCAAACCATGCAATTTCTTCAAATTTACTCCTTTCTTTCTCTATAAAAAAAACATATGTTATATGTTATTTTATGACTTTTGACTTTTCGAACCTCAACTATAATAATACCTTTTGGAGCCACATATCACTACCGAAAAAAATAAATATAACGGTAATATGATACAAAAAGGTCTTTATATGCATGACACAACAAGCCTTTTATGATGCAAAAGAATTAAAAAAAAAAAAAAACGAAGGAGTAGTTACCACCTTTTCACCAATTAATTATACCGATATGGAATAACAAATATTATTAGGAGTCAATCCCACTTTATCACCTAACATTTATGAGTTGGGAAACAATACGCCCTTCAAATATTGAATGAGAACGATAACCTCCTTATGCAATATTTTCCGGTGAGGATTTTTCTTATTTGAATAAAGTTTTTTTTTTGTTTTTCTTTTTAGAATTAAAATATGAAATAGACAATTTTTGTTATTGCTCATTCACCTATTCCGTTAACAATAATGTACTTTTTATGATATAACAGCTGATAGAACCTACGAGTTCACTGTTGCCTAGCTCACAGCCTGAGAGTTTTACTCAAAACATTCTAGGGGACCTGTTCCCTGAACTGTTTTCTCAAGTAATAATGAAAAGTAAATGAGGCAAGATGTTTACGTGGAAAACTCCTTACTCAAGGGATTAAAAACTACGACCTACCTCAGTAGGATTTTCAACTTCACTAGACTGAGCAGTGTAAAATTACAAGTTTTTGTCCTCGGAATTAGTTTCTAATTCTGCTCCTCACGACACCTCTATTGTAGGTGAATCTTGACCACTAATCTCCCCTCACAAACAGCTTCACAACCTTTACACCTTTTACTCCTCTAGGATGAGAGACTAATACACCTAGAATATAGTACAATCTTAGTGTACCACTCAAGGGCACCCCTTAAGAATTCAAACCACAACGACTAACTCTAGCCAAAGTGTTAGCACAATGTTTGAAAACAAGGATCAAGAAAATACCTACAAACAGCCCTTCTCAAAGGAATGTAGGTTTATAATTTATAGAACAAAGAAACAAAGACTCAACAGCCTAAGGACTTAAAGCATCTTCAATTCAGGGATCTGGTCCTTTAGCTTGTTGAGGCTTGTTCTTGAGAGCACTTTGACAGGGGTGGCGACTGCACTTGAGAAAAATATATTTTTTTGGATTTTCAAGTGTTAGGTCAAACTAATCCCAACATGTTGTATATATATTGACCAAGCTAGAGAGCATGTGAGAAACATGTGACCATGAATAGTGACTTCTCAAGGGCTTTTAATTTCCATCATACATACAGCTATGCTGCTGCAGTTCTGCCTGAACAATGCAACAGCTTTACAACCATTAAGTACCTCGCAGTACTCTCATGGGACCTGGTTGGGGACCTGGTCTCTGGATCGCTTGTAAATCATCAAAACTTATGAAATGCTATAACTCATCAACAGCTACTGGCAATAATATTTCAATAAATTTTTAGCTATATGACATTCGTTTTACCTGCATATGCATTAAACTTTGGGGTTCTAATTGCACATCAATAGTCTACCTAATTTCCCACTCTGACATTACCTTTATCTATGAATTATCTAATTCACCTCTTCCATTGTTCTCTTGAACACCAAAAAATCAAAATCAAGGCAAAAAAGAACTCTTTAGGGACTTTTCTTATTTAGCTGAAGCTTGTGTTTTCTTCCCTTTTTGATGAGTTTGCTAAGAGTCAATTTTACTCTACCACATAATATTTAAGGGTTGAGAAACAATACTTCCTTCACATGTTGAATGGGAACGATAACCCCCTTATACAATATTAGTGAAAAGGTCAGCGCTTCGCGCGGTTATAAAATATGTTTTAACAAAATATTTGAGATAAGTAAATAGAGTTAGTTATACACATTAATGTCTACATCTAGCACATTAATGTCTACATCTATTTTAATACATTTACTTCTTCCAAGGAAAAGAAATTTTACAATGTAAATGCACAAAAATTAAAACAAACATCCTAATAAGCATAAAAACTGTATATTGAAAAGAAAAGAATTTTTTCGGAGAAAGGGGAAAATGGAAAGAGGAATAAGAATATAGCATGTGGTTGTTAGTCCAGACCCCTCTTTCTCAGAGCATCGACTTGATACCAAAACAAAGAAAATTAAAATTTCAGTTAATCAACATTAACTTTCTACAAATAGGAATGTTATAAACATGATTACAAAATATTATAAGTTCATATCATCATATTGAGTAATATAGAAACTTATTACAAACTTTTAAATAGAAATAATAAGTCAATATCACATAAAAAGGTTTCTTTAATCCAGGTTTGAAGATATTAAGTTGGACCGCTACTTGGCTGCTTTAGTATCATCTGGTGATAATATCTCTTTAACTTCCACTAGTGTACTTTCCCGCGCTTCGCGCGGTTATTGAAATTAACTGAACTCTTTTACAATCATATATTTTTGAAGGTATTCTTTAAATTTTTAAGCTATTAATAATGTAATTTATAATTTTCATGCATATTCTAAATATGCAAGTGTAATGCACATTAAGGTGATTATCATTAAGTTTGCTGCTACGTAGGTTATTAAGACAGCAGCTACGTGGTTTGATGACTTTATTGCAAAGGTTAAGTCTTAAATATCGGCCTTTAGTTACTGCTACTACGTGGGGTTGATTGCATTTAATTTATAGGCAATATCATTTTTTAATAGAAAAATTAGAGGAAAGACTAAAACAAAGGGGGGAAAAGTTAAATACATTTTTGGCTATTGAGAGGTGCCAAAAAAAAAAAAATTATATACATTTCTTGGCTATTGAGAGGTGCCATATCAAGTGCTTTGACCCTGGCACTTTGAATTCATCATACTGTGTTACCTTCATTCCTGAAAATTCTTAGCACTTCCAAAAACCTATTACTTTGTGGGGCGACCTCTCTTTAAATACTCCCTGCATGCTTGCGTAAAGTTTGTTAAAATCCTTGCATATTATGTTGCAAAAATCTATAATGATTGGAATCATCATGAATTGAATCACAAACCTTTAGAGCCTGCCTTCTAACCTGAATGATACGAATTACCTTTTTCCATTAGGTTTCTTTCTTTAGTGTCGTAACAAAGAATTAATGAAAAACAACTTCAAGCCTAGGAAAAGAGTAGATCAACAAAAATTTCAATATAACTTATTATAACACTATGCAAATAAGAAAATTGATACAATGTGAATGGTATGAATTATCTTTTTCCATTGGGTTTCTTTGGCCTTATGTGGTAACAAAGAACAAAAAAAAAAAAGAGAACTTTAGGCCCAGGAAAAGGAGTAGATCAACGAAAACTCCAATATTACACTATGCAAATAAAAAAATGGTAGATATCATTAGCAAACTATTACATACAAAATCGTTGCATACAGGTGAATTTGGATGCCTACACTACAGGTTGGAAGATCAACATCTAAAATTTATAGTAGTTGAATTTTGCCTGCCCATTCATGTCCATTCGGCCGTTCTTTTTTTGTTTTCTATCAATGCTTCGAATACAAAGAGGTATGTAACTGAAAGAGTAATCTAATTAACATAGCCATTTAACACAATTATTAAGAGAGTTAAATGAGTGAGAGTTTTTTTTTTAATGTTGAAAAAAATAGAAAACATGTCAAAAAAGGAGAAAAAAGATAATTGTGTTTCTTGGTCATAGAGAGTGCCACATCACCTTGTCTATGCCTAGCTTTATATTAGATATAGATTTTCTCTATGTTATCCCCAAATTCCTTGAAATCATCGAGCCTTTAATATCTTCACGTCTCATTTATCTTTCTTCTCTTGTTACTCGCAGAGTCGCAGTAAATATCATACTAATAAACTACTGTATGCAAATTAAAAAAATTGTATAAGACCATTCAACCAATTTGTTTTTTTTTTTATTCTCATAACTGATGAATAAAAGATTACTATCTTGATATAGAAAGATGCTGGTGCATTATGATATGGACTATAGAGTTAGTGATTTGATGCGGAAAAGTAACTCTCTGTGATGGGAGCAAGACAAGATTGTTGGTTAAGAAACTGAAAGTTAAACTTGACAATAGCATACCAAAGAAAAGGAAGAATAAGAAGATACATACTACTATATATAATAAGGGCCAATGTAACTTTTTTGTAGTCCTTACTATAAGTTGTTTAAAAAATATCAAGACACTTTTAAAACCTTTTTGATAATACAAAACCCCTAGGCTAATTTTTTTAGGTGATGTTGCAATGTACTAACTTCTTCATATATCTTATTTTTACTCCTACTTTATTTTCTTAGGTGTCACAGCTAATTTTGATAAATTTAGAAAATTTTAAACTCCTCTTAAAAGGCTTAAGAAATTGTGAATTCCATGAAGTCAATTAAAAGAAACACGCCACTATGTGTAATTTGAATGAGAGAACACACCACATTTGCATTACCTTAATTAAAACATGTACTGCACCGAAAAATTGAAATTTCTCTAATTAACAGCTCTTTAATTGCTCAGTGTGAAACTTTAAAAATTTAACAGATAAAATTGGTCTTCATTTGGATTAGATATTGTAAACTAAAATATTTATTTTTATCTAATCATTTGTTAACAATATTGAAGTATGAATCTTCATTGGCATATTATGTTGGTTTGTATGTTGATTAGCCATATTGTTCATGTTTAACAAAATTAACTTTCTTTTTTGGATATTATTTGGTGTATTATAATATTTTATTTTTTAAATTCGATACACATACTTAGTAATATTTTCTAAACATAACAAACACTGTAAGTTGTATTTTATACTCCATTCATCTAAAAAGATAATGCAAGGCGTACTATTCGGTCAGTCAGTTCAATATTTGGTATGAATTCATAAATATTTCTTAATATATGTTTACACTTAAAAATTACATAAAAAGAAATTGTAATTTGAACTTGATAGAGTAGTTTAAATGTTGAGAATGTCTTTGAAAAATATGTAGTTAATGAAACAATTTTTTAGTTTCTCGGGCAGTAGTAATGTCAAACAAAATGTGACAAATGGGAATATACTTTTTATGTTTTTTGTATATATGTTTTTTGGGCGGGTGAAAAAAATGTTAGATAGTGTTTGTTAGCATAGGGAAACATGATTAAATGAATCACGAAGCATTGAATTTTCATTTGTGTTTGAGAAAATAATTAAAGTGTACATTTTATAAAATAATATTCCATTTAAATTAACAAAAGGAAAAATGTCATTTTCTCATCACGTAAAGTTTTAGAAAATAGCACGAAAGTCTACTTATATTAAGAAAAGTAATTAATTTTCTTCATCTTTTCGATATACTTTGTAAAATTTAATTGAAATTGACATCTACAAACATTAGTAAGTATAAAATTTTATTTTTATTTGTTTGAAAGTTATCTTTGTTTATAAGTAATCTCATTAAAATCTCAACAAAAGAATAAATATAGCATAAATAGTTGATGTTTTTAGAACGATACTATTTTTCTTCTTTTTGGAAGAAAACGGTATAGTTCACATTGGATGTTGTTAAAACATTAAGAGAATTTATGTCATGTAGTTGTTTGAAGGTAATAAAAAAAAAAGGTCTAAAGTAAGGACAAAAATTCAATTTTTGTTCAATTTTAAAATATTTTTATGCAAGCTAAATATATGGAAAGTCTTTAGTTTTTAAGAGTAGAGTCGTATAGCCACCTTTGGCTCATTCATGTTATTTCCGCAGACATGTTTAAACAAGTATTTTTATTAAGTATTATGACTTATTATATTTTATAAAGGCTCATCATGCATTCACGTTATATTCTGCTCATGTATGCCTCATGATGATTCAGCAAGCCATGTGATTCGCCCGGTCACATGTAGTCAGGCATCGAGTGCCATATTACGCTCAGGCCATGGTTCGAGGCGTGACATTATGAGGTAAGTTTGACTACTACTTCCTACGTCTCAAATTATTTGTCGCTTTTTCGTTTTACAAGATCTCTAAGAAATTATAATTAGGAGAGGTATTTGACTACTTTAACCTTAGTTATGTCTAAGTTATATAGTCCCTCCTCCTTAAATCATCTGTCGCTTTTTTGTTTTACAAGCCCCTTAAGAAATTATAATTAGGAGGGGTATTTGACTACTTTACCCTTATTTATGTCTAAGTTATAATTTCTTTCCATTAAACGTTTATCTGTTTTTATGTGCCGTCTTCATTAATGACAAAATTCTACTAAGGGTAAAATGAGGAAAAATAATTAATTGTACCTTGAACTTCTAAAACGACAAATAATTTGAGATAACTATTTTTTAGTAATCACAACAGATAATTTTAGACCGAGAAAATAATTCTTATATAGTTACTTAATGATAGGAGTAGTATAGGACAAATTAATAAATCTTTCCTGATTTGTTAAAATAGACAAATAAAAATAATTATTTTTAGTATAAGGAACAAGCAACAAGAAATGGAAGGAGCAATCTAATAAGGTACAAGAAGATATCCGCAAAAAAAATACTATATATGATGTCAATTTAATTCAATTACAAAGTTCCAAGAGGGAATGATCATAAGAAAATGAATGAGAAAAATGAAAATAGATAAGCAAAAAGCAACAAACACATGTAGCAACCTCATTGCTCAAAGAATGATGTGAGGACTATAAAGACTTTCAATAACTTAATGTCACAAAGAGCAAATTTAACTTTTAATCTTAATTTTGGGCCCGTGCTAAAGTTCGCCGAAACTATCAAACTAATCTTTCTATGACTTAATGTCACAAAGAGCGGGAAAAAAATTTAATTTTTTTTTACAAATTTAACTTTTATCTTAATTTTGGGCCCGGACTTAGCGCAGGCCAAATGTCACTAGTAGTGCAATTAATAGAGTATCAAGAAGCAGATGAATGGTCATTGTATTATTCAGCCCGGCCAAATGCTACTAGTAGTGCAAATAATAGAGTATCAAGAAGCAGATGAATTGTCATTGTATTATAAGTGAATAATATATCAAAAGGAAAACGGCTTTGGGCTTTGAAATATCAATAAATATTGCTGTTACATGGCTGACTCAGACGGTTATTTTGGGTTTACTGCAATATTGTACGTGGGTTGCATTCTTGCAAAGGGATATTCAACATTTTTTTTTTCGCGGATCGTCCATCTTTTGGGGTCGTATTTAGTTTTTGCCCCTCAAAATGCTGGCCTTTAATTTATGCCCTTCGCTTAAAAAAATGGCCCAAAATATTAAGAGGTTCTAGGTTTGAACTCCTTCTCAGCCAAAAAAAAAATTAATTTTACAAAACAAAGCATTGAGAAAAGTCTGCCTTATGCGGCATATGTGCCTTAGGGCATAACTAAAGTTATGTGAGATCTGGCAGAGGTTGTGTATTTAATACTATTTTTACAAGATTAAAATTATTTTTTATGTATATATAATAGACGTTGAACCCCCTTAGACTTCTTCGTATGTTTACTTTTTTATATTTTGAACCCCCTCGGCGAAAATCCTGACTCCGCCACTGGTGGTATCCTCGTCCACCTCCTGCTCATATAGAAAAACAAAAAGGTGGGGATCCATATGTATGCTATGGGTCCTACCAAAACTTCCTCTCTCTAAAAATCCCTCACATTTTTTAGGCTCATTGTCACTTATGCCCTTATTTTGTGTTGCTGTTTAATTTTTGCCCCTCAATAAATAAAATAAAATTGTGCGGTATAAATTTATATTTCTGCATCATAATATCTCACAAGTTATGTTCCGTACAATTAAAACTTATGGCCACTAGGCATAAAATCTAGGAAAAATAACAGCCTATGTCTATTTGGAAAAAATATTTACCCGAAATGACTCATATTTTTAATATTACCCAACATGACCCCTTTATACATTATTATACACTTTTATATAAGATCGACACATTATTTACAATAAGTGTATAATGTTGTATATCGTGTGTATAAACACTATTGTAAAAAAAGTTGGCTATACTGATGTAAATTAAAAATATAACTACGTGAATGTAATATTTTATGCTGGATTGTATATTATTAAAATTGTTCCTAAAATTAATTGTTAAAGGCAAAAATTAAATACCAGCCCATTTGAAGGACAATTCGTGCAATTTCTTCCATTTTTTAAGTTTTTAATTTGTAATAGACAAATTTCCTTTTTTAAAACTAAATTCAATAGTGAGCTATAATGAAGAAAATTGTATTACACCCTATGCAACATCTTAATCATGTTAATGACAAGAATCACCTCACTAATTTACCAATTTTAAATATTTGCTTATCAAATTTTATTTTAAGGTCAATTTGATCAACTTCTAGAGAAAATGAGGAGTCAATTTACTTTTATATGACTTAATAAATGTTTCATTAAAAAAACAATATCCTACAAACCTAATACCTTATAAACGGTACAACATATTTATTTTGAAAGATGGAATTTTTTCTTTCAACAATTTGTGAAAAATATAATGAATTAGGCCCATAATAGTAATATGAAAAATTGAAATGGTTAGTAGTATATTTTTACAATGATCGGATCCAAATATTTTATTAGGATAAAGTTTTTAATTTGTAATAGACAAATTCCCTAATAGTTTAAAAGATAAGAAACAATTACCCCCAAAAAATTAAAAAATAGGACATTTAAATAATGATAATAAGTTCAGAAAATGATAAAGGTACGCTTAAAGAAAATTTAAAGAAGATAAATTCAGGAAAAAAGAAATAACAATTTAAATTGAACACAAAAATAGCTAAAGAAGTCATAAAACTAAAAGATTTAAAACTTATGCCTTTGGGTAAGGATAAAAATGCACCAATTTTAGACACATACGTCTCACACATATAATGAGGAATAACATCAAGAAGAAAAAAATATAAACGGTCAAGAAACGCATACACATATTTTCTTAAAATGATAAAGTTGGTCTATACTTAAAAAGGCATAATACATAAATATGCCCTTAAACTTGGCCTCAGCTGGCATGTATGTCACGACCCGACTAGGGGCCGTGACGGGTACCCGAGGCTAACCACCGAGCACCACTCGTTCTGCTACTTATCACGCTCATTAAACGTTCTTTTATCAAATTCATACTCAAATCATAAGAAAATCATTTTTCTTTTGAGAACATAAACCCTTTTATATATACATAAGCCTTTCGGCCATCAAAATAATATATACATACATACATAACAGCAAACTCGTGAGACCATATAACCCACACTGCGCATCTACGAGCCTCTACTAGAGTACTAGACATATGGGCGGGACAAGACCCCGTCGTGCCCAAAATACATATACATATATATACACAAAAGAATGAACCAAGTAGCACCTCCGGAACAATGGAGTGCTCTCAAGTATGCTGACAGCTACTACAAGTCCGGATCAAGCTCACCTCCCTGTCTACCTGTGGGCATGAACACAGCGTCCAAAGAAAACGGACGTCAGTACGAACATTGTACTGAGTATGAGAGCCATAAGAAATAATAATACATCAATGAGATAAAAGAAGCATCAATGAGAAGCAACTGTATATGTCTGTCATTTATAAAAGAAATAACACATGCTGACTTACTCATACTCATCATCATATCATGTATGCATAAATGTACAAGCTGCTCGACCATATAGGTACGGTGTGATAATCATTAGCCTGCGTCCAGGCCTCCCGCGTCCGGGGTACCATCTCATGCCGCCCACTAGTGGTGTCTACCCATGTCATCTAGACATGGTGTATACATATAGCTGCCCGCCTTAGCGGTGTCTGCCCGGCCATATAGGCGCGGTGTGATAGCATCATGTACATACCTCATAGACTTATCATACTCTCATCATACTAATGTCATAATACATGCATAATAACTCAAGATAGCCATGCTTTATCGGGGTGACGGAAGGTCGTGAGCCCCCGATTCCGTTATGGACATTTATAAGTATTCTGCCTCACCTTGAAGGGAATAGTATATAAGGTGAGTGTATACAATGAACAATATCGTCAACTTTATAGGAACATCATATCATGTACTCTAGGATCTTTAGACTTAAGCTCCTCATCATCATTATTGGGCTCATAACATATCGCTTATTTCATATAGCTATTTATGAACATAGACTCTTAGCTTTCCGAAATGTAGGAAATCCATGAGGAGGAAGGAAGGTGAAATCATGCTATAGGATTCATGCCATAGAAAGAAAGGACTAGCCTCACATACCTTTTCGTTTAGCTACTCTATTGCTTGAACGCTCCTCTTCAATATTCACGTTTCTACCTTCAAGAGAATTCGCATGAACGTTAGCTAATCAACTATAAGAACGTGTTACTATTTCTAGGGAAAATTGAGCAGCATTCCCTTTGTTTCTACTACTTTCCCCATATCATATTTCAACTCCCAAACGTCAATAATAGCATTCATAATATTATCGTCATTATTCAATTCCTACAATTTACTCTCATGGTCATCCATAGTCATAATCATACTACAACGTTACATTAATTATCATCTGATGTTTCTCTCATGCTCTTAACATTATTCATAACATAATTACAATCATAATATATCAAGATTCATGACTCAATCCAAACCTTTACCCAACAATGTCACTATTCCTATATTTATGACTCATTTTCTATGTCTTTCTACAATCCATGTGTTTTTAACTTTCAACACCTTAAACAATCAAGAATGATCATAAAACTCACCTTGGATGATGGATGAACAACACTCGAGTGAAACTTCTCTTCTTGTACCAAAATCCTAACTCACTTCCCTTGGGTTTTCTTGGTGTAGATGAACTTTTACTAGGTTTCATACACTTGTTTCCATGGATTTGGTATAGTTGATCATGGTTTTCCTCTTGAATTCTTGTGGATGAAGTATGTGGAACCTTCTAGAGGTCTTGAGAGAGATTGTCACGACCCATCCCCGTAGGCCGTGACTAGTGCCCGAACTGGGCTCCCCTACGCGCTCATTTACCAAATTCAGCATACAGACGACTCGTATATAAATGAATATCAGACATGGCTCCACACTGGTGCCTACAACCATATATACTGCATAGAAGCCGGCAAGGCTATCATACTATACATAACGTACCGAAACATACATACACGCGGCCGATAGGGCCGCCACGGCGGATGGGCCGCCCAAACACAATTTACACAACGCGTCCAAACAAAACTGTACATTACCCACGTCTATGTCTACAGACCTCTAGTACGGAACAACAGAATCAGATGGCGGGACAGGGCCCCGCCGTACCCTGAATAAACATAAACATATACATCAGAAGAGTATGTACCCAAAACGTCGGCTCCGGAACAAAGGGAGCACTCCGAACAGCAAAAGGGAAATCCTACGCCGGTGGGTCACCAAAACGTGAATTTGTACCTGCGGGCATGAAACGCAGCCCCCGAAGAAAGGGGGTCAGTACGAAAGATGTACTGAGTATGCAAAGCATGAAGTACAGTAAACGAAGACATAACCGAAGTAAAATGTACAGAAGGTGAGCACAATAGCCAAAATACCAAAGTGTTGCATCTGACGTACAAATCATACATAAAAGATTTCGGAAGACAAATACGACAATCAAGATTCCAAACTACTTTGCTTTCCTTTGAGGAACATTTCCGTCTCATACAGACAGAAAATCAACACACAATTACCGCGGCCAAGAGTCCCGCGGTCACTATCACACATACCGCGACCAAGTGTCCAGCGGTTAGCATCCCAAACCCGACATACCGCGGTCAGGGGTCCAGTGGTCAATGTCGCAGATACCGCGGTCATGGGTCCAGCGGTCAACATCACATAGTGCGGCATACCGCGGTCAGGGGTCCAGCGGTCAATGTCGCACACACCGCGGTCAGGGGTCCAACGGTCAATACCACACAGTGCGCACAATAACACAAGTGCTAACTTTATTACTTTCCAAACATAAGTCACACATGCCAGAATAATGCATCACACAAGAATCGTATATCAGGGAAAGTACAGAAGGTAAGTAGCTTATCCAGAATATCAGAATACTTACGTTTATATCATACAAGAATAGCTCAAGTGGGACAAGCGAAGGAAGTTTAGGAACTTGTGGGCCCACCTCGGGTCAAGTCGAGGTGGCGGATATAAATTACAAACATTGGACTCTATGGAGTCATCCAAGAAAGTTTCAAAGCAATCCGAATACGCTTGTGGAAGTTATGGATGTTTAGACACTTTTCCAACAAAACATAAGAATTATAGTTCAATTACATTGAGCGAATAGTATTCAAAATCAAACTCGGGTTTCGATGGACAAAATTGTTCCCGAGGCTCAAGTCTTGACCTAGTATACATAGGACATGCCAAAAGAAGGAAAGAGTGAGCTTTACATACCTTAGCTGCGCCTTACGCTCGCTCAAATTCGATTCCTGTTTCGCCCAAAATCTACAAATGGTCATATTTTCCAATTGTCAATAGTATGACTTTTAGCATTCAAGTCTTTAATTCATTACTTGTCTACAAAAATTTGGGCAGCATTTTCCCTGTAATTTAGCCGCCCCGAGAATACAACTCGGCTCAATATATCAATAACAACAACCCAACAACACCAACAATATCAACAATCATCACAAAACACATTATGACATACATAGTCTTCTTTTCTACATAGTTCAACAACTTCCATTCCAACTTCACAATTTCAAACTAATATCGACATTCTCGTATTCATTACTAATCAAGATCATTGCAACACAATTCGGAAACATTTCATAACATTTCCACAAAATATTCACAAGATATACAAAATATACAACTTTCCACCCAAAACCATAATCCACCTAAACTTCCAATCTTTAAAATAAACATCCATAACCTATTCTTACCTTCCAATCTCATTTAAAACCACAACAATTTGCATCTTACAACTTCATTCTCATAATTACATAAACCATAATAAAATCACCTACTTTCCGACAATCTCTTAACAACAATTTTCTCATTTTCATCACAAGACTACAACAACATAATTAACATACTAAATACAACAAATCCATTTCCATTTCAATCCCTACATCTCACGGCCATATTCCTATATTTCCAACTTCCACCAAATTCTTTCAACTTTCATTTCCAATATAATTTCTACCATAACCGCAACTAGAATACAACACAAAAATGTAACTCATTATATCAATACATCAACACACACACACGGCCACTTTCAAACAAACACACCCACTTTGCAAACTTCCATATTTTCATAAATTCTACTCATTTCTACATACTACAACATAAACCAAACTTCATAACATAAGAAAATGAATTGATTCTTACCTTTTCTTCAAGTTCTTCACTTGCCACCAAAACTACTTTCTTGCCAAAATTATTATATCACTTTGTAGAGGATCTTGCACTTAGTAATAATTCCAAAAGAGATGGATTTTTGAACCAAAGGATTGAGCTCCAAGAATTTTTTTTTTCTTTTTTTTCTTTCTTTTTCTCTCTTGGCCGTGGCCTTCTATTTTTTTTTCTCAACCTTTTTTGCTCTTGAAGTTTCTTGAAGAATGAAGACTTTGACCTTCTTAATATGTATTTATCACATGACCTTTAAAAACTTGGGCTTGGGCCCTTCTTATTCTTACATGGCCGGCCACTTCTTCACTTTGGGACCTAGTTTTCTTTTTGAGCCCAATTGGCTATGGATCATAATTTGTAATTTCCGAAACCGATTTCCAAAATTCCCATTTTGCCCTTGGCCTCCTCTCGTATTTCCCACCAATGTTATCATAGCCGGCACATTCATACTAAGTGAGGTCCAAATATAGCCTCATTCATTACAAGTCAAGTTATCTCAATTTTGTTTTTCCGAATATGCAAAAATGCCGGATATAACATCCTCCCCCCCTTTAGAACATTCATCCTCGAATGTTCAATTGACCTTAGGGGGTCTCGTGACACTTCGGGGAGGTTCCTTTCTTTCCTTCAAAACTTTTCAAACATTATAATTGTCATCTCCTTGCCTTCCATTTCTTTACCTTTCCTTTCTTTCCAAATATCGTTGTATCGGAATCTTCTACCCTTATTGTGGTGAGGTTAGTATCGGTTTATTTCATAACATCCATACCATACCCTTTACTTGTCTCTTGAATTTCGTTCAGCTAATATCTTTCATATATCGCAACACTGGCTGCTGGGGCCCACCGCGGATCGGTATAGTCATAAACCGGATATCGTAGGTATACTTATGCTTTTATTACCATTTGCTCATAAAACATTTCCAAACGCTTATTCAAATTTACTCTGATTCCAGAACTGCATTGCGTTCCTTTCGCTTTCACTAGCCGAGTCTGCCTTGGCCTACCCGACCTATTTAAGGTTTCTGATTGTTCCGTACATTCTAATTTCCTTTGGGTTATCCCAGATGTCCCATTTGTCCCTTATATCTACATTTATGAAAATTTGGGTATACTTCCCAGGGGGTCACCCATCCCAGAATTGCTCTGGCCCCAGCACGCTTAACCTAAAAAATTTCATGCATTTTAAGGCGTTAATGTTAATATAATTGCGTCGACGGCCCCACACGACCTTTGCCACATAATTTAGGGCAGATCGGGATCTTAGTAAATTTTCGAAAAGTTCCCGTAGCGGGTCCCACCCCGGTCTAAACCATACAATTATCATATCGCCCTTCTGAATCCTCAGTGTCTACTAGGTTGAAATTCACCTTACTTTTACTAACACCCAGAAGAAGAAAATCACGTAATATAACAGAGTATAGATCTATCCATACACATATCTCTTCAAGAAAAGATTAATAATATACCTGGGTCTGCATTTGGTGCCGCTCCTGGGTCCTGCTGGCTGGTCAGCGCATATAGGCGGTTCGAAGGACCGCCAGAACTAGAAGCTCCGCCACGACCTCTGCCACGACTCACTGGTGCCGGCATATCTCGCCCCGTGGGGCGCATGGCTACCGAAGGAGAAGACGAACCGGCGACTGACCCGGTAGGCTGAGCTGCTCCCCCGGCATTGTCCCTGAGTGGGCAATCTCTCATATAATGGCCCTGCTGGCCGCAGGTAAAGCAAGCACCCGTGGCATGACGACACTCCCTCTCCTGGTGGTGTCTCCTACAGTGAGGGCATCGGGGTAGGGGTGGCCGCCACTGGCTGGAACCTCTGTCCATCTGTACGCCTGAAGCCCTAGAGCTCTGGCCGGCTCTTGGATACTCTGCACCATCCGGTCCCCAGCCGGGGAACTGTGGGGGTGTGCTCGGTGCTGGTTGGGGAGGATATCTGCCCTGCTGCTGCTGAGGCTGCCTGCCTCGCGATTCCCCAGAATATCTCGCGGATCTGGACCTCTTGGGCGGACCCCTGTCATAATCCCTGTCAGGCTGACGCCCTCGGTGTCGGTCCTCCATACTTTGGGCGTGGGCCTGTATACGGGCAATGTCCATCCCTGTCTGGGCCGCCATCACCGTACAACTGTCAACCAAATAATCGTCAAGCCCTATCACATACCGGTGCATCCGGTCAGTCATATCAGCGACATAAGCGGACGCATATCGGGCCAGCGAATCAAACTCCAGACTGTACTCCCTGACACTCCTGCCCCCCTGTCTCAATAGTAGGAATCTGTCTACTCTGGCCCGCCTCACCTCCGGAGGTAGAAAATGGGCCAGGAAGGCCTCTGTAAACTCTCCCCATACGGCTGGAGGGGCACCCTCGCCTCTGGACAGCATCCAAGACTCGTACCAATTGGCTGCTACATTGTGCAACCGGTATGACGCCAACTCAACCGACTCTGTCTCGGAGGCAATAATCAATCGCAGGGTACGCCGCATTTGTCAGATGAACTCCTGAGGGTCTTCTGCGGGCTTTGACCCAGAAAACTCTGGTGGGCGACAAAGCAGAAAATCACGGGCCCTCTGGCTATCGCGTCTGTCTACACGATCATCCCCTGCTCCCTGTCTGTAAACCTGTCGTGCTACCAATTGAGTCAATAACTGGACTGCCTCTCGCAGGGTCCCATCATCCGCCCCTGGCTGGGGGGCTGGAGGTACAGGTACTGGTGCCGCGGGAGCTGGCGGTGGAGCCGCCCCCTGTGCTGCAGCTGCGGCTGCTCCAAATCCCTCCGATACTGGTGGCGTAGCAGAACTGGCCGTCGAAGGCACAACATCTGGCTCAATCTGGGCACGAGACCTAGTAGTCACCTGAGCTCGGCTGGTCTCACCTGCCGCTGTAGACTTGCCCTTCTGGGCAGCTGTGGCCTTCTTCGGAGGCATCGCTGAAAATATAACAATTCGTCAGGGAAGAACCATCCTGATAACACAGCTCTATCGCACGATCTAGGACCAGAAGGAAAGATAACACCCTAAATGCCATGTAGCCTCCTGTTTATAGATGTGGTGCACAACACACCGATAAACAAGACTCTACTAGACACGGTCTGTAGACAATCCGAGGACGAACCGCTCTAATACCACTTCTGTCACGACCCATCCTCGTAGGCCGTGACTAGTGCCCGAACTGGGCTCCCCTACGCACTCATTTACCAAATTCAGCATACAGACGACTCGTATATAAATGAATATCAGACATGGCTCCACACTAGAGCCTACAACCATATATACTGCATAGAAGCCGGCAAGGCTATCATACTATACATAACGTACCGAAACATACATACACGCGGCCGATAGGGCCGCCACGGCGGATGGGCCGCCCAAACACAATTTACACAACGCGTCCAAACAAAACTGTACATTACCCACGTCTATGTCTACAGACCTCTAGTACGGAACAACAGAATCAGATGGCGGGACAGGGCCCCGCCGTACCCTGAATAAACATAAACATATACATCAGAAGAGTATGTACCCAAAACGTCGGCTCCGGAACAAAGGGAGCACTCCGAACAACAAAAGGGAAATCCTACGCCGGTGGGTCACCAAAACGTGAATCTGTACCTGCGGGCATGAAACGCAGCCCCCGAAGAAAGGGGGTCAGTACGAAAGATGTACTGAGTATGCAAAGCATGAAGTACAGTAAACGAAGACATAACCGAAGTAAAATGTACAGAAGGTGAGCACAATAGCCAAAATACCAAAGTGTTGCATCTGACGTACAAATCATACATAAAAGATTTCGGAAGACAAATACGGCAATCAAGATTCCAAACTACTTTGCTTTCCTTTGAGGAACATTTCCGTCTCATACAGACAGAAAATCAACACACAATTACCGCGGCCAAGAGTCCCGCGGTCACTATCACACATACCGCGACCAAGTGTCCAGCGGTTAGCATCCCAAACCCGACATACCGCGGTCAGGGGTCCAGCGGTCAATGTCGCAGATACCGCGGTCATGGGTCCAACGGTCAACATCACATAGTGCGGCATACCGCGGTCAGGGGTCCAGCGGTCAATGTCGCACACACCGCGGTCAGGGGTCCAACGGTCAATACCACACAGTGCGCACAATAACACAAGTGCTAACTTTATTACTTTCCAAACATAAGTCACACATGCCAGAATAATGCATCACACAAGAATCGTATATCAGGGAAAATACAGAAGGTAAGTAGCTTATCCAGAATATCAGAATACTTACGTTTATATCATACAAGAATAGCTCAAGTGGGACAAGCGAAGGAAGTTTCGGAACTTGTGGGCCCACCTCGGGTCAAGTCGAGGTGGCGGATATAAATTACAAACATTGGACTCTATGGAGTCATCCAAGAAAGTTTCAAAGCAATCCGAATACGCTTGTGGAAGTTATGGATGTTTAGACACTTTTCCAACAAAACATAAGAATTATAGTTCAATTACATTGAGCGAATAGTATTCAAAATCAAACTCGGGTTTCGATGGACAGAATTGTTCCCGAGGCTCAAGTCTTGACCTAGTATACATAGGACATGCCAAAAGAAGGAAAGAGTGAGCTTTACATACCTTAGCTGCGCCTTACGCTCGCTCAAATTCGATTCCTGTTTCGCCCAAAATCTACAAATGGTCATATTTACCAATTGTCAATAGTATGACTTTTAGCATTCAAGTCTTTAATTCATTACTTGTCTACAAAAATTTGGGCAGCATTTCCCCTGTAATTTAGCCGCCCCGAGAATACAACTCGGCTCAATATATCAATAACAACAACCCAACAACACCAACAATATCAACAATCATCACAAAACACATTATGACATACATAGTCTTCTTTTCTACATAGTTCAACAACTTCCATTCCAACTTCACAATTTCAAACTAATATCGACATTCTCGTATTCATTACTAATCAAGATCATTGCAACACAATTCGGAAACATTTCATAACATTTCCACAAAATATTCACAAGATATACAAAATATACAACTTTCCACCCAAAACCATAATCCACCTAAACTTCCAATCTTTAAAATAAACATCCATAACCTATTCTTACCTTCCAATCTCATTTACAACCACAACAATTTGCATCTTACAACTTCATTCTCATAATTACATAAACCATAATAAAATCACCTACTTTCCGACAATCTCTTAACAACAATTTTCTCATTTTCATCACAAGACTACAACAACATAATTAACATACTAAATACAACAAATCCATTTCCATTTCAATCCCTACATCTCATGGCCATATTCCTATATTTCCAACTTCCACCAAATTCTTTCAATTTTCATTTCCAATATAATTTCTACCATAACCGCAACTAGAATACAACACAAAAATTTAACTCATTATATCAATACATCAACACACACACACGGCCACTTTCAAACAAACACACCCACTTTGCAAACTTTCATATTTTCATAAATTCTACTCATTTCTACATACTACAACATAAACCAAACTTCATAACATAAGAAAATGAATTGATTCTTACCTTTTCTTCAAGTTCTTCACTTGCCACCAAAACTACTTTCTTGCCAAAATTATTATATCACTTTGTAGAGGATCTTGCACTTAGTAATAATTCCAAAAGAGATGGATTTTTGAACCAAAGGATTGAGCTCCAAGAATTTTTTTTTTCTTTTTTTTCTTTCTTTTTCTCTCTTGGCCGTGGCCTTCTATTTTTTTTTCTCAACCTTTTTTGCTCTTGAAGTTTCTTGAAGAATGAAGACTTTGACCTTCTTAATATGTATTTATCACATGACCTTTAAAAACTTGGGCTTGGGCCCTTCTTATTCTTACATGGCCGGCCACTTCTTCACTTTGGGCCCTAGTTTTTTTTTTTTTAGCCCAATTGGCTATGGATCATAATTTGTAATTTCCGAAACCGATTTCTAAAATTCCCATTTTGCCCTTGGCCTCCTCTCGTATTTCCCACCAATGTTATCATAGCCGGCACATTCATACTAAGTGAGGTCCAAATATAGCCTCATTCATTACAAGTCAAGTTATCTCGATTTTTTTTTTCCGAATATGCAAAAAATGCCGGATATAACAGAGATGAAGAAGTGTGTGGAAATGAAATTAATGAAGTGGGATCACATATATATAATTGAACCTATTCAGCCCGTCGAGACTTCCACGGACACTTGTACGGTCCGTGGAATATTGTACGGCTCGTACAACTAGTCGTGGATCACCACCAGGAAACCATCATCTCTGTTGGGTATTCTACGGACCGGTATACAGTCCGTGGAAAGTTTCACGGTTTGTGCAACATGGTCGTGGAACTCACAGCTTTTTCCGAAGTTGTCCGCGTCGTTTCGTTTGATCTCCAATCCTTATACAACCTTCTTAACACTTGTTTAATACTTCATTAATGATCTAAACATCCCTATAACTTAACCTCATGGCCTTGCCAAATAATTCGTAACGCAATTAATTTATGAAACCTTTCCTAACCTCACTTATACTCCACTTATCCTTATCGATCCTTATTCCATCAATTCATATAACTTCAAGATCTTAACGTACGCATCCTAAGACCACTAATTATCCGTCTTATAGTCTTAAGAAATTCCTGTTATCCTTAAGCTCGCAGTGGTTCACTCACTACACGACGACATGAAATTTCACGGTGTAACAATGTATGCCCTCTAACTTTGGGTGTGCAGAAGTAGGCACCTCAACTTATATAAAATTGAACAAGTAAACACAGATGATGACATGACACTGACGTGGCATATAAATATTGGAGGGCTACGTCAGTGCCACATCAACATTTGTGTTTAAGGACCTATTTATGTGTTATACCAAAATAAAAATTTAAGGCTACAAGAGATGCTAACACATGAAAGCGTTTTCCAGTGTTGTTGAGTAGAAAGAGATGACGGCATGAAACTCGGTAGGAGAAGGTGTATTTCAAATCTTTCAATTGGAGAAGCGGACTAAGTAAAATACTTTATTGATATTTTCAATTAATTGAGTTATAATACTTTCTATAATAAAAATTTCATGATTACATTACTAAAAGGTACTCTCACTGTCCTAATTTATGTGATATAGTGAAAAGTCAAAAGTAACAAGTAAAAGTGCACAGCGGAAATAAATATGTGTCGGAGAATTAAAATTGAAGTGCATATGTGCATACATGAGGAGAGAATAAATATTCAGTACTATGACATATGTTCACCTGGGATAAAAAAGTTGTTTAGTAATGTGGCCAAGTAACATGGGACACCGGGGGGGGGGGGGGGGAGTATTCCATTTATTAATTCTTAAAGAACTTGAAAAGTCAAAAATTAACAAGTATAAGTACACAGAGAAAATAAATGTAGCGGAGAACTAAAATTGAAGTGCATACGTGTATACATGAGAAGGGATAAATATTCAGTTCTATGACATATGTCCAAGTGGGACAAAAAAAATAGTTGGTTAAGAAATGAAAGATCTTTGAAATTTGTGGTCTAAAACAAGTCATAGATATTTGTGTAAATTTAAATCATTTCATTAAAGGTAAAATGGGAAGTTTCAAGTTAAATGATTTTTAAACATAAAAATATATCATTCTTTTTTAGACAGACTAAAAAAAAAGTGTGGTACTATTTTTTGTGTTGGGCCCGTGCTAGCATGAGCTTTCATCATCTAGTATAGTTTATACAATGTATTTAATTGGACATGAAAAACAAAGTTTATGGTCTAAAATAATACATAATATTTGTGTCATATAAATTATATCATTACAAACACATATTGAAACTTAAATTATTAATAAATGTAGAAAATGTCATTCTTTTTTAGACTGTTTAAAAAGAAAAGATTATTACATAAATTGGAACAACAGGAATACTATACACCAGTTTTGGGAAATAAGACAGAAGACGAAAAAATAACATTAATAATACGAAAATTTGTTACATTAAACTAAAAATGAAATATGCTGAAAATGATATGAAATTTATCTTCTTTTAGGGGTAAAGCACAGAAGGTAGTCCAAAAAGTACTGCAAAAAGGTTTTTTTTTTTTTTTTTTTTTTTTTTTTTTGTAATTTCGTTTGTAATAATCATAAGTTTATACGATGTGACTTTAAATGTGAATTGCACGTTTCGTTCTTCAATTATTGGTAATTTTTTTTTTTAATCCTTGTAGTATTTGTTTACGGTCTTTAACATATATATATATATATATATATATTTGGTCAATTAACATAGGAAATATGTGATATTTAAATTATTTTTAGAATTATATTACCTCAATATAGAGTAATAGTGCAAATTTAACATAATAATTAACTAATTAACACTTAATAATACGCTAAATTGTAAAAATTCACAGTCAAAAAGATCAAAAGTGCACATATAAATTGATTGAAGTTTGAGATGTGCTTAATCATAAATTTCAAGGAGACAAGGACCAAAATAAAATTTGTCAAAATATGAAGAAGAGTGAAGTGTAAACGAAGGCTTTCAAACACTTCAAATTGTTTGAATAAATTAAGACATAGCAAATAATACTAACAACAACAATAAAGACCCTTAAATTTGATGACTAAAAATGAAAGAGTTGAAGGAAATATTAAGAAGATAACTCAAGAGAAATAATATTGGAGTAACATCTTAATTAAAGTTCAAGGCACAATATAAATATTGCGTATTTTGGATTAGAAAACAAAACAAAATATGAAAATGCGCCGTATGAAACAAGCCGTTATGTCAAGTCACATATGAGAATGGTATTAATTTCTTGAAAAAACTTTCTTTTGGACTTGATTTGTGGAGAAGACATGTGATTTGTATTGGGAACAAAATTGCTCCTGTGGTTCTGCTGTTTGCAACTATTTGATAATTTTGGTCCACATGATGTACACAGTACACACATTTTTGGTAATGTAAATCCAACTTCTCTCTCTCAATTGCCCTACATGCCACAACTTTGTCTAAATACAGTAATACTCCTATTTTTCTCAAGTTTATCATTTGTATTTCTGGATATGAGTAAAGACTTCTAATTATGACGTTTATTACTTTTGAGTTTGGTGTATTCATTTAATGAAAATTATGATTTCTTTTTCTGTTTGTTAGACCATATTCATCGAAATTCAGCCATTTTTAGATTGACACAATATTTAGTGCGATGACAAGATGTGTATTATTTTTTTTTTTTTAACATCAATCAACTTCAAGACATCTAGTATCACAAGTTGTGTTCGTATTTTGAGGTTATTAAAAATAGACTATTATAATTGGGGTGGTGAAAATTCATTCCTAGTTTGATGATATTGGCAAAAGTGAAACTATTACGATCAAAGCGGAATTCAAAATTTAAAGTTAGCGAATTTAGAATAATTTCAATGTTTTTTTCTTATAATCATGGTGTATGAATTAGCTTAGGTGTATCTTAATGTATTTCATACCAGCATAGATATTGAATAACTCTATTCATCAAGATTTTGACAGATAAAAAAAATTACCTAATATTTACTCACACATATACATGATGCAAAACTAAAACATCAGGTCTAATCGAATTCACTGCAAGTGGCTAGGTGTCATAATTTTAGTTCTTTTTAAGGCCACAAAGAATTATAAGCTGTTTTCAGCTTTTTGAGTGTTTGACTGGTCAGCTTATAAGACATTTTGTGCTTAAAATAAGCCTTAAGCCCCAAAAAAATAAGTTAGCCTGCTTGGCTTAGCTTAAAAAAAGCAGCTTATAAGCTTAAGTTGCTTTTTTTAAGTCCATCCAAACAGGCTCTAAGTGATGGAACTTTTCTGTTTTTTTTCACATAATCACTGGATGAGTATGGATTATGCTCAACTAGTTATTTAAATAACGATATAAACTAAATATATAATTTTAAGTATAAATATATAATTCTTTGTCCTGAGATCATGTGCGCAAGAAAGTAACACCAGCACGTTAATATATTCTCTGGCTCCAAGGTGAAAAATTGCAACCAACCAACCCAATAATGAGACCGAAAGAAAAGAAAGTGTAGAGGTAAGTACCAAATTATAAGTCTAAAATGTTGAATAACTTAATTTGAAACCAATTGTTTTCAAAATAATTGCTTACAAAACGTTTCTATTTTATTTTTTTCCATCAAAAGGCTGACCTTTTTATTCATTTGATAGCAAAGCAAAAGAGTCATGAGTTTCATGTACAAGCCATATAGGAAATTGATCATCCCAAGAAACTGCATCGACTAAAGTATTTGAAAAACTAGTAAGACGGTGACTACACCTATTTTTTTTACAAAACGTTTCTAGAATAAGCGGAATAAGGTTGCAATTCAATTTCTAAATAATGAAACTAGACTCGACCAAACAATTTGACAACTTTGATTGAGAACAGGTTTCCAACTTATTTCTCTCCATTTTTCTTGCTCAGAACGTCTCAATAATAATTGCTAATATAACAGACTTGCTCTCAATTATGCTCCAAAGACTCGATGGTCTAAGTGTAACAATTCAACATTTAATTTTAAGTTTTAATGCCTTGTTTTAAGATTTGGGGTTTTGTACAAGTCAATATTATCATTTGTGACTTGTTAGAGGGGTACGGGTGAATTTGGGATAAAAATTTCAATCTCAACTATACAAGATCTTATTTTTTCTGGTGTTTGGAGTAGTACTTCGCGATCACAGAGCCTAGGGGTGTGATCGCACAGAGTCCTTCAATGCTGTTTGCAACCATGTGAAGCAGGTCAAGATCGCACATGGTCCCGTCAGATTACTTATCGCAATTATGGGTGGTCCTATTGCGACCACGAAGAAGGGAGTGCCAAGTCTAAAAAGCTGAGTTTCACGATTCTATTCATTCCAACACCATTTATAAAACTTTGAACTGGCTTTGCATGATATTTTGTCAGAAATTCATCACAGTGTTGGGGTTGTTGGGAAGAAACAAGCAATAACCAAATTGCACGACGAGGTAACAACGGAAGAAATACTCAAGTCGAAACTTCCCACACTATTTGAACCAAGAGAAGACAATAAACACTAGCACAAATGGAAATTCAAGCGGCAGCTATACCAACAATAAAATAGCAAAGCAAGCAAAAATAAATCGAATTGAAGAGACACCAAATTTACGTGGTGAAACCTCTTCAAGGTGAAGAGGAAACATCCACGGGACCTCCGGCCCACAAAAGCTCCACTATAATCAACAAGAGTTACAACAATATTCTCCAAATGGATACAACAACAAAGCCAAGCACGGAGCAACAATACATAAAAAAT
Source organism: Lycium barbarum (assembly GCF_019175385.1). NCBI lineage: Eukaryota > Viridiplantae > Streptophyta > Magnoliopsida > Solanales > Solanaceae > Lycium > Lycium barbarum. The sequence goes on along the minus strand of NC_083343.1, from coordinate 95,124,074 downwards.
AGCACCAAAACAAGTGAAGAAAGGACAGAAACCACCCCCAAAAATGAGATACTGTTCGTACTCGAAAACTGAAACTACAGACCACAAAATCCGATCTCCACCGTTGAAATGGAAGAACCAGATGTTGAGGACCCCCAGTTCAAATTTCAGCACGATCCAACGGTTAACGAATCAGGAAACACAATTTAAATTGGACTGCTGTAGCAGAAAATTTCTGGACGAAAATCTGCTTTCTCTCTCATGTTTTTCTCTCTCTCTATATAGCTGCTATGAATTCACTCTTGGGTTCTAAAAATAAGACCTAAATTGATCCTATATATAGAGGAAATTTTGGGCAAAATTGGCCTGGTTCAAATTGGATTGAGTATTATTAATCCAATTCCACATAGGAAGGGAAAACCTAAAAACCTAACAATTCTCCCCCTCTCGACTATGTGGAGGAAACCGCCATCCTGGCGTTCAAGTAACACTATAAATCTAGACTCGCAGCCAAGCCTAGGACAACTTGAATAGATGATATCTTCACAAATGGAGAAACGATTTCATCAAAATCAACTCCCTTCTTCTGATTAAAGCCCTTGACAACCAATCTAGCCTTGTACCGTGGAACTGGGTTACCATATTGATGTTTCACCCTAAAAAACCACCTGTTTTTCAAAGATTTTTTTATCTCTAGAAAGCTTAACCAGATCAAATGTATGATTATCATCCAAGGATTTAATCTTATCTTGCATAGCATCAAACCACCTTTCTTTTTCTTCACTCTCCATGACCTCATCAAAACTTTCAGGTTCTCCCCCATCAGTCAAGAGTACAAACTCATTGGGAGAATAACGAGATGAAAGTACTTTCTCTCTAATAGATCTTATGAGGGAACTCTCTGGAATATCAATAGCAATTGGTTGTTGGCCAACCACATCATCTTCCACTGAAGCATCAACAACATCATTCTGGTCATTCTGAACATGATCATTATCTTCATTATCAACTTGATCTTCATTATTTTGAAGATTTTCTTCAGGTGCAATAGTCACAGGAACTAGATCAACATCAACTAAGCTTTCATTGCTCTGAGAATCAACCTTCTCAGCTTTGTCAAAATCTTCAATTGTCTGGTCTTTAAAGAACATAACATCATGGCTTCTAACAAGTTTCTTCTCAACTGGATCATAAAAACGATAGCCAAATTCATCATGACCATAACCAATAAAGATACATTGCCTAGTTTTAACTTCCAGCTTTGACCTCTCATCCTTAGGAATATGCACAAAAGCCTTACACCCGAAGACTCTCAGATGAGCATAACAGACATCCTTACCAAACCAAACTCTGTCAGGGACATCACCATCCAAAGCAATAGTAGGAGATAAATTGATAACATAAGCAACAGGATTAAGTGCTTCTGACCAAAATGAATCTGGTAGCTTAGCATCTGAAAGCAAACATCTAACCCTCTCAACTAGAGTTCTGTTCATCTTCTCTGCTAAACCATTTAACTGACGAGTCTTTGGAGGAGTTTTCTAATGCCGAATACCCTGCTGTCTACAATAATTATCAAAAGGACCAATGTGTTCACCACCATTGTCTGAGCGGATGCATTTTATTTTCTTCCCTATCTGTCTCTCAGCCAAGGCCTGAAAAGTCTTGAACACATCAAGTACTTGATCTTTGGACTTCAAAGGAAATACCCAGAGTTTGCGAGAATGATCATCAATAAAAGTCATAAAGTAAAGTGCACCACCACGAGAGCTTACTTTAAAAGGACCACACAAATTAGAATGTACCAACTCCAGCAAATCCAGCTTTCTTGAAGGTGAATGACTTTGAAAAGAAACTCTTTTCTGTTTCCCGGCTAAGCAATGAACACATCTCTTTGACTTTGCTTGTTTCACTCCAGAAAGCAAATTCTTCTTAGCCAAATTATCAATCCCCTTCTCGCTCATATGACTCAACCTTCTATGCCATAACTCTGATGAAATATCATTCTCCACCAAATTTATTGAGTCACTACAAATGGAGCCTTGAAATAAGTACAAGTCAGATATCTTGTTACCTCGAGCCACAATCATTGAACCTTTAAGAAGCTTCCACTGGCCACCACCAATGGTTTGATCATAACCATCATTATCAAGCTTTCCTACAGAAATTAAATTCAGACGAACATCTGGAGCATGCTTGACATTGTTAAGAACCAACCTCGAACCGTTCTTACTTTTCAAGCAAACTGTGCTAATGCCAAGTACCTCAACCTCACTATTATTGCCCATTCATAACATTTCAAAATTACCAGGAGTATATGAAGAAAATAATTCCTTCTTTGGCGTGACATGAGAAGTGGCACCTGAATCCACAAACCAGGTAGACTCATCACAAATAAGATTGATATCATTTTTACCACAAGCAACAAGAAGATCAGTTTCAGCAACTACAGAAACACGATTTTCATTATCGCATTCTTTCTTTTGCTTTTTCTGGTCTCTCTTAAACTTGTAGCAATGTTTGTTGATGTGCCCTTTCAAGTGACAATAGTCACATGTAAGATTCTTGTACCTGGATGTTCTTGACTTGCTTCTACTTTTGCCTCTGTCATTCTGCCCTCTGAAGTTACTTCTCCCCCTCTCTTCAGTAACCAAAACATCGGAGTGTGAAGTTGAAGAAGACGAAGCTTGAGATCTTCTTCTCACCTCTTCATTCAAAACATCACTCTTAGCGTATTCCATAGTTACACCATCACTGGGAGCAGAATTAGTCAAAGAAACTCGAAGAGTTTCCCAAGAGTTTGGCAGAGTATTAAGAAGCCAAAGTCCCTGTATTTCTTCATCAAACTTGACACCCATTCCAGATAGCTGATCAAGGACACCCTGAAAATCATTGATATGATCAGAAATAGGGCTGCCTTCTTTGTATCTAATATTCATCAATTGTTTCAGTAGGAACAACTTATTATTGCCAGTTTTCGAAGCATAAAGTGTCTCGAGCTTTTCCCACAAGCTTTTAGCATTTGTCTCATTCACAATATGATTTCGAACATTATCTTCAACCCATTGTCTGATATAGCCACAAAACTGTAAGTGCTCAAATTCCCACTCTTCATCTTTAATAGACTCGGGTTTCTTAGAAGCAAACACAGGTAAATGCAATTTCTTGACAAATAAAAGATCTTTCATCTTACTTTTCCAAATATGGTAATTACTGCCATTTAAACAAACCATCTTGCTCATAGTTGCCTCCATCATTCAAATAGACAATCAACACAACCAAATACACCCACAAGCTCTGATACCACTTTGTTGAGAAGAAACAAGCAATAACCAAATTGCACGACGAGGTAACAGCAGAAGAAATACACAAGTCGAAACTTCCCACACTATTTGAATCAAGAGAAGACAATAAACACTAACACAAATGGAAATCCAGGCAGCAGCTATACTAACAATAAAATAGCAAAGCAAGCAAAAATAAATCGAATGGAAGAGACACCAAATTTACGTGGTAAAACCCCTTCAAGGTGAAGAGGAAACATCCACGGGACCTCCGGCCCACAAAAGCTCCACTATAATCAACAAGAGTTACAACAATATTCTCCAAATGGATACAACAACAAAGCCAAGCACGGAGCAACAATACATAAAAAATAGCACCAAAACTAGTGAAGAAAGGAGAGAAACCACCCCCAAAAATGAGCTACTGTTCGTACTCGAAAACTGGAGCTACAGACCACAAAATCCGATCTCCACCATTGAAATCTAAGAACCAGATGTTGAGGACCCCCAGTTCAAATTGCAGCACGATCCAACGGTTAACGAATCAGGAAACGCAATTTAAATTGGACTGCTGTAGCAGAAAATTTCTGGACGAAAATCTGCTTTCTCTCTCACGTTTTTCTCTCTCTCTCTATATAGCTGCTATGAATTCACTCTTGTGTTCTAAAAATAAGACCTAAATTGATCCTATATATAGAGGAAAGTTTGGGCAAAATTGGCCTGGTCCAAATTGGATTGAGTTTTATTAATCGAATTCCACGTAGGAAGGGAAAACCCACAAACCTAACAGGGGTAAGGAATCTAAACTTGATTTTGACCATATATTATGATTAGCCAATAAATTTAAGCGTTTAGACATGAAATTTGAAGTGTAAAATTGGGGATTTAGGACATGAACCGTACTATCACTAAATTTGGAATTTGAGCATGTAAATAGATTTAAAAAATGAGAATCTAAGCATAGATTTGAAATCTTTAGCTAACTGGCTAATGGGTAACCCGATTATTAAATTTATTTCGAGATATGACAATGGGACTCGGGGTTGACTTTTTTTCACTTTGATCTAGCCGCGTATTAAATAATAGATTTTGTTCCTTAGCTTTGTTTGATATTGTAAGTATTTTTTTGGCTAGCGTTGAGCCGTTTGGATGCGTCCGGACCTGGAAATGTGGTCTTGAGATGTTAAAATCCACTTGATTCTTGGTAAATTAAGATTTTAACCTCAATAGAGGAAATTTTGCCAAACTTTATGTGTTGTATGTGCTTTGTAATGAGGGGTAGCATATATGTGGCATGACGAGCATATAACGGCTACCTGATAATTGAAAGGGGGTTTACTTGGAATGATAAAGTGTAGTTTTACGTTACATATCTGTGTTATGATGAGTTGGGCATAAGAGTTATGCCTCATTGATGAATATTGACCATAGCTTACATACTAAGAGAACATAACTTATCATTGTTTTTTTTTATAAGTTCAAATTTTAACTTCTACGTGCTATGCATTATATTATTTCTTTATTTGGTCCTTATTCTTGATATGATATTATTATGGAATTATGGAGTTATAGGGATCGTGTGAGTCTGATATTGACCTAGTAATGGGGACCTAGTGAGTCCAGTTTGATACAATGATATGAGTACTATTGAGTCTGTGAGATTATTGATATAATTGATGTGCATGTAGATACGGATTGGTCCCTCATGAGTCACCAACTTGATACCTCCCTTGTGATGTGCACGTTGGCTTTGTTGAGAGTTGGATATATATGTTGAGATGGTTTATGATTCAGGTACCGATTGGAGTACCAAAAAGTGTTAAAGCTTCGACCTAATGTATTTCCTAACATCTACCTGCTCTTAATTGATTACTTGAGTTGAACATGTCTATCCTTCATGTTTTAATTGTGTTAGGAGCTTAATGAATATTAACTTATTATACATATGTCTCATATTTCCTTCTCTTTCTCTCGTTTCCTTCTCTTGATATATTGTATAGGTTAAATAAATGTTAATCTTTGTAAAGCTCTCCAGTACTCTGTTGGAGGTGATCTATGATTTTTGTCGAGTATATGTGAGTGTACTCATACGATATTTTTGCACTTTTTGTGCAGGTTTGAATCCTAGTACTAGCTGAGCCTGTGAGTAAGGCCATAGCTCAAAGTCCAGCTTGAGCGGTAAAGCGCTAGCCTTGTTCTGCAGTGGCCTTTTTGTATGTCCTATTATAGTTTATTGTATTTCCTTTCACTCAAACTGTGTCTTTCGGACACAATTCTATTTTCATTTCTAGTTTGTTATAACAAGTTTATTCAGTCCTTAAGATGTATTATGGAATAAATTTATGCATTCTGGCAAATACTTATCTCTAGCTATGATATTTATTACTATTAGGGGACGTTTGGTTGGTTATTCCACAAGTATAGTCAGTCCTTAAGATGTTTCATGGAATAAGTTATCCTCCGAGATTAGTTATTCCCCCCCCCCCCCCCCCCCTTCACAGGGATAAAATAACATTACAATCCCAGGATAACTAATTTCGGGATTAGTTATACCACCATTTTATCCCAACTAAAATGTTACACCTCGTGGTTTTTGTACGTCGAGATTTGCTAGGTGTTAGTTGCTCAATTGTGGACACTGAAGTTATTGTCAAAGATATATGAGGTTATATGTGCTTATCTTGTGATTATGAGGGTTTAAGCTCATGTGATAGGTTATGGAAGGGTTGGAGAACAAGTGAATCAAGGAGATTAAGTTTTTGGAACTTTGGAGAAAAGTTGGGCAAGATTTCGTACGATAATTTTGGTCTAACTTGGGGAAAGAATATATTTTAGTATATTAGGAGTTTTGAAGTGAAACAAAAAGCCTAAATTAAAGTTGAGGAAGTCTAGTTTCCAACACAATAAACCGCGCGTCAATCCGACATAGGAATCAAACGTTATGAGTGTTTTAAGATGGACTGCCAGGGCAGAAATTAACTCTGTGCGAACGCGCAGAGGACCAAGAGTCAACTCAGCGCGAACGCGCCCCAAGGTGGCGCGAACGCGTTGAGCAATTTCTAGGTCGGTGTAACCCGACTCTAGAACTTAATAAAAGGGGGCTTACCCCCTCATTTCTCCTCCAAACACCCCCAAACCTCCTCCAAATATTTTGGAAATTTCCCACAACTTCCATTCATCAAATTTTAGCCCAAATCAAGTATAATCTCGGGATTTAGATCCGGACAACGTATAGTTACGATTAATTATAATATCGTGTTGCGGCAAATATTGGCCTGGATTCAAGGTGGAAAGTGAAGATATTGCGGTTCTAGTGGGAGTAAGGTATGAATCTTCCCTTATTGATATTGATTTAGGTTTATTTACGGAGGTTGAGTTATTAAATGATCGTATAACAAATTTGTTGGTTGAGAAATTGGATAAACATCGTGTGGGATGTTTTATGAAATATTTTGGTATTGATAAAGATGTTATTGGCGTTGGTGTTGTTGTGTTGGTTGTTGGTATGGTGATTTCGGGCTAGGGATATAAACAGGGGAGATGCCGCCCGAATTTTGGCAGAGTTCTAAAGAAGTTTAATTTAAAGACTTGAGATAGGCATTGACGATAAGTCTAATAGTAGTATGATTTCTCTTAAATGTAGATTTACGAGCTCGGGAGAATAAGCATTAAGTAGTAGGAAATTAATCAGGTATGTTAAGGCTAGTCCCTTTCTTTCCAAAGGCATCATTCCTTTCTTATGAACCTATACATGTTTTCCATAATGTCTTTATTCCCAAAAGCTAGAGATTCATGATTCTTAGAGTTTCTTATGGCGCTAAGATGAATATGTTTTTATGATAATGATGATCCTACTTCTAGAAATTCCAAAGCTTATGCTTTAATGCTATTATGAGATTTACTGAGTTTATTCTATGATTTTCCTGATTTTATTTATTGTTGTTGATCTCACCTTATGATAGTTGTTCCTTCAAGGTGAGATATAGCGCTGATAATTATTCCATAATATAAATTGGAGGTTACCGACCTCACGTCACTTCGATAAAGTGGTAACTTTTATTTGGACTTTCATGCATGCTACTTATATTACATATGTACAGAATATATATATATATATATATATATATATATATATATATATATATATATATATATATATATATATATATATATATATGTGTGTGTGTGTGTGTGTGTGTGTGTGTATCTGAGGGATATGAGGAAAGGTGAGGCGTTATATACGCATAACCACCTGATAAGTTGGTATACTATGATATCGTCCCAGACGCGGGATGTCCGGACGCGGGATATATGGATAAATGGATCGGGCCGTTCGTTCCGTGGCAATATATATAATGATGATATGATATATGGATCGGGTTGCACATTCCGCAGCAGTATAAAATATTTATGGATCGGGCTGCACGTTCCGCAACACTATTATATATATATATATATATATATATGAAAAATGTTTTTTTAAAAGAAAGCTAAGCATGCATGATGTCCGCCTTAAGAGGCAATCAGATGTACATGTTATCCTTATCTCATGTTATGTTCTGTATCTCTTGTTATTTTGTTATTCATGCCTTACATACTCAGTACATTATTCGTACTGACGTCCTTTCTTGTGGACGCTACGTTAATGCCCGCAGGTAGACAGGTAGACGGATTTGATCCTTAGGAGCTCCATCAGCGGAATCTCAGAAGCGCTCCAGTTGTTTCGGAGCCGCAGTTATTAGTACTACTCTTTTGTATACATATACTTGGGTATGGCAGAGTCCTGCCCTGTCCTTATGGATTCATGTATTCTATTTAGAGGCTCGTAGACAAATATATGTAGCTAGATGTTCTTTAACTTTAACAGTTCTTATTGTTGTATAATATTTTGGTAGCCTTGTTGGCTTATGCTTATGAGCTAATATTTTGGTAGCCTTGTTGGCTTATGCTTATGAGCATCGTTGTTGATGACTGTACTAAGTATGACATCCACGAGCTGTCTATGTGGCCCACCTAGATATGCTTATGGAATGTTATACCAGAGGTGCTCGGTAGGCTAGTATCGGGTACCCATCATGGCCCTCTAGTTGGGTCGTGACACAAACGTGGGATAAATTCATCTCAAATATAACCCCAGGATTATTTATCCTTATTCTTTGTACCAAACGAGCCCTTAGGCCTTAATATTTTCCATTGGCTTAATCCAATTTGAATATTGGATGACTTGATCCGCCCAATTTCGAATAATTAGGTGCAATCTCGGTTAAGAGGAATTGGATCATGACAGTGAGTGAATAAGCAATCTAACTATCGAAATCATACAAGGAAACAAATAAGAATAGATCCTTAAAGTGCCACGATCCGATTTGCCTACGCTGTGATGACGCCTAACCCAAAAGCATGCAAGATCCCAATTTGTTAATCAAAAGACATAATTAAGTTGAGAGTAGGTAGATGACATAATAATGTAAGTTTGACACCAAGAAATGCAGGAATGCCCGAATTACCTCAAGGTCTGGTGTTACAAGTCATGAGCTACTAAAACAGAATCAATACAATAGTCTCAAAAGTAAGTACCCTTTATAATGTTGAAATGTAAAATCTTGTCTGAAATCCACCCGAACCCTTCAGGTCCCAACCAAATGATCCCAACATGTCCCAAAATACTATATGAACCTAGGAGAGGTCTCAAATCAAGGAATAAGATTCAAATAGTCAAAACGAAGGGTTAGAATATTCCACAAAGATACCTAACGTGTTTATACTTGCCATAAGTTGTCACACCCAGTTAGTCAAATGAATCCTAGTAAAAAAGCAAACTCTCCCTCAAGGTGGAAACTAAATCAACAGACTTGTTTGATTGCAATTAAAATCTTCCCAGATTATTACAAAGCCAACTGTAAGCACAAATCCTATACTAACTAGGAGGAAAATATGAATCATCAGAATTGCAATCGTAATGAACTACATAGAATATCTGGTTCTCCACGTATTCTACGCCATTACAAACTTTTAAATATCCATAATTTTACAAAATTCTACTAGTCTAATAAACAACAATAGTAGTAACTATTTATTCTTTAATATAATCTTGCACATGGTACGAAAAATCTCTTCATGTCAAGCATAAGATGTTTTTTCTTTGTAAAATATAAACTTGTGGGTCAAGTTTTAAAATCTTAAAAATTGAGATGGCAATCATACTTTCACAAACTTTTGAACGAAGAAAGGGACAAAGACATTGTGTTGGGAGATTTGGAACATACCGAGAGGTGTCGCGATTTTGGGTATTGCAAGAGTATTAAGGTTGAGGAGGTTAAGGGTGTTGTTTGTAGGATGCGCAGGGGAAGAGATACCGGACCTGACGAGATTCCTGGGGAATTTTGGAAGAGCGCGAGCTCGGCAGGTTTGGAGTGGCTGACTAGGTTGTTTAATATCATCTTTAAGACGACAAGGATGCTCGAAAAATAGAGGTCGAATGATCCCTTTATACAAGAACAAGGGCGATATCCAGAGTTGTAACAACTATAGAGGTGTCACGCCCCGAACCATGGCCTGGGCGTAACACGACACTCGGTGCCCAACTTCATGTGACCGAGCGAACCCATTGGTTGGCTGAACCAACATGTGATATCAAAACATACTAAAATGCATAAATAATACTAACACATACTGATCTGCTAAAAGGTTTGACTGCAATATCTTATAAATGCGAAAATACTGAATGAGTCTGAATAAGTAGCCAACAAGGCTAACACAAATTCCTGCTAACATCTGAATGACTGAACTGTAGTCTATAAAGCCTCTAATGAATACAGAAAGGGTTAACTATCTACCGGGACAAGTCCCCAACGTACCCAACTGACTAACATAATGTAAAGACTAGAGACATGATAACACCCCGAAGGAACTGGGGCTCACCAAGCAGCTGATACGAGCAAGTCCTAGCTAGCCGAATTCTCAACCTGTAAATCGTTGCTGCATCGCGAGATGCATGTCCGTAAGCAATAAAAAGGGACATCAGCACATTTGAATTGTACTGGTATGTAAAGCAACTGAAAGAAAGAACTGTAAGTACATGAAATTGAAACTGAAACTGATATATGATAACTGAACTAAACATGAGAAGTAAAGATATGAATACTTCCTATTTCTGAATGAAGAATCACCCGTGTAACTGACAATATAATCTATGGCCTAGGGCCCAATAAATATGCACAAATCTGTGTCCTCAGGACCAATCAATACATTTGCATAAACTATGGCCTAGGGCCCAAAATACAAATACAGGTGTTCAACATTAAGCAATTCATAATATTAAGATTGAGAGATACCTGATAGCATGACAACTATTTCTGATTATGGAACTTAAGCCAATAACCGATTATACACTGACTGAGACTCATGTAATGTCAATACACATGTCTATAATGATTACATACTGAGTTTATGATATTCAAAATGATAACCACGAACGAATTATGAAACTATATCCCTAGAAGATAGAAGTTCTACAATTATTCATGAAACTAGGGCTAAACTGTATTCTGAGTCAATTTCTGATAAGCATGAAGAACGAGGTGTAGGGAGAATCATAAATATTCCCTAACGTAAATAGTTAGCCTCACATACCTGTATATGCTCCAAAACTCGCAACTATTGTTTTGGAATTGAGAAGAATCCCATAAAGCCTAAGTCTTGAACCCTTTAGATGAGTTTTCTTGAAAACCCTAGGTTAGGAACAACGCATTCTTGTTTAATGTTCATTAATATACAGTCACGACCCGACTAGGGGCCATGACGGGTACCCGGGGCTAACCACCGAGCACCACTCATTCTACTTCTCATTATACTCATTAAGCGTACATTCATTAATCTCATACTTCTATTCACAGGAAAAATCATTTTCATTTGATACATAATTACCTTTGTTTACATAAGCCCTTCGGTTATCAATAGGGCTGCTTATCGGATGGATTGGACGAATAATTACGTTTAACGGTTTAGCTTATCGGTTATCGGCTATTAAATGTACTAATCCTCTAGCCAACCGAAAAGATATCGGTTGGTTCGGTATCGGGTTAGAAATTATCGGACGGTTATCGGACGGTGTATCGGCTAAATCTAAGAGACAATAAAAATTTAAATCACAACATCTACACTAATTTCTATCGACGAAATCTTTGTAATTATCAACGTTTTATGGCAGCAGTCATGGGACAATACTCCATATTGTCTCCTATAGCTTTCCGACAGTAGCCTCTGCACTCCGTAGAATAGTCATTGGCTCATTGCCATGAATATTACCATAAAAAAAGTGAACATTAACACATGAATGGTATTTTTCTTTGCCATGAATCTCTTTTCTATTTCCCTTAACAAAGGTGAATAGATAAGAAGTGAAATAAGATACTCAACAGCCTTTAGGTTTATAATAGATACTTTATATAATTGGGGGTAAAAATGTAAATAGGATAAGTCTTAACGGGTTAACGGTTAGCCCAATAAGGAAATTGAGTAATCCGCCCCCGCACCGATAAGCCATTAACAATAAAAATTGAATCCGTTCGCCAACCGTTAATCGGATAACCCATTACCAATAAACCAATAAGCTAATTTTGCGGTTGGGTTATCGGTTACGGTTCGGTTTTGAACAGCCCTAGCTATCAAAATAATACACACACACACACACACATATATATATATATATATATATATATATATATATATATATATATATAAACGTGGGAAATCGTGAGACCATACTACCCACACATACGTATCTACGAGCCTCTACTAGAGTACTAGACATATGGACGGGGCAGGACCCCGTCGTGCCCAAAACATATATGTAAACCAACAGTAAATCAGTGGCATCTCCGGTATAATGGAGTGCTCTCAAAAGTCTACTTATCGGCCTCTATAAATCTGGGTCGCCTCCCTGTCTACCTGTGGGCATGAACACACCGTCCAAAGAAAATGGACGTCAGTATGAATATTGTACTGAGTATGTAAGGCATGAATGAAATGAACATATTAGAGAAATCATAAGGCACAAGATGAAGATATAACCTGCGTAACTTTTAAGGGTGGATACCTTTCATGCCTATCTCATATACAAACATAATGCATATATCATCATAGCGTATACGTCATCATACCATATGTATATCATAGTATCGTATCTGCGCATACACATTAAACATTATCCGTATTCGGCCACGTAGTGGCTCGACAATATCACATACATGTCTTTCGGGCTTTTCATACATTTAAATACATAGTAATATCGTACCCGACTATTTAGAATCGGTGTCCTACGTACCCAGCTATAATAATGCCTGGTGTTATACGTGCCTGGCCCTACCAAGGCTCAGTGTTGTCCGTGCCTAGCCTTACCATGGCTCAGTGGTATCCGTACCCGACCCTACCAAGGCTCAGTGGTATCCATACCCAACTGCAGTGGTGCGCGCGCATCATCATCATATTTATATATTCTACCCTGCCATATAAGCTCGAGGTTTCACAATAGCCATACATAGGCACATATACATAAAAGCCCATAAATATCTTTAGCGTCATCACTATTATCATCGTCATCATTATCATCATCACGATCAACATCGTCATCATTATTATCATTACATATATCTCATAAGCATATCATAGCTTTTCATAGGGCATGCATTTGAATTTAAAGACAATCTATGAAAATCGTATCATATTCGTAGCATGAACTTCGTAAAAATATCGCATGATAGATTTTATAATCTTTAACTTAGGCTCATCATTACCATCATCGTATCTATGGCATATCTCTTACCTTTATCTCATATGGAACCCCCTATGAACATTGACTCGTAACTTTTCGGAACATTGGTCATAGGACATGCATTAGAGCTTATAGACAATCTATAACAATGTCGGGGTGACATAAGGTCGAGAGCCCCCGATTCCATTATGGAGTAATCATATTCATCATATCTCACCTTGAAGGAACTAACATTTTAAGGTGAGTGTACACCATGAACAACATCAAGGGATCGTAAATAGGGTCATTGACTTCATAGACATCATTTCTTGCTTTAGAATCTCTAGGCTTAAACTTATCATCATTATTATCATATTCATGACATATTCCTCATCTTTATCTCATAGGAAGCTCTTTATCAATGTTGGCTCATAGTTCCCGAAATGTAAGAAAGTCGTAGAAAGGTAGGGAAATAATATCATAGGAATCATATAAGGATCATTAGCTTCGTAGGAATATCGTATCATGAGCTTTAGGATTTCTAGACTTAGATTTATCATCGGTATTGTCATGCTCGTAACGTATCTCTTTTCTTTATCTCGTATGAAGCTCTTTATACTCGTAGATTCATAATTCCCGATATGTAGAAAAATCATCGAAATATAGGAGGATTCATACCATAAGAGTCATGCCTTAGAAAGAAAGGACTAGCCTTACATACCTCTTTCGTTTAACAATCCATCGCTTGATTGTTCTCCTTCAATGCTCACGTTTCTACCTTCAAAAGAATTCGCATTAACATTAGCTAATCGATTATATGAATGTGCTTACTAAAGATAGAGAAAATTGGGCGGCATTTCCTTTATTTATACGATTTTCCCCATATCATCTATCAACTCCCAAACATCTATAATAACATTCTCAACATTATAACCAACCATCTTCATTCATTTACATTATCCACATTTCACAACTTCACTTCAATTCCTCCATAATCATAGTCATGGTACACTACTACGTTTTCTCACATATAATGCTTACCCTATGTCCTTAATATCATTTATAGCATAATCATAATCACAATATATCAAGAATCATTACTTAACCCAAGCTACTACTTACCAACATCACTATTCTCACATTCAAGACCTATTTTCTATATCCCTTTACAATCCAAGTGTTTCAACTTCTCAATACCTTATACAACATAGAAATACCATACAACTTACCTTAGATGGTGTAGGAATAAGCCTTGGGTGAAAATACTTCTTTTGAGCAAAACCCTAGTTCCACTTCCAAAGAGATTTCTTGTTTTGGATGAACCCTAATGAGTTTCTTGCACTTGATTCCCTTGGATTTATGATATGAACCTTTGGTTTGTCTTGAATTTGTGTTGATGAAATATTTAGAACCCTCTAGAATTCTTGAGAGAGATGAAGAAGTGGAAAGAATGAGAAAATAAAAGTGGGAACATGTATTTATACTTGCAAATTAAGCAGTCCGTCGGGCATTATACGGACCACTTATACGGTCTGTATAACATTATACGGTCCGTATAAGTGTCCGTGGTTCACCACCATGGAAAATATTGTTGCTGTTGGGTTATACGGACCATTATACAGTCCGTATAAAGTTCCACGGTCCGTATAATGTGGTCGTGTAACTCACAGTTTTTCCGAAGTTGTCCTCGTCGTTTCGTTTGATCTCCAATCCTTACACAACCTTCTTAACACTTGTTTAATACTTCATTAACAATCTAAGGGACATTATAACTCTTCTCCAAAACTTCATTAAGCCATCATTAATTCGATACTCGTAAATCTTTCCGAAACACAACATATGCTTTGCCTTCCTTAACATCTTCCGTCTCCCACCTCACATGTCTTTGAAATCTCATTTAGAATCATCAAATGTTATTTCTTACTCATCAAAACATGGTATACGTCGTGCCCTTCGTCAGTCTATTCACTGTGCATGAACAGAAAATTTTTCGAGGTGTAACATATACGTTAGAATCCATTTGGAATAGGTTGGAATTGCTTACCTTAGTGTTCTTGGTTGTGGAGGAGAAGTGTAGGTTGTTCTAGGGCTTGAAGAGTATGAAAAGTGGGATTAAAATTGAATCCCACGTATTTATAGTTTCTGGTGAGACGGATGAAGGATGGGCACCAGGTACATTCCGTACTTTGAAGTACGGGCCGTACTTGCAGCCCATACTTGGGTTGAAAATTCCAGTGAGGAAACTATTTTGGCCATCGATGTACGGGACAGAAGTATGTCCCGCACATAGATGTACGTCCCGTACATCATAGGCCATACTTCGCCTGACAAAACCAGTGACCTCTGGTCTTCTTCCCTCCACCTACGCCTTCCATGTACGTCCCATACTTCAAAGTACGGGCCGTACTTTTTGATGTAAGTCGTACTTCTCCCATTTTGAGCCTATTTTTCCACTTTAAAACTTCTGTCTTGGTTTTTAAGCCCGTGAATCATGAACATAAGCTAGTTTAGAGCTAATGGGTGTTGCAATATCTCCCTATTAGGATCATTCGTCCTCGAGTGATAGTGGTAAGGCAAAACTGACGGGAACATGTGTACACTACTGTCATGAACACATGAATGGTTAACCGAAAGGAATACTGAACTGAATAGTTTGCTAAACTGAATAACTATTGATCTAACTAAATGAACACTGAACTGAGTGAATACTGAACTGACAGAATACGGGGAACATGGAAACCATAGAATGAAATCTGAATGGGAAGGTAAATTACCTTTAACATTTTCTGCTTACTCTTCAAAGAGATGGGGATATCTAGACTTCATGTCCTCTTCGTCTTCCCACGTAGCCTATTCAACTTTCTGACTTCTCTATAATACCTTCACTGAGGAAACTTCTTTCATTCTCAATTTACAAACCTGACAATCAAGAATTGCCACCGGGACTTCTTCATAAGTTAAACTATCATTGATTGTTATGCTATCAGTCAGGACAACCAACGACGGTTCTCCTGCACTTTCTCAACATGGACACATGAAATACTGGGTGCATAAAAACCAAGTCTTGTGGCAACTCAATTTCATAGGCCGCTTGACCAACCCTTCGCAGGATTCTGTATGGCCCAATATAGCGGGGACTGAGCTTCCCCTTCTTTCCAAATCTCATAACTCCCTTCATAGGCGAAACTTTAAGGAACACCTAATCAACAACTTGAAACTCTAAGTCCCTTCGTCTCACATCAGTGTAAGACTTCTGGCGACTTTGAGCTATTTTCAAATGCTTCTGAATTAACTTGACTTTCTCCATAGCCTGGTAGACCAAATCTGGTCCTAACAACTCTGTTACACCAAGCTCAAACCAACCACTGGGTGACCTACACCTTCGCCCATAAAGAGCTTCAAACGGTGCCATCCCAATACTAGTATGATAACTGTTATTGTAAGCAAACTTGATGAGAGGTAAGTGATCATCCCATATACCTTTGAAATCAAGAACACACACCCTCAACATGTCCTCAAGGATCTGGATGGTATGTTATACCTGGCCATCTATCTGAAGATGAAAAGCTATAATGAGGATTAGATTGGTACCCAATCCTTTTTGAAAGGATCTCCAGAAGTTTACTGTGAACTGGGCACCACGATTTGAGATGATGTACAATAGGGTCCTATGTAATCTGACAATTTCATGCATATACAACTTGGCATAGTCCTCTGCGAAATCTGTTGTCTTTACTGGTAAGAAGTGCGCTGACTTCGTAAGTCGGTCGACAATCACACAAATCGAATTATGTCTTTGGGATGAGCGAGGTAGACCTGTTATAAAGTCCATGTTTATCATCTCCCATTTCCAAACTGGAATATCGATATTCTGAGCCAAGCCACCAGGCTTCTGGTGTTCGTCTTTCACTTGCTGACAACTAGGACGCTTAGCCACAAAGCCTGCCATATTCTTTTTCATATCGTTCTACCAATAAATCTCCTTAAGATCATGGTACATTTTTGTAGAACTTGGATGAATGGAATACCTGGAATTGTGAGATTCTGACATGATTCGCTTAAGTCCATCTACATCTGGAACACATAATCTGCCTCAGTATCTCATGGTACCGTCATCTCCCCCTTGTTCAAAAGTTGTCGTTTTATGCTTGTGAATCCCCTCTTTCAACTGCAACAAGTAGGGATCAATAAATGACAACTAAGGAGGAATGAGCTCTATTCTGAAAAACAACACTACCATCCTCGGAGTCCAAAAATCAAACTCCAAGACTGGCCAAATGGTGAACTTCCTTGGTCATAATTCTCTTATCTACTTCAACGTGACCTAAACTTCCCATGGAACACTGAATAAGTGCATCGGCCATAACGTTCGCCTTCCCTGGATGATAGATAATATCTATATCATAGTCCTTAAGCAATTCAAGCCATCTTCTTTGTCTAAGATTCAACTCACGCTGCTTAAAAATATACTGCAGGCTTTTGTGGTCAGTGTAAATATCTACATGCACTTCATATAAATAATGATGCCATATCTTAAGTGCAAAAACCATAGCTGCCAATTCTAGATCATGAGTCGGGTAATTCTTTTCATGAGCCTTAAGTTGTCTAGATGCATAGGCTACTACCTTACTAAGCTGCATTAAGACACATCCGTGACCAACTCTCGAAGCATGAAAATAGACTACAAACCCTTCGGTTCCTTCTGGTAGCGTCCACACCGGAGCAGAAGTCAACCTCGTTTTCAACTCCTCAAAACTCCACTCGCACGCATCTAACCATTAAAATTTGACCTTCTTTTGGGTCGACGAGGTCAACGGAGTTGAGATAGAGAAAAATCCCTCTACGAAACGCCTGTAATAGCCTACCAGACCCAAGAAAGTTCTGATATTTGATGCTGAGGTGGGTCTGGGATAATTCTTAACAAAGTCAATTTTCTGAAAATCAACTTAACACCTTCGCCTGAAATCACATGACCAAAGAATGCCACTGACTTAAGCCAAAATTCACACTTGGAGAATTTAGCATAAAGCTTACAGTCTTGGAGTGCCTGCAACACTATTCTGAGATGTTCTACATAATCAGCCTCACTACGGGAATATACCAAAATGTTATCGATGAAGACAATGACCAATAAGTCCAGATAAGGCTTAAAGACCATGTTCATGAGGTCCATGAAAGCTGTTGGTGCATTCGTCAATCCAAACGACATGACAAGAAATTCATAGTGACCATAACTGGTTCTGAAAGTGGTCTTAGGAATATCAACTTTCTTAACCTTTAACTGATGGTAGCCTGATCTGAGGTCAATCTTGGAATAACACTGAGCACCCTGAAGTTGATCAGATAAATCATCGATTCTGGGGAGAGGGTACTTGTTCTTAATGGTGACTTTGTTCAACTGGCGATAGTCTATGCACATACGTAAAGATCCATCCTTCTTTCGGACAAACAAGACCGGTGCGCCTTAAGGTGAGACACTTGGCCTTATAAATCCCTTATCAAGAAGATCTTTTAATTGCACTTTTTACTCCTTCAATTCTGATGGGGCCATTCTATACGGAGGAATAGATATCGGCTTAGTGTCGGAAAATAGATCAATTCCAAAGTCAATCTCCCTATCGGGGGAAACTTCAGGCAGATCCTCTGGAAACACTTCTGAAAACTCACAGACAACTGGTATTGACTAGAGAGCTAAAGTTTGGGCATCTATATCCCTAACTCGGACTAAGTAGTAGATATACTCCTTGGAAATCATCCTTCTGGCTCTAAGATAGGAAACAAACCTACCTCTGGGTACTACTGAATTACCCTTCCATTCTATAAGTTCATCGAGAAAATTGAAACTCACTATTTTTTTTACAACCCACTAAAGCATAACATGACTCTAACCAATCCATGCTCATAATTACATCAAAGACCACTATCTCTAATTCTACTAAGTCTGCTATAGTACTGCGGTGATAGACCATAACTGGACAACCCCTATAGATGCGTCTAGCTCTGACTGATTCTCCAATTGGGGTGGATACTTCAAAGGGTTAATGCAATTTTTTTGGTTCTATCCCAAATTTCTTAGTAATATATAGGGTTACATAAGATAGGGTGGATCTTGGGTCCATAAGAGCATAAACCTCGAAGGTGAAAATTGTGAGCATATGACAACATCTCCACGAGTCTCTATATCCTAACGGCCTGCCAGCGCATACAAACGGTTTTGACCACCGCCCGTATTGCCGAACTTTGTTGCCCCACGCCCCTGTTGGGCTTGAGAATTTTAGGGCGCTGCTGAATTGGTAGACTGAGCTACATTACCTCCGGTATTCTGTCTTGTAGATGGACAATTCCACAAATAGTAACCCTGCTAACCATGCCCAAAGCAACTATTCATGCCCGAACGACATACTCTTGAGTGCCTCTTATCACACGTGTTGCAAGTAGGCTGCTGAAAACCATGGTTAGCCACGCTGGCCTGTGATTACGAGCCCATTGCTCCAAAGTTTTGGCCTTTCTGATTAAATTTAGACCTCTGAGATGGGGTACTGGCTGTAGAGAGAGCAGGTCCTGATGACCTATTCTTGAAAAAAACTGACGATTTCCACCTCCTTGAGATCCCCCATGATTGAAGTTGCCTGCAGACGTAACTCTCTTGCTGAATTCCCTGTCTTTTTGTTTCTGTAGTGCTTCTTCCTCCTCCAACCTATTCTCATTACCTTGCACAAAAGCAACCATATTGGCAATGGTTATGTTGTTATTCTGAGCAGCCGTATTAGCATCACCATGCAAATTGGGTATGAACCCAAGCACAAATCTCCTAACCACGGCCCTCATATCGGGAACCATATAGGGAGCATGTCTGGCCAACGAGACAAACTTGAGATAATACTCTTGGACGGTTATGTTATTCTACCTTAGCCTCTCAAACTCAATAGCCTTTGCTTCCCAGAACTCAATTGGCATGAAGTGGTCAATGAAAGTATCTGCAAATTTGTCCCACGTAACGGGAAGCGCATCCTCCCTCGGGACTGCTCCCATGGTTCATACCAAATGTGAGTCATATCCTGCAGCTAAAAAGCTTCAAATTCTGCTGCCGCTGTCTCAATAACACGCATTACACGAAATGCTTTCTCTAGTCCATCACTAAAATTCTACGGGCCCTCTTCCTTCTTAGACCGTGTGAGCACTGACGGCTTCATACGCAGAAATTCCTGGGTCCTAGAACTAGTTGACCCACTGCTAGCACTTGAGCTATGAGTCGTTTCCTGTCATTGTGTCTGGTTAGAAACGATCTGAGTGAGCAACTGAATAGCTCCCCTAACATCCACGTCTGAAGCACTGAGAGATGTAACTGTAGGACAGGCCTCTCAGTAGCAGTAGCTAGGGTGGCTGTCTCAGCCTTAGTGTTCTCTTTCGGATTGCATCAGCGGTAGCCCTCTGGCCAGTAGTTGTAGTCCTCTTATTGTACTTTCTTTTCACAGGAATTTTCTGAAATACGTAATTCGCACGAGTTAATAGAATTCCTAAAACTACTGCTCTAACTGCACGAACTAGAGTGTGAAAAAAGTGAGACAACTCCTGAATGTCTTGGTGGTCAACTGTTTACATGTGTGGCGCGCACACACACATAAAAGTGACCATACTAGACATGACACTCCTTAGGACACTTGAACCTAGTGCTCTGATACCAAGCTTTATCACGCCCTGAACCATGGCCTGGGAGTAACACGACACTCGATGCCTTACTGCATATGACTGAGCGAACCCATTAGCTGGCTGAATCAACATGTGATATCAAAACATACTAAAATGCAGAAATAATACCAATACGTGCTGACATGCTAAAAAGTCTGACTGCAATATCTTATAAATGTGGAAATACTGAATGAGTCTGAATAAGTAGCCAACAAGGCTAACATAAATTCCTGCTAACATTTGATTGACTGAACTGTAGTCTATAAAGCCTCTAATGAATACGGAAAGGGTTAACTATCTATGGGGACAAGGCCCCAGCGTACCTAACTAACTAAAATAATGTAATGACTAAAGACAGGATAACACCCCGAAGGAACTGGGGCTCACCAAGCAGCTGATACGAGCAAGTCCTAGCTACCAGAATCGTCAACCTATAAATCGTTGCCTGCATCGCGAGATGCAGGCCCCCAAGAAATAAAAAGGGACATCAGCATATTTGAATTGTATTGGTATGCAAAGCAACTTAAAGAAAGAACTGTAAGTACATAAAACTGAAGCTGATATCTGATAACTAAACTAAACATGAGAAGTAAAGATATGAATACTTCCTGTTTCTGAATGAAGAATCACATGTGTGATTGACAATATAATTTATGGCCTGGGGCTCAATAAATGTGCACAAATTTGTGTCCTAAGTACTAAGCAATACGTATGCATAAATTGTGGCTTGGGGCCTAAAATACAAATACAAGTGTTCAACATTAAGCAATTCATAATACTGAGACTGAGAGATAACTGATAGCACGACAACTATTTCTGATTATGGAACTTAAGCCAATAACCGATTATACATTGATTGAGACTCATGTGATGTCAATACACATGCCTATAATGATTACATACTGAGTTCATGATATTCAAAATGATAATCACAAACGAATTATGAAACTATATCACTAGAAGATAGAAGTTCTACAATTATTCATGAAACTAGGTCTAAACTATATTCTAAGTCAATTTCTGATAAGCACGAATAGAGAGGCGTAGGGAGAATCATGAATGTTTCCTAATGTAGATAGTTAGCCTCACATACATGTATATGCTCCAAAACTCGCAACTATTGGTTTGGAATTGAGAAGAATCCCAAAAAGCCTAAGTCTTGAACCCTTTAGATAGGTTTTCTTGAAAACCCTAGGTTAGGAACAATGAATTATTATTTAATGTTCATTAATATACGTTAGAATCCACTTGGACTAGGTTGGAATTGCTTACCTTAGCGTTCTTGGTGATGGAGGAGAAGAGCAGGTCGTTTTAAGGCTTGAAGAGTATGAAAAGTGGGATTAAAACTAAACACCCACATATTTATAGTTTCTGGTGAAACGGGTGAAGTACGGGATAGAAGTACATCCCGCACATGGATTACGTCCCGTACATCACAGACCGTAATTCGCCTGACAAAACCAATAACCTCTGGTCTTCTTGCCTCCACGTATGCCTTCCATGTATGTCCCGTACTTCAAAGTACGGGTCGTACTTTTTGACGTAAGTCGTACTTCTCCCGTTCTGAGCCTATTTTTCCACTTTAAAATTTTTGTCTTGGTTTTAAGTCCCTGAATCATGAACATAGGCTAGTTTAGAGGTACTGGGTGTTACAAGAGGTATCAAGCTGCTAAGTCATACTATGAAAATGTGGGAAATGGTGGTGGAGATGAGGGTGAGGAGAGGCGTGTCTATTTTAAAGAACCAATTCGGATTCATGCCGGGACGCTCAACTACAGAAGCTATCCATCTTGTAAGAAGACTGGTGGAGTAGTATTGGGAGAGGAAGAGGGACTTACACATGGTATTCATCGACGTAGAAAAGGCTTACGACAAAGTTCCAAGAGAGGTCATATGGAGATGCTTGGAGGCTAATGGTGTACCTGTGACGTACATTAGGGTGATCTTGGACATGTATGAGGGAGCCAAAACCAGGGTAAAGACAGTAGGAGGAGACTCATAACACTTCCCAGTTGTGATGGGGTTGCATCAAGGATCAGCTCTTAGTCCGTTTTTATTTGCCTTGTTGATGGATGGATTGATGCGGTATTAAGGTGAGGTGCCATGGTGTATGCTTTTCGTGGATGACATAGTCCTGATCGACGAGACTCGTAGCGGAGTTAACGCTAAGCTGGAGGGTTAGAGACAAACACTGGAGTCTAAAAGATTCAAGCTGAGTAGGACCAAGACAGAGCACTTGGAGTGCAAATTCAGTGAAACACCTCATGAGGCTGGCGTGGAAGTGAGGCTTGGTACCCAGGCCATCTAGAAGAAAAGTAGTTTCAAGTATCTTGGGTTTATTATAAAAGGCAATGGGGAGATTAACGATGACGTTACACATCGTATTGGGGCAGGGTGGATGAAATGAAGGCTTGCTTTCGGAGTGCTATGTGATAAGAAGGTGCCACCAAAACTTAAGGGCAAGTTCTACAAAGTGGTGGTTAGACCGACTATGTTGTAGGGCGGAGTGTTGGCTACTTAAGATCTCTCACGTTCAAAAGATGAAAGTTGCCGAGATGAGAATGTTGAGATGGATGTGTGGGTACACTAGGAGGGACAAGATTAGGAATGAGGCTATCCGGGACGAGATGAGAGTGGCCTCGTTGGAAGACAAGATGCGGGAAGTGAGACTGAGATGGTTTGGGCATGTGAAGAGGAGAGACACAGATGCCCCAGTGCGGAGGTGTGAGAGGTTAGCCATGGATGGTTTCAGAAGAGGTAGGGGTAGGCCGAAGAAGAATTGGGGACAGGTGATTAGACATGACATGACGCAGTTACAGCTTACCGAGGACATGATTAGTAGTCACATTATCGCGCTATAGTTTCTTGTGCTTTAGTTGCTGCTACTATATGTTATTTCCTGTACTTTGATTATCTTATTTTATCTGTGGTTGCTACTGTCCCTTTGCAAACTGCTTCATCATGACTTAGTCGCTTTCGTTATTTTCATTTCCATATTGCTTTGAATTTCTTGGCCTTATCTGACCTCTGTTTATGCTTTCTATTAAGCCGAAGGTCTTTCGGAAACAACCGTCCTATCTTGATAAGAATAAGGTCTGCGTACACTCTACTTTCATCAGACCCACATCGTGGGATTTCACTGGGTTGTTGTTGGAAGCCATTTATGAAGAAATAGCATAAGCTGAAGGGGGAGAGTTACAGGGTGCAAGAAATTTTGTTAAAAATGATAAAGTGAAATACTAATGGAATACTAATAGTGTGATTATTAATGTCGAAAGCGTAATACTTAGACTTATATCCCGCATCTCTAAATGATTTTTGTTTACCACCAAAATTTATATTTTATAGGTTTTAGAAAAATTCAATTTTCGTGGTCCTACTTTCGCTTTATCCCATGTACTAGAAAATAAAAGAAAATGTACCTGGCACTAAAGAATTTAAATTTAAGTATCAAATTGGTACGACTTTAAATTTAACTGGTATATAAGTAAGACACACATTATGATATGTGATGAGTATATATATAGAAGGCTTAATACCCAGATGGACCCTTAAACTTGGCGTGTTTTGTAAGATAGACATATAAACTTATAAGGTGATCAGATAGACACTTAAACTTACTCAAAGTGTATTTTTCAAGTTTTTCAGTTGTTTTGAAAACAAAAACTATATTTTTCAAACACTCACAATTTTCATGGCCAAACAAGCCCTAAATATATCACAAAATATTTTTTTTAAAATGCAAAAATAAGGCAAACGCATATACATGAGATTATAAATGTGCACTTAAACCAATAAATACTCGCTAATCAATTTTGCAGCTTTCAATTAACTCGGTTTTTTTTTTTACACTTGAATAATTAAAAAACAATAACTTTAACCAATAAAAATCCTTAAAAAAAGAAATTTCAAATTAAGAAATTTCTTTTTTTAAGGATTTTCTTCTCGGCTTTACAGTTTTCTTAATTTGAAATTTCTTTTACACTTGAAATACTGAACTTAGAAATTTCTTAATTTGAAATTTCTTTTTTTAAGGATTTTTATTGGTTAAAGTTATTGTTTTTTAATTATTCAAGTGTAAAAAAAAACCGAGTTAATTGAAAGCTGCAAAATTGCGATTAGCGAGTATTTATTGGTTTAAGTGCACATTTATAGTCTCATGTATATGCGTTTGCCTTATTTTTGCATTTAAAAAAATATATTTTGTGATATATTTAGGGCTTGTTTGGCCATGAAAATTGTGAGTGTTTGAAAAATATAGTTTTTGTTTTCAAAACAACTGAAAAACTTGAAAAATACACTTTGAGTAAGTTTAAATGTCTATCTGGTCACCTTATAAGTTTATATGCCTATCTTACAAAACATGTCAAGTTTAAGGGTCCATCTAGGTACTTCATAGATTCATTTTCTTCGGCATGGACTATCCTTTAATTTTCTTTTTCTGAAATACAAAAAAAAAAAAAAGGATCATATTTGTCGGACTGGACCCTTGTTAAGAAGGAGAATCTCCAAAATGACATCACGTGGGGTGCGGTCAGCATGGAGGAAAATATTTTTTAAAATTTTTTAAGTTTAGTTTGTTCAAAATTTTAAAAAAATATTTTTTTTAGAAAAATAAATTCTTTAAAATGAGAAAAATAATTTCCTAATAGAAGGAAAAAAGTACACAAGTGTCATTCCACATTGATTGGTTTCTCTGGAAAAACAAGTCCATAAGTGTCATTCCACATTGATTGGCTTCTCTGGAAAAACAAGTCCACAAGTGTCATTCCACATTGATTGTCTCCTCCCACCCTTAGAACGCACCTCATCTCCACCCCACAACCCAGGCCCCACGCCCCCACGACTCCATTCCTACCACCCGCCCCACCCTACCCCCACCCCCAACTTCCACCCCAACTCACCCCCAACACTCCATCCCCACCACCTCTTCCCCCCATCTTCCACCACCATCAGAGGCAGATATAGGATTTAAACCTTACGTGTTCAAGCTTTTAAGTTTTTTTAGCATTAAACCATTATATTTCTAAAGTTATACCTCATGTCCACCCCACAACCCAGGCCCCACGCCCCCACCACTCCATCCCCACCACCCGCCCCACCCCACCCCCACCCCCAACACTCCATCCCCACCACCTCCTCCCCCCATCTTCCACCACCATCAGAGGCAGATATAGGATTTAAACCTTAAGTGTTCAACCTTTTAAGTTTTTTTAGCATTAAACCATTATATTTCTAAAGTTATGGGTTCATATCTACTATTTATTGTAATATTAGTAAATATTTACACATAAATTTATACTCCGCATCGAAAGTTTAGGGTTGAACCCCTACTTATAGTGCTCCATCCGCCTCTGACCACCATCCCAGCTCCAACCGATAATATTCGTCTAAATTATATATAAATATTTTTAGAATAATATTTTTTACTTACATAAGAAACACAACAAAATAAGTAATAAATCTACTTATTTTTCAAAAAAAAAAAAAAACATTTTCCCTTCGTACCTAGCACACCCGTGGTATAGGGCCATTTCACATAACAGATCCTTCCCCACCATCGTCTCTCTGATTCTCCTCTTCGCAATTCACGACCATTTCTTCTGCTCCATCTGTTATACAAAATTCCAAAAAAAAAAAAAAAAAAAAAAAAAAAGAAAAAGAAAAGAAAAAGATCAGCACTGCCTTATGTAGGGGTAATCTCTTTTCATTGCCTATAAATAGATAGACCAACGGCATAACAAGACCATAACACAACACTTTAAGGCAGCTGATGCAGCAGAAAGGCAGAAGCAATAACCGTAGATCAAGAACATTTACTAGATCTCGTATTGCTGTTGAGGGTTCATAGTAACATCACCCACATTGTCATAATCCTTTCTTAATTATTAAAAAAGATCATAACGTTTTTTCGTGTTCTTGATCATCACCAACTATGGCTCCTGTTACTGCTGCTGCTGCTGGTGCTACTTCAGGTCTGATGGTTCCTTGCTTTTCATGTATATCGTGATTGTTTGTTTGAAATGAAATGAATCTGAATTGAGCAAAAAGGATATAAAGGATTTATACAGCCAGTAAATGTGATTATTGCTTGATTCGCTACCAAAAAAAAAAAAAAAAAAAAAGAAGCTGGAACTAGATACGAACTTCGTTGCTAAATTGCTCCTAGCTAACATAATTTTGTGATAATATGTCGCTAATCGTCTATTTAGCGACGAATCTTGCAGTTTAGCTACAGAACTTTGTGATAATATATGTTGCTAACCCGTCGCTAAATAGGATTGGCGACAGATCTTGCAGCTTAGCTACAGAATTTTGTGATAATATGTCGCCAATCTGTTGTTAAATAGTATTAGCGACGAATCTTGCTTTTTACTAAAAAATTTGTCCGTCGCAATTTACTATTTTTAGTAGTGATTGGGATATCTGTTTTTTGTGTTGGAATGTGCTTGTGTACAGAACAAGAACGTGATATTCAGAAGAATTATTGGATCGAGCATACATCGGAACTCACTGTGGAGGCTATGATGCTTGACTCAAAAGCAGCTGATCTTGACAAAGAGGAGAGGCCTGAGGTACATAACTTTATGTGGGAGATTGAATTTATGGAATAGATATAACATGGCGATCGTAATATTAATATACTCCTAACATATAAGATTATTGTAGGGTCATTTTCTTCTATTCAAACTGTAACTGATCATAGGAGATCATTTCATCATTGATTTCCCTTTGATTTCCCTATACCTTGTTATGTTTCAGTTTTTATCCGTTCAGGAGAAGGATATTCTTTTCCGGGTCTTAATTTTGAGTCATTTTCATGAATATTCAACAATGGAATATGCCCTTTATTTTGCTAAAAGAAATAAGGTGGTGATGTTTTGATATTATGTGTCAGTTAGTTGCTGCTTGATATAGTGACTTGATACCACCTAGCGTGTTGTCTCGCAATAACAATTAATCAAGACTTGCTAAATATGGAAATATCTGTTTGATTCTGAAATACTCAATTTAATCCCTCTTCCCAATCAAAGCTATTTACTATGGGCACCAAGGACAGAAGTTAGTGAAAAGTAATGTCTCTAACTAAATTGAATCTTCAGATCTGTTTCTTTGTTAAAATTGGAGTTCTCCATTTTGGATATATATCCTAAGGTGGCATCCTCTTGCTGTGCGAGCTGTCATTTTGCAAGATCTGTGCGCTTTTAAGAGGATTCGCATATTTGAGACTTCAATTGGCACATGCTAAGTTGAATTTTACTACTTCTTCATCCCAAGAAGAAAAAAAAAAAAAAAAAAAAAAAGAATGAAAGAACAATGTATAGAAGTCAATCTTGTTAAATAGAAACAGATTTTGGTTTCAAAGTGATAAGTCAGACAATTCTTAATGCTGCAAGGCACCAAGTCTATTCCCCTTGTTGATACAAAGAGCCTGTTTGGATGGGCTTATGCCTATAAGCTGTTTGCAGCTTATAAGCTAAAAAAAATAAGTTGGGGTAGCCTAACTTATTTTTTTTGACTTATAAGCTGTTTTCAGCTTATAAGCTGCTTTAGATAAGCTAAGTCAAATGGGCCCAATTAATTTTTTGAGCTTATTTTAAGCACAAATTAACTTTAAGCTGGCTAGCCAAACACTCAAAAAAGCTGAAAACAACTTATAAGCAACTTATAAGCGACTTATAAGCCAATCCAAACGGGCTCAAAGTTGATGGTGCTTGCTTGTATGAACCCTTTAATGGAAAGGCTTTGACCTCTCAGTTGTTCCAAATCTTGGATCCAAAAGTTCCTTGCTATCGACGAGCCTCGTCTAATCATTAGATAAAAGGGTGTTCTCTGCATGATTGCACTTCATTTTTGTGATCATGGAACTTTTGTCTAATAAGATTTTATGTTTTCCTTCTTAGTTACTAGTCTCTTTGTTGGGTGCATATAGTGGGAATTTGAGCCAAAACCTGCTTGCATAGAGAAAGTTTGATGGGTTATACATGATGCTTATATTTAATGTTTCTAGATATGCAATAGTTATTCTGATTCTCACTTGAACAGGGAGCTTTTATATTGTTTGTACTTGGGTTTGTCTCGAATTGCACGTAGTGATATGTGTATGTATGTATATATATATATATATATTTTTTTTTTTTTTTGGTGATTTTAATATGGTTTTCTGACATGTATTAGTATGACTCAATTATTTTGAAACTTGTGGATTGATGGTGATGTTAGGTGCTCTCTCTACTCCCACCATATGAAGGGAAATCAGTGTTAGAATTGGGTGCTGGTATTGGCCGTTTTACTAGTGAATTAGCCAAGAACGCTGGTCAGCTCATAGCACTGGACTTTATCGAAAGTGCAATTAAGAAGGTTTGTGACATTTTTCCCTCGAGACATTTACGTGTTCTTTATCTTTTTGTTGGGGGTTGTGATGACTTTGTTCAGAAGGTTCGCTTGTTAATGCATACTTAACTGATGATCACTTTGGTGAATAGATTTCTCTTTTTCCTCATCTCTTAATTTGCTTGTTGCAGAATGAAAGCATTAATAAGCATCATAAGAATGTCAAGTTTATGTGTGCTGATGTGACTTCTCCAGATTTGAAGATTTCACCTGAGTCAGTGGACTTAATATTTTCAAACTGGCTTCTGATGTATCTTTCTGATGAAGAGGTACTTTTATTTTAATCTTCTGCCTGCTCTTCCACGTGAAAAAATCACAAGGTTGCACGTTATATAAAATGGATGACCCAAGGTGCCTGAAAGTTTAGAAATGAGGCAGGGAAATTCCTACGGCAGGATAGGAGAAAAGAGCAAATAATCAACTCTAAGTCTGTAATTATTTAAGCAAACTTTTATAACAAAAGTGTGTGTAAGTCATGATTAGGAAAAATCAGAAGTATGATAGGCAACTTTGAAACTGTCATGTACACATGATATTTTGAATAGCTTGTTTGATCAGATATCATGTAACCTACAAACATCATACCTAAAGCATGTCGATAAACTGTTCAGTCAGTGTCTCTTCAAGTGACCAACATGGATAATCAAAATGAATCCTCTTTTCTTTGCTAAACATTCTGAAAAGAAGGATTATGCAATCAGTAATTTAACCTCCATCTACCTGCAACTGAAAGTGGTTTTATCTGCAAAAAGGTTGGTCTATGATTGCATCTCGTCCTGTAACAGTTTTTCTTAATGAGTGTACATTTTATCATTCATTTGACTACTTATCCCATATGCAGATTATAAAATCTACTATGAATGATCGCCTATTGGTAAAAGTTGATAGATTTTTCAAATAGTATACGTATTATGATTAGTGTGACTACTTCAGAAAGATTGAACTTAATGGTAAAGTCAGAGTTGATTAGCCACTTTATCAGGTACTACTTTGACTCTTGAAACTGTTTGTTTTTGCCTGATTGCAGGTCCAGAGTCTTGTGCAGAGAATGGTAAAATGGTTGAAAGTTGGAGGCTACATATTTTTCAGAGAGTCATGCTTCCATCAATCAGGAGACCACAAGCGAAAGAACAACCCAACCCATTATCGCGAGCCTAGGTTTTACACAAAGGTCTTAACTTTTCTTCTATTTCTTTTCTCATTAGAATGATAGCATGAGCATACTCCATGTTGATTATAGAAAATTGTTATCTCCTTGGCTCTCAACAGTTAACACAGTACCTGATGTATATATTTGACCTACGATTTGGCTCCATAGAATGAAATTTATTGTCATGCTTATGCGTGCATTTTTCTTTTCTTTTTTCCTCTATTCTTGGAGTAAATAAAATAAATCTATTTAAGGCAATCCTTATCTGCAAGTTTATTAGGCTTTCTAATGAAGTAGCTGTATTGAAGTCATTGCCAGTTTTTCTATTAAAGACTTGTTAAGCACGTCCTTGTTTCTATGACAGCATAGAATATTCCAGTGTTGATGCATTTGTCACCAAAACAATCATTAAGTTTTGTGTTGCTCTGCTTAACCTTCTCGAGTCCTTAACTTGTATGCAGGTTTTCAAAGAGTGCCATTTAAATGGTGGTGATGGAAAATCATTTGAACTTGAACTCATTGGTTGCAAGTGCATTGGAGCTTATGTTAAAAACAAAAAGAATCAGAATCAGGTATAGATATTCTTCGCTCATTGACCTTTTTGTTATTTACTGTTAACCCGAACATCCAATCACTGCTCGCATCTTGCAGATTTGCTGGCTATGGCAGAAAGTTAATTCTGAGGATGACAGGGGATTCCAGCGTTTCCTGGACAACGTTCAATACAAGTGTAGTGGCATACTGCGATATGAACGCGTCTTTGGAGAAGGTTATGTGAGCACTGGAGGACTTGGTAATCCCCTAAAATCATTTAATATTAGTTTATTCAGTGCTTTATCTAGTTTCCTCTGATTAGTATTTAATCTTGAGCAGATACCACAAAAGAATTTGTGTCCATGTTGGATCTTCAACCTGGCCAAAAAGTCCTTGATGTTGGCTGTGGCATAGGTGGAGGTGACTTTTACATGGCTGAGAATTATGATGTTCATGTTGTTGCCATTGACCTCTCAATTAACATGATATCGTTTGCTCTTGAGCGTTCTATTGGTATCAAATGTGCCGTTGAATTTGAGGTTGCTGATTGTACAAAGAAAACGTATCCTGATGGCACATTTGATGTGATATACAGTCGAGACACTATCCTTCACATCCAAGTAATTTTCTTTCTTGCTACATGAATCTTCAAAACTCTTGTTGATCTCCTTTAAGTCTCTTTCTATATTTATGTTTAAGTTGAAGGTGATAATATCTTAGTGCATAATTTTGTATCACCACCAAGGCCTTCCTTCCCCTCTCCTCAATTTTATAACTTACTTTGAAAAAATTGTGGAGAATGTCAGTCATCCCATCTCATTTTTCTTGGTCAATTTTACAACTCAGCGTTATATTTTTCGCTAATTTACCTTTAAGGACAAGTATCTCCGATGCATTAAGAGCCTTCACATGTTACACCAATTCTAAAGTTGAAGTCTTATTTGTCTGTTTATGGTTAAATTATCGTGCACCTTCACTCTTTCAGGACAAACCTGCATTATTCAGATCTTTCTATAAGTGGCTGAAACCAGGAGGCAAAGTTCTCATAAGCGATTATTGCAGAAGCCCAGAACCGGCATCAGAAGAGTTTGCAGGGTATATTAAGCAAAGGGGTTATGATTTACATGATGTTGCAGCATATGGCCAGGTATTCGTTCATTCAAAAAGAACATATTGCCTTCTCTTTTCTGCTTCTTATACCATTTTCCGTCAATATAGATGCTCAGAGATGCGGGCTTTGATGAAGTAATTGCCGAGGATCGAACTGCACAGGTGTGTTCTGCAGATCTTGTTTTCTTTGTAAATAAATGCCAGCTTAGACATGGAGACAGACCTAAAAGGTTTTACTTTATTGCAGTTCATTAATGTTCTCCAAAAGGAGTTGAATACTGTGGAGAAGGAAAGAGATTCATTCATCCAGGAGTTCTCAGAAGTGAGTGCTTTGTGATCATTTTGTAATTTTCCTTTTTGTGGTTTGAAGGATTACTTCTCATTTTTGTTTCTGATATTATTTTTACAGCAAGACTACAATGAAATAGTTGGAAGTTGGAAGGCCAAGCTAATCAGGAGTTCATCTGGTGAGCAGAGGTGGGGTTTGTTCGTTGCCAAGAAGTGATTGTCTGTCAAGATGCAGGATGTATCTGGTTTTCTTTCATGCTCTTAAAACTGATATACTCGTTCGTATGTTGTTCTGTTGGCCTTGTAATAAATAATATTCTTACATCTTTGGGATTTATTATCAACTGTCAGATTGAATCTTTAAATATAATGTTTTCTACTGCTTCTGTCATGTTCGAGGGATCTGTTCGAATTCAAGCTGACAAAGGCCTTATGCTTTAATGCATATCACATTCATAAACTATGTTGTTATAGTATGTTATAAGGCTCTATATGGTAAAAACGCAGTTATAAAACCAGGTTATGTCACCATATCCATGGTACATAGTGTGTGCTGTGTTGTCATGAATTTTTACGCCTCCAAAAGAATAAACTCAATCTTCATGTGCAAATCTAAACTATTGGATGATCGAGTATGAGTAGAAATGTACCCCTTCTTTGAGGTAGTAGTAACCATTTTAGGTTTAACTACTATCCTACACCGATACGTGTAATTGTTAGATAAATATTTCAACTTTTGGAAATAAATGCTCTTTCGGTCTTAAGGTTCTCCCGAAAACATTAAACATCATTACTTGACCAATGTTAGATCCATTAAACATCAAGGCCCGTAAATGTTTTAAACATCATTCTTTAAAATATAAATCTCATCATCAACTTGAAAACGATTTAATGTTATTGAAATCAAATCAAACATGGAAACATAAAGTTTTAGCTCAAATCTCATCATTTAGATCTCATAGAAACTTCATAAATCAATGTAAACTCGTCATAACGCTATCTTAAATTTCAAGGCTATATATTAGCCGTCTTGCGAAATAAAGGAATTCATCATACGATAGCAAAAAATATTTCACACATGGAATGCATAGCTTGCTCGTTCAAACAAAACCATACAAACATTTTCCTAAACTTACTTTCATGCATTTTTAGCCAAAAACTCCTTAAAAGAAGGTATATCTTAACTTACCTAGCAAAACTTTCCCAAAAGATTCTCAATGCATCTAACACGTTCAACATGCCTCAACAGTATTAATCTACATCAATTATAATTGAACTTTGTCAATTAAGTTCACACAATCAAATATAACTCACTCCTCCAATCCCTCATTTCCCATTACCCCCATACTTTAGGTCCATTTATTGCCCATACATGATATTCACAACTCATTAGAGATATCAGATAATTATCCGAATCATTCCTTAGGCCAAGGGTACTTTTCATTACTTCTTTCACAAGACCCACTTTTAGCATTCATCCCAAACTTAAATATAACTTCAAATAAAACTAAACATCTACTTCACTTTAAACATCTTTTCTCATAAACATTTCTAATGTAGTTGTCACAGTATCAGCAAAACAATACTAATTGCGACTCTAGAAATGTACTAATGGAGGACACGCTTTGCCAGCTGCCATTTTTGTCAAAGTAAGAGCAAAATAATGACAATTGCTACTCTAGCCATGCAGTAATGGGGGATATATAGGCTTTCCCAGTTGCCCGATGAAATTCTTGTGTCAATTCTTCCTCAGTTTACATTGAGAGAAGCAGTGTGCACAAGTTTAATTTCAAGTCGATGGCGACGCCTTTGGATGCATGTCACGTGTCTGAACTTTGATGTAATCTCAAAGTGGCCGTATAAGGCATGGAAGCATTCAGATTTCTGCGAAATGAAAGGGCTGAGCATATTAATTGGATTAATCATGCTCTGGATTTGCATAGCTCTAATACTTAGAAGAATTCAGTGTCTGTTTTCCTTTTGAAGATCGTTTCAAATGTGAAATTGATAAGTGGCTCAAGTTTGCATCATCAAAGAAGGTCCAACGCCTTGAGTTATTTTCGTTAGTCGATTATTGGATAGAATCCGATCGATATTCCATTTCCATTAAACTTTTAAGTCACAGAAGTAGTGATGCTTCACTTTTTGGCTTCGGGGCTTTCAAGATTCTAACTCTAGACAGCATTATAACAACCTGTTTGGTCGTTATAGTCCTTCCGCCATTTTCACCCCTTTTCTAACTTGGTTAGCTCACTTTTGACCCGAGGAGACCGTTGACACGCTTCCCGAGATGTCTAGACTTGATTCAGGCGACTTTTTGTGAAATATGGGGTTTAAGCGAAAAAGAATTGACTCAAAGTTGACTTTTGGGTAAACGAACCTTTTTCGGAAATCCGTCGATTTCGAGAGGTCCGGATGGTCATTTAGAACTTGTGTATATATCTGGTTCGGTTCCCAATGCACGGGATGCATTTTGGACTTGGGCAGGGAAATTGAAATTGAGGTATTTGGGGTTGACTCGGTCAATGAGACCTCCGTTGGGAATTTCGAGGCCACGAGCACGTTCATAGCGTGTTTTTATGTGTGTCTGTGTATGTGCTTTGTGAGAAGATGACCTTGGGAATGAGTCGTAAATTCGAGTTGAAGTGTGAAAACTTGGTAAGTTTCTGATGTCTAGTGCCCGTTTTGGCGGCACCAGCACCGCGACAGCGGTACTGCTGAAGCGATCACCCTGCCGCTGGAGTTGTCATTGTCATTTGGGCATGACTGCTATAGCGGTCATGGCACCGCTAGAGTGGCACCGCTGAAAAAGGCCTTAGCATCGCGAAAATGAGTGATGGGCAGTGAGTTAATTAAATGAAGTGTTAAAAGCCCTTAGTATATCCTTTAATACCATTCCGAAATTTGGGCTCTTGGAAACTATTCTTGGGGATTATCAGTGAAGATTCTTGGTGGTAAGTTCTCCTAACCCTCTTGCTATTTTGTTGTTCCTAATCATCTTAGAAATTCCTCTTTCTTTGTTAGTCCCTTAGTAAAGGAAGATTAAAAGTGAGTTTTGATGGATTTTCTATCTAGGCTTATTAATGATGAAATTGATTGGGATTATGCTAGATTATGATGTAACTAAGGTTGTTAATCATATATGTTCCATTATTAGTGTTGGATTCTTTAATCTCAGAGTTAGGGTTTATAAAAATTGGGGGTTTTACTTGAAATTCGAAATTAGGTCAATCCTTGAGTTAATTTAGCAATTAGTTTTTGGGTTGTGATCACCTAGTGCTTAATTTGATATTTTACTCCCGAATTTCCCGTTTCGACCTTGTGGGCCCTGTTTCCCCAAATTCTAGGGTTGGTTTTGACCTAAATTGAATGATAGCAATATAGATATCGTTCTTCATGATTTATAATCTAGATTTTGAATATGCCTAGACTTTATTGATCTTGAGGCTTAGCGGAAGGGGAAAGCGAAGGATTGATTATTAGTGTTGCTGTTCGGCCATCCAGGTAGGTTATGGCTTACCCTTGGTGAGACTTCATGTTGTGAAGCATATATTTAGATGATATTGTCGGAGAAAGCATGTAAACCTTCGGGTATGAAGTTGGGTTGGATATTGTATTATGTTGGGCCCCGTTATGTGTTTGGGGATAGCCACCGCGTTGTGTTGTGATTGAGTTGTCCTATTGTTGTGGACTTGATGCCGCATAGTGATAGTGGATATTGGAGACTATTGTGATATTTTGTTCATGATATTGTGGTGCCCCACTTGTTGGCATCTGGTTTTGAGGACGGTAATCTATATAACTTGTGTAGTTTTTCATGATATTGTTGGCGCACTCATGTTTGGTACTTGTGATATTGATCTGATTATTCATGTTGACTCATACATCGCACGCATTTACATCTCTCATGATATATTGTTGATACTTGATGAAACACTGTGATGAGCTGAGCTCCATTTGCATGAGAGTGATGTGAGTAGTCCGATATTCGATGGTTGTCCCAGAATCGTGGATTGTGTGTGAGTGATGTGAGTAGTCCGATATCCGATGGTTGTCCCGGAATCATGGATTGTGTGATGTGAGAGTCCGATATCCGATGATTGTCCCGGAATCGTGGATGACTGAGTACATGGACATCGCAGGTCCCCCATAGGTTGTGCTACCGGGACGTCGATACTTCCGTCCGGAGTACATGTGTACACTGCATTGCATTGCATTGGCATTCTTACATCATTGCATTGCATTGCATTGTGTCTTGGCTTATATCGTGATGATCTAATGTTGTACTTGCGTTGATTGATTTCAGATTATTATATATTGGGACTTGGCATACTTGGGTTTAGATGCTTCAACCTAGTTGATGTCGGATACTTGTTTCTGATTGTGTTTGACTTATACTTGTTGATTTATCTGCCTATCCTGCTTTATTGTCTGAATTATGTTAGCTATACTTAGTCGGCCGATGATATCTACTAGTATTGTGGTTTTGTACTGACCTGCACTTGCTGTATTCTTTTATCAATGCAGAGTTACAGGTTGGGTCTGCTTCCATCTCCTGTGGCTGATAGTCGCCATCAGCATAACATCGAGTTTCAGGGTGAGCAGGAGTCGTCCGCTGCCTTGAAGACTCCTCTTATTATGTCTTACTTTTCCATTCTGAGACATAGACAAATTTGATGTATTATGATTGAGGCCAGGCCGCAGAGGATGCTGTGGCCCTAGCACGGACATAGCCCGAGGTTACTTCTAATCAGGCTATGTATGACATTATGGTCATATTCTTACTTCATCTAGATGCCCAGCAGGCTGCCGCTGATGTTACTACTTCTGGCGGAGATTCACAGACCAGAGTTGGGGCTCAGACCCCTGAGCAGAGACCTACTCGGGTAGCACACCTCGCTGCAGCGATGGCTCCCGGTATTAATATGGTACCTGCTCCTGGTGATGATCCTAGGCCCATGGAGGGAGCTATTATGACCGTGTCTGATCAGGATCTTGTCGGGAGATTCAGGAAGTGAGACCCGTCGAGGTTTTCGGGTACTTCTTCTAAGGATGCTTATGAGTTCATCCTAGATATGCATGAGTTGCTTCATAAGATGGGATCGTGAGACCCAAGGAGTCGACTATGTGTCCTACCAGTTTCGTTGCAACGCGAAAACTTGGTGGCGGTATTTTGTTGCTTGCGGACCTGAGGGTTCCCCTCCCCTGACTTGGACTCAGTTCTACCGGGCCTTTGTTGTGAAGTATGTGCCCCGGTCTTTGAGAGGCGTGTAGGAAGAAGTTTCTACATCTTCAGCAGAGGGGTATGTCAGTGGAGGCCTATGTGACCCGCTATTTGTATCTGGCCCGTTATTCCACTCCTTTGATCCCTACTGAGGCTGACATGATCAGGCATTTTGTTGGTGGGCTAGTCGGTTCTCTTCAGATTCCGTGCCTTCAGATGGAGGCTATGGGTCTTCCTTCCAGTCCATCTTCGAGCATGCTTCTTTGGTTGAGGGCGCTAAGGCCCGTGCTTTTGGTGGTGGTGACAAGAGACCGCGTCAGACTGGGAGCTATGGTGGTTCTGGTTCGAGAGGCGCCGGTCAGTTGTCTAGGCCGTATTAGCGATATTCCGGCTACCCTATGCATTCAGCCTTGCAGGCTTCCCCAGTGAGCTACCCAGACAGAGAGCTCCCGAGAGTTCGTTTTCTCGGTCGGTAGACAGGGTTGTTTCATCCGGGTCCTCAGCTTTAGTTTATCAGCCTCTAGCTTCTTTGACCTGTTATTCTTATGGAGAGGTTGGGCATGTTTTTAGGAGATGTCCCTGACCCAGGCGGGATTATCAGCCACCGAGGACTCTGACATCATCTAGTGGTCGAGGTAGTATTCTCAGAGGGGTAGTGCTCAGTCAGGCCACGGTGGTTCTTATGGTTCTAGAGGTGGATCCCAGGCAGTTAGAGGTGGTTCCTAAGGTGGAGTCCATTGTTACTCATTTTCGGATAGGCTCGAGGCAGAGGCCTCAGATGCTGTGATTTCAGGTACCATTTTTGTCCGTCATAGAGCAGCATCTGTGTTGTTTGATCCTGGATCCACTTATTCGTATGTATCTTCATATTATGCTGTTGGTTGGGATTTTCCTTGTGATAGCATATATATACCTGTTCATGTGTCTACTCCGGTTGGAGATTCTGTTGTTGTGGATTGAGTTTATCGGTCATGTTTGGTTACTTTTATAGGGTATGACACTTGGGTAGATTTGATGATTTTGGATATGGTGGACTTTGATATTATATTGGGGATGTCCTGGCATTCTCCTTATCACTTGATCTTGGACTGTCACGCCAAGATAGTTACCTTAGCCATGCCGGGCATTCCTAGGCTCGAGTGGAGGGGTACTCCTAGTCCCGCTCCGAAGAAGATCATTTCCTTCCTTCAGGTAATGAAGTTAGTAAATAAGGGGTGCTTAGCCTTATCTGGCTCATGTGCGTGACACAACTGTTGCATCTCCACCCCTTGAGTCCATTCCTATTGTGAGCGAGTTCGCGGAGGTATTCCCGTCGGATCTGCCTGCTATGCCACCAGATCGCGACATTAATTTCTGCATTGACTTGGATTCAGACACTCGCCCTATTTCTATTCTGCCATATCGGCTGGCACCTGCCGAGTTGAGAGAGCTTAAGGAGCAGTTATAGGATTTATTGAGCAAGGGGTTCATTAGACCGAGTGTCTCTCCTTGGGCCGCTCCCGTGTTATTTGTGAAGAAGAAAGATGAGACCATGAGGAATTGCATTGATTATCGCCAGCTGAACAAGGTTACTATTTGGAACAAGTGCCCGATGTCTCGTATTGATGATTTGTTTGACCAATTTCAGGGTGCTTCAGTGTTTTCGAAGATTGGCTTGTGTTCAGGCTACCACCAGCTGAAGATCAGGCAGAGGATATTCCGAAGACAACCTTTCCGACGAGATATGGCCACTATGAGTTTCTAGTGACGTCTTTTGGGCTTACCAATGCCCCGACTACATTTATAACTTTGATGAATGTCATCTTTAGACCATTCCTTGATTCCTTCGTGATTGTGTTTATTGATGATATCTTGGTATATTCCAAGAGTAGAGAGGAGCATGAGAGCCATATTCGTCTGTTCTTAGGTTGTTGAAGAAGCATAACCTGTTTGCTAAGTTTTCTAAGTGTGGGTTTTGGTTGGAGTCTGTGGCATTCTTGGGCCACGTTGTGTCCAAGGATGAGATTATGGCGGACCCATAGAAGAATGAGGTTGTGAGGGGTTGGGCGAGGCCCACTACTATTACTGAGGTTCTTAGTTTTGTGGGTTTGGCCAGCTATTACTATCGCTTTGTGAAGGGTTTTGCTGCTATTGCTTCATTTTTGACCAGATTGACCCAGAAGGATGTTCCCTTCCAGTGGTCCGATGATTCTGAGGAGAACTTTCTAAATCTCAAGCTTCTTTTGACTTCAGTCCCGATCTTAGCATTACCCGTGGTGCGTTTGGATTTCGTTGTCTATTGTGATGCCTCCTGTATGGGTTTGGGTGTTGTGTTGATGTAAGAGGGTAGAGTGATAGCTTATGCTTCTCGTCAGTTGAAGATTCATGAGAAGAATTACCCTACCCATGATTTGGAGTTTTTAGCCGTGGTCTTTGCTTTGAAGATTTGGAGGCATTATTTATACGGTGTCTATTGTGAGGTTTTCACCGATCACCATAGTCTTCAGCATGTGTTGGCCCAGAGAGATCTTAATTCCAGGCAGCGCCGATGGATGAAGCTCCTGAAGGACTATGGCATCTCTATTCTTTATCATCCCGGAAAAGCCAATGTTGTGACTGATGCCTTGAGTCGCAAGGAAGTGAGTATGGGGAAGTTAGCTTGTTTGATTGTTTTCGAGCATCCGTTGGCCATGAAGGTTTAGACTCTTGCCAATAGTTTCGTTCACCTTGATATTTTAGCCCATACAGGATTTTGGCTTGTGCAGAGGCGAGGTCCTCTTTATTGGACCAGATTAGGGCTCATTAGTTTGAGGATGCTCAGTTGAGCAAGATTTGAGATAGAGTTTTGAGGGGTGAGGTCAATGAGGCCGTGATTGATTTTGAGGGAATTTTGAGGATTAAGGGACGCGTGTGCGTTCCTCATGTTGGAGATTTGATTCAGTTAATCTTGTCTGAGGCTCATAGCTCTCGCTATTCCATTCATCCGGGGGCGATGAAGATGTACTGTGATTTGAGACAACATTATTGGTTACGTCGGATGAAGAGATATAGTTGATTTCTTGGGTAAGTGTGGGAATTATCAGCAGGTAAAGTATGAGCACCAGCGACCCGACTATGTGCTTCAGAGGATGCTCATTCCCGAGTGGAAGTGGGAGAGGATTACCATGGATTTTGTTATGGGTCTTCCGAATACCCTGGGCAAGTTTGATTCTATCTGGGTGATAGTTGATCGATTTACTAAGTCCGCTCACTTTGTTCCAATTTAGGTTTTCTATATCGCGGAGAAGTTAGCCAAGTTGTACATTCGGGATATTATGAGATTGCATGGGGTTCCTATTTATGTTGTATCTGATCAGGGTACTTTCTTCACTTCTTGATTCTGGAGGGCTTTTCATGGGGAGTTGGGTACCCGATTAGATCTTAGTATAGCTTTTCATCCCCAGTTCGAGCGGACCATCCAGGTGCTCAAGGTCATGTTGAAAGCGTGCGTTATTGATTTTTGTGGTCTTTGGGATCAACACTTACCATTGGTAGAGTTTGCGTACAATAACAATTATCATTCGAGTATTGGTATGGCGCCTTTTGAGGATTTTATGGTAGGAGGTGTAGATCTTTGGTTGGTTGGTTTGATGGGTTCGAGGTTCAACCTTGGGTACTGATCTGTTGAGAGAGTCCCTTGATCGAGTGAAAGTTATTCAGGCTAATCTTTTGCAAGCTCAGAGTCGACAGAAGATGTATGCGGACCGTAAGGTCCGAGATTTAGAGTTTGTTGTTGGTGACCAGGTTCTATTAAAGGTTTCACCCATGAAGGGTGTTATGAGGTTCGGGAAGAGGGACAAGTTGAGCCCTAGGTATATTAGTCCATTTGAGATTGTTGACCGTGTGGGCGATACAACTTATGAGTTGGCATTGCCGCCAGGCTTAGCAGGAGTTTATCCGATTTTTCATGTTTGGATGCTGAAGAAGTACCATGCCGACGGTACCTATATTGTTCGTTAGGATTCGATATTACTTGATGAGAATTTGACCTATGAGGAGTAGCCTATTGCGATTTTGGATAGGCAGGTTCGGAAGTTGAGGTCGAAGGAGATTGCTTCTGTGAAAATGTAATGGAAGCATTGTCCTATTGAGGAGGCTACTTGGGAGACTGAGTCCGACATGCGTAGCCGATATCCCCAATTGTTTGCTGATTCAGCTATTTCCCCATTCTAT
This sequence comes from Lycium barbarum, assembly GCF_019175385.1. Taxonomy (NCBI): domain Eukaryota; kingdom Viridiplantae; phylum Streptophyta; class Magnoliopsida; order Solanales; family Solanaceae; genus Lycium; species Lycium barbarum. Next base: position 95,082,480 of record NC_083343.1, on the reverse strand, counting down.
TCCTTTCTTCGCTAGAGGATAAGCGATGGCTTATTTGGTATCTGATGTAATGACCCGTTTGGTCGTTATAGTCCTTCCGACATTTTCGCCCTTTTCCGAGCTTAATTAGCTCACTTTTGACCTGAGAGGACCGTTGACACGCTTTCCGAGGTGTCTAGACTTGATTTGGGCGACTTTTTGTGAAATATGAGCTTTACGCGGAAAAGTGTTTACTCAAAGTTGACTTTTGGGTAAACGGACCATTTTCAGAAATTCGTCGATCTCGAGAGGTCCGGATGGTCATTTAGAACTTTTGTATATATCTGTTTTGGTTCCCAATGCACTCGGATGCATTTTGGGACTTGGGTTGGAAAATTGGATTTGAGGTATCGGGGGTTGACTTGGTCAACGAGACCTCCATTGGGAATTCTGAGGCCGTGAGCGCCTTCGTAGCATATTTTTATGTGTGTCTGTGTATGTGGTTTGTGAGTAGATGGCCTCGGGAATGAGTCGTAAATTCGAGTTGAAGTGTGAAAACTTAAAAAGTTTCTGGTGGCTGGTGCCCGCTTCAGCGGTTGCTGCCCGTTGAAGCGGTCACCCTGCCACTGGAGCGGTCATTGCCATTTGGGCATGACTGCTGTAGCTATCATGGCACCACTGGAGCGACACTGCTAAAACGGCCTTAGTATCTCGAAAACGGGTGACGGGCAGTGAGTTCACTAAATGAAGTGTTAAAAGCCCTTAGTCCTTCTTTTAATACCATTCTGAAATTTGAGATCTTGGAAACTATTCTTGGGGATTGTTGGTGGTAAGTTCCCCTAACCCTCTTGTTATTTCATTGTTCCCAATCATCTTAGAAATTCCTCTTTCCTTGTTAGTCTCTTAGTAATGGAAGATTAAAAGTGGGTTTTGATGGATTTTCTATCTAGGCTTATTAATGATGAAATTGATTGGGATTATGCTAGATTATGATGTAACTAAGATTGTTAATCATATATCTTCCATTATTAGTGTTGGATTCTTGAATCTAAGAGTTAGGGTTTATACCCAAAGTTAGGGGTTTTACTTGGAGTTCGAAATTAGGCGAATCCTTGAGTTAATTTAGCAATTAGTTGTTGGGTTGTGATCACCTTGTGCTTAATTTGATATTTTACTCCCGAATTTCCCATTTCGATCTTGTGTGCCCTGTTTCCCCAAATTCTAGGGTTTGTTTTGACCTAGATTAAATGATAGCAATATAGGTATCGTTCTTCGTGATTTCGAATCTAGATTTCGAATATGCCTAGACTTTATTGATCTTGAGGCTCAGCGGAAGGGGAAAGCGAAGGAGTGATTGTTGGTGTTGCTGTTCGGCCATCCAGGTAGGTTATGGCTTACCCTTGGTGAGACTTCGTGTAGCGAAGCATGTATTTAGATGATATTGTTGGAGAAAGCATGTAAACCTTTGGGTATGAAGTTGGGTTAGATATTGTATTAGGTTGGGCCCTGTTATGTGTTTGGGGCTAGCCATCGCGTTGTGTTGTGATTGAGTTGTCCTATTATTGTGGGCTTGATGCCGCATAGTGATAGTGGATATTGGAGACTATTATGATATCTTGTTCATCATATTGTGGTGCCCCACTTGTTGGCATCTGGTTTTGAGGATGATATTCTATATGACTTGTGTAGTCTTTCATGATATTATTGGCATACCCATGTTTGGTACTTGTGATATTGATCTGATTATTCATGTTGACTCATATATCGCACGCATTCACTTCTCTCATGATATATTTTTGATACTTGATGAAACATTGTGATGAGCTGAGCTCCGTTTACATGAGAGTGATGTGAGTAGTCTGATATCCGATTGTTGTCCTGTAATCGTGGATTGTGTGCAAGTGATGTGAGTAGTTCGATGTCTGATGGTTGTCCCAGAATCGTGGATTGTGTGATGTGAGTGTCCGATGTCCGATGATTGTCCCGAAATCGTGGATGAGTGAGTACATGGACTTCGCGGGTCCCCCATGGGTTGTGCTAACGGGACGTCGATACTTTCCTCCGGAGTACATAATTACACTGCATTGCATTGCATTGCATTGACATTCTTACATCAGTGCATTGCATTGTGTCTTGGCTTATATTGTGATGATCCGTTGTTGTACTTGCGTTGATTGATTTCAGATTGTTATATATTGAGACTTGGCATACTTGGGTTTAGTTGCTTCAACCTAGGTGATGACGGATACTTGTTTCTAATTGTGTTTGGCTTATACTTGTTGATTTATCTGCCTATCCTATTTTATTGTTTGAATTATGTTAGCTATACTTAGTCGGCCGATGATACCTACCAGTACTGTGGTTTTGTACTGACCTGCACTTGCTGCATTCTTTTATCAATGCAGAGTTCCAGGTTGGGTCTGCTTCTATCTCCTGTGGCTTATAGTCGCCATGAGCATAGCATCGAGTTTCCAGGGTGAGTACGAGTCGTCCGCTGCCTTGAAGACTCCTCTTATTATGTCTTAATTTTCCATTCTGATACATAGACCGATTTGATGTATTATTATAATCCAGACGTGTATATTTTCCATTCGATGCTCTTGTATGGATTAGAGCAGACCCTGGGTGTATTTCCTTATTTCAACACTATTTCTATTATAATTTCGTAAGACTTACATGGTTATTCTCTTCCACTTAATTAATTTAATTATTTATGTTTTTTACTTATCGTTGGATTGAGGGTTCGCTTACCGAGATGGAAAAGGTAAGTACTCGCACGACTTAGTCGAAATGGGTCGTGACAAGCATTGATGTGTGCAGTCAAGTTGCCAAAATTTCCCTCTCCAACTGTCCTATTCTTGAACAATTATCTATAAAACATTGTCGGGTATTGAAATATCTGGAAATTGGTCCCTCTCTCAAGTTGAAGCATTTGGAGATGTATGACTGTGAAATAGATTATCTGGAGATCTGTGATGCCAATCTTGTCGCTTTCAGTTTTGAGGGAACGGAGGAAACAAAATTGTGTCTAGACAATGTTCCGTCGGTGTTTAATCTTCAGATTGAGGTTTACGACGGATCGCTGCCTGTTAGGGTTTGCCCTGAATTTCCTACCTTATTTAGATTCTACCATAATTGTGTTTTATTTCAAAAGGGTTTTCTTTGTGGAAAGCGCTTCCTTGGTGGAAAATATCTCTTCCATAGTTAAATAATTTTTTCTTGGCATAAATTTTTTTTGGACTTCTATAAATTGAAGATTTGTCTCTCTCACATAAAACACAATAACATCTACAATGTAGTCAATTAAAGAGTCTTATGTAGAGGGAGATTATTCTCTCAATAGATTTTAATCCTCTTTTACATTATTTTTCTCATATGTAGGCCAATTGGCCAAACAGTATTAGAATATTATGTTCGTTTAGTATACCTTTATTTGTCATCGTTCAAATCTTGCAAATTATTAGCTTTCGCATGACACCCTGATTATTTCGATCTCAACACTACCAAGACTCCATGTTTCTTACAATGATTATAAAGATGCTTACCATGATTCCTGATGAGAATGATATCAGAGAAGCTATTTTTAACATGAGTATTGACAGTATTGTTGGTCCTGATGAATTCAATTGAATTTTTTTTCAATGTTGCTGGGAGATGATTAAAGACGATATCATTGCTTTTGTACTTGAATTAGTCAGTGTAGCAACTCAGAAAATTTTGAGTCAAGTTTAATACTTAAAATGAGCTAATAAGATTTGAAATATTATTTTGCGTGCAAAAAGAGCCTACAGACTAGTACACATAACTTAAGCATGTTAAATACCTTTTGTCTCTCTTCTTCTTAAGTCAATTTGTGGGAAAAGGTTTTGTGCAATCGCCAATCTTCAGCCACAAGTGCACGGGCTTGAAAGTGACTGTGAAGCTTTGGGAGCGACCGACCACAACGATTTGCATTCCAGTCAAGCTGAAATCGCTTTCAGGCAGTGGAGCTAATAATTTTGTTATAACATAATTTTTGTTTTCATTCTATTCAAAATCAATATTGTATTGTTTTTTTTGAACACTAAGAATGAGAACAGTAGCTAGGAAGAAGGCTGGAGAGAAAAAACTTGAGAGAGTTCATCCTACTCTTTCCACCAAAGTTTTTTTTATTGATGAGTTAATTATTGCTTCCAGTTGCATAATTACTGAATGTGATATCATTCAGTGTGTATTTATTGACGGAGAAGTTGCCAGGCATATTTAAAAATAAATTAGAAGAGTTTTAAAAGAATGACGAGATGTGAAACCAGAAAATAATGTCCATAAGCTGATTTTGCCAATTGCACCAGTCATCATTTGTTGGGAAATATGAAAAAATTGATTTGGAAATCATAAACCTATAAATAGAAGTGGTCCATTTGAGTTGTGGGTATGCTGAAATAAGAAGTAAGATCTAGCGAGATGCTCAAGTAAGAGGCCACCCAAATAAGAAGTAAGTGTGAGAGCAAAACTGAGAAATGAGAAAAGAGCAACAAAGAGATTTTCTAGAGTGAGTAAAAAAGAATATGGAGTGCTAAAAATTAGTGGACGTCAATAATAAAATTGTCCTTACTTTACAATAATAAAACTCAAGCTGTGAGCAACAAATTGCATCCAACAATATTCAAAAGTGGACATCAATAATTGTTATTGATGAATCTTGGTAATTCAACCCGCAGAGGGTTATTTAAAGGATCAACAGCTCGACTTCTTTGGAAATTTTCCTCGTAGCTCCCGCCAAGCCCATCTTCTCGCTCTTCGGTCAACTTCGTAACTCTCATCACAAGGACTGAGGGTGAATTTCTCAAGCACTAAAGATTTCTCAAGAAGATAAGTTACAAATTCTTCATTAGCTACACCTCCAAGATAACCTCCATATTTGACCACTTTGAGATGTTGATACGGATTTTGCTTAGTTAGCGGTAGAACAGTTCCATCGAAGATCGTTGTATCAAACCACTCAATCTGAAAACATAATACAATTAATTATAATCTGAAATATAGTAAATCCCTCAATCCTTCATCAGACATACTGGTACATCCTATAACTATACTACATTTCTTTGCAAACATCCAACATTTAGCCAGTGAGAAATACAAAAGTAAGTAAGACATGAAGTAGAGTAACATAGTCACAACCCTCATTTGAGTTCTAAAGATTGGACATCAGATCAAAACTGAAAGGCTTCACTTAACCATATCCCATATGAAAAAGAATTATCCTCTACCTTGGTCTCAAACATTTCTAGGTATGGAGATGCCTGCAAAAGCGGAGTAAATTTAAGTAGATTGCTATTGACAGCACAGACAAATGTCAGTTTAAGCCATTTGAGATTGTTGAATATTGGAAAAGAACGATCAAAATCAAGAACCTGAAACAAGATAAAATAATTAGAATAAAAAGAGTGTAAGAAAAGAAAAAGGCACCAGAGCTTTCTTTTGTTCTTTATAGAAATGAGGATATGCTTACCATCAACTGCTTAGAATTTATTGCAAGTAAAAGCTTCACTAATTGAGTGAACTTCGTTGTAATCAAATCGATGAGTCTAGTGGAGTTGCGTCATAAATCCAAGAAACATCAAGTTGAAGATTATCTCCAAATGCTTCAGCTAGAGGACGGGACCAAACTCCAGATGTTTCAATACCCGAGAATTTCTTATCGATAACTCTTCAAGAAGAGGACAGTTGGAGAGGAAAATTTTGGTAACTTGACTGCACACATCAACAATATACCAATATACTATATTATACTATCAATGTACTAGCAAAAAATAAAAAACCAAGGGCTGTTTTTCAAAGGATAAGTGTTGGTGTTGAAGTGTGTTGATCTAACCCCTCCCCTTTGATCTTTTGGTTGCCCTACAAAAAGGTAATACCCTATACTAGTTCATCTTCTTCCCGTTTTTCAATCTATTTGATGCACTATCTTGTTCATAGAAGATTTTAAAGTTGTTTGAAGTTGTTGTTTTTAGAATATAGCTTGTATACCTGAAATAGTACTGCTTATGTTAATGTAAGAGTTGATTGGTTACTGTTTTATTGAAACTTTAAGGATACTATGTTATAATGCTAGTATAATGTGACTTAAAAGGATTTTAAGTGTCAATTATTTGGTAATAAGGTTAAAACAAGTTAAGAAGAAGCAGATGTTGGTTCTAGTTGTTGTTTACTGTTTCATTGAAATATTTTGGTCTACTATGTTATACTAATAGTTGTAATGGAGTTTAAGAGTTGTTAAATGTTAATTTGGTAAGGTATTAAGACTAAAACAAGTAAAAATGAGTTAAGTGTTAGCTTAGGTTCTTGTTTACTGCTTCATTAGTTGATCTTAAGGGATTGGGGAGCTATTCTTCCATCTTAGTGACTGCTCGATTATTGTTCTGCGATTTTTGAGTCCCTAATTTTGTTGTAACTATTTTAGTGCATTTTATGCATTAACTTGACTAGACTTGTTTAAAGATGGTTTTAAGTCACTATTCTTATAGAATATAGTTTGTATACATGTATTAATGCTATTTATGCTAGTATAAAAGTTGTCTGGTTGCTGTTTTATAGAGTTTGAATTATTTATATATTTAATGTGGTTAACATTTGCTTAAAGGCTGCTTAGTAGTTTGTGTGTTGGTCTGATAAAGCTGCTATGCTATAATGTTACTATGATGAGGTTAAAAGGACTTTTAAGTGTTAACTGGTAGATTTAAGATTAAAATTAAGTAGGTGATAGTTTTGTTTCTTGTTTCTTGTTTCATATGTTACTTTTAAGGGGCTGGAGTGATATCTTTCCATTTTTGAGACTGTTTGGTTACTGTTTTGTAGTTTCTGAGCACCTTTAGTCCTATTATGGTTATTTAGTTCATTTTTCTAAGTTTGTTGGATGGCCCTTAATGAAGTATAGATCATTTGGTTTTCCTTATAGATGTTTGCCATGTGTTTGTCATCTAAAACTGCTTAGGGTCGTTTAAAACAAGCCTATGTTCTTGTATTTAGTTATTAGTAATTTAGGTTTAGTCTACATGATATTTTGAAATGACTCTAAAATGGTCAAGTGATCTTTAAATAAGAACTGGCTCCCTGAAAAAGGAGTTTAAGTCTTTATCTTCCCTTGAAGTTTTTACACCTCGCATTTTCAGAGCATGAACATGCCATGTACTTCACGATATTAATGGAGTATCAGAGACGTCCCATGAAGTTTTGGAAGGTACAAGCCATGGGAAGTTCGTAACAATGAAGTAAAGGATGAATTACGATCTCGTAAGTCGTAACCGCGAAGGGCAACCTTGAAACCAAAGGGCATGACCATTATCAAGTATGATTAATGATAAATATCATGTGTATGGATAGTTTTGGAGATTCTGAGACCAAGCAAATCGAAGAAAATAAGTTTGTCGAAAATTTGAAAAAAAGTTGGCAGAATTTTGGACAAAATTTTGGGTCAACTTTGGAGGGGTATATCTATAGGTATATTAGGAGTCTTAAGGAGTTTCAAAAGCCTAAAATGAAGTTTGTCAAGTCTAGTTTCTAACACAACAAACCGCTCGTCAAAACGACATCGGAGTAGGGAGTTATAACTATTTTAAGATAACCCATCCAAGCTGCCAAATGGCTTCCGTCGGTCCCACTTGGGAAAGTCGGTAGAACCGACTTATGAGAGGTATAAAAACCCCATCAACCTCATTTTTTCAGCATTTTACACTCCCATGAGTTCTAGAAATCTGCTAACATCCCCCAAAAATTTATAGTCTATTAAATCAAGAATTTAACAAGATTACACCACACTAGTACATGAAAGGTGATTGTTCTTGCTTATACTTGATGTTGTGGTGAGTTTGGTCTTGAAGAAAGTTGGTGTGGCTAAAGTTCTTATGTTCTTCATCCTATCTCTTATGTTGAGTTGATTTGAAGGTTTAACAAGTCTTAAAAGTGAAAATAGTTATGGAGGAAAGGTCATAAAGTGTTGTGTTGTAGTTGTTGTGTTTATGGACTATTTTGAGCATGTTGTGGCCATGATGTTGGGATGATTTATGTGTATATGGATGGTATCTAATGTTTTTGGTGTGTTGATGAGATTATGCTCCTTGATTGGGAAGAAAGGAAGTGCATATTGTTGTTATATGTTGAAAAACATCATGTGGGATGTTTCATGGAATATTTTGGCATTGATGATGATGTTGTTGATATTAGTATAGAAATTTTTGTTATTTTGTTGGTATTGTGATTTCAGGCTAGGGATATAAATAAGGGAGATGCTGCCCGAATTTCGGCAGATTTTGAAAGGAATTAATTTGAGGGCTTAAGACCAGCATATGACGATAAGCCTAACGATAATATGAATTCTTGAATGTAGATTTATGAGGTTAGGAGGATAAGCATTAAATAGTTAAAGTTAAGGCGACCGAAAAGGTATGTAAGGCTAGTCCCTTTCTTTCTAAAGGCATGACTCCTATGTTACGATTCTATATATGTCTTCCATAATATCCTTGTTCCTGAAAAGCTAGAAGTTCATGATTCTTAAGGTTTTTATGATATTAGAGACAAGATGTTTTCTATGAGGACCATGATGACAATGATGACTTCTTTCTTGTGAATCCATACATGTCTTCCCTAATGTCCTTATTTCCACAAGCTAGAGATTCATGATTCTTAAAGTTTCTTATGACGTTAAGGATGATTATGTTTTCATGATGATAATGATGATGATGATGATGATGATGATGATGATGATGATGATGATGATCCTATTCCTAGAAGTTCAAAGTATATGATTTTAATGCTATTAGATTCCAAAGCTTATGGATTTGATGCTAATACAAGAGTCTTAAGCTTATTTCACAATTTCTTTGATTTTATTCATTGTTGTTGATCTCACCTTATAATCATTGTTCCTTCAAGGTGAGGTAAAGGGATGATGATTGTTCTATAATATAAATCGGAGGTTACCGACCTTACGTCACTCTAATAAAGTGGTAATGTTTAGTTGGGCTCTCATGCATGCTACTTACATTATATATATAAAGGGCGAGGCATTATATATGCATAGCCACCTGATCAGTTGGTATATCATGACATCGTCCTGGATGTGGGATGCCCGGACGCGAGACATATGGATATGGATCGGGCTACACGTTCCGCAGCAATATAATACATATATATATATATATATATGGATCGGGCTACATTTTTCGTAGCAATATAATATATTTATGGGTCGGGCTGCATGTTCCACAACACTATTTTGACATATGTATGCGAGAGATGTTTTTCTTTGAAAGTTAAGCATGCATGATATCCGCCTTATGAGGCAATCAGATGTACAAGTTATCTCTTTATCTCATGTTATGTTCCATATTTCTTGTTATGTCGTTCTTCATGCCTTACGTACTCTGTACGCTGTTCGTACTGACGTCCCTTCTTGTGGACGCTGAGCTCATGCCTGCAGGTAGGCAGGGAGATGGATCAGATCCGTAGGGGCTTTATCAGCGGATTCTCAGGAGCACTCCACTTACTTCGGAGCTGCAGTCTATTGGTATTGGTCTTCATGGTCACTTGTGTTCTATGTAGAGGCTCGTAGACATGTGTGTACAGTTAGATGTTTTATAACCCTACCCGTTCATATCGTTGTATATTATTTTGGTAGCCTTGTCGGCTGGTGATGATGGTCATAACTATTGAAGATTATATAGAGATGTGCCGTTATATTGTGATATATGTCCTTAGAAGTCGTGATATCCAGGAGTTATCTTTATGGTCCACCCATAAATGTTTATGAGATGTATGTTTAGATGTGCTCGGTGTGTTAACTCCGGGTGCCCGTCATGGCTTCTAGTTGGGTCGTGACAAAAGTGGTATCAGAGCAGTTTGTCCTAAGGTATATCTACGAGCTGTGTCCAGTATAGTCTTGTTTATGGGTGTGAAGCGCGCCATACTTATAACAAGAGGCTGCAGGGCATTTTGGAACCATTGACCCTTTTTTCTCATCTTAGATCGTGCAGTAGAGCTAAATTATAGAATGTGATGCCCCTGATTCTAATCCTAAATGTTTTGATTGTGGATAAGCAGTTGATTATGCCGCTATGAGGTAATTGATGAGAATTGAAGTTGTTACTCCGGAAGGTATGTTTCCTGTAAATGTTACGCGTATTGTGATCGCCCTGTGAGACATTGGATGTGTTTTCTGGGCTGTGTGCAGGAACGAGGCAGTAAGATGTATAGAGGAAACTCTGCCGAGATTTTTACAAATTGGATTGTTTTAATGTCTAGGCTATAGAGAAAGGATGAAGGGAAAATGTGACAATCAGATCTTTGGTAAGTCATGATTTAATGAAGCATTATGAGACGCTTTCAAAGAGAAGTTTTAGAATGATTTTAATTCGAGGGAAGAACCCTGGAGGGGAAAAATGATTAGTAATTAAAGGAGTTGGAATGAGTGCATTTGAGATTTCGGAGAATTGAGATTTATTGAAGATATAGGGAAAGTTGACATTAAGAATTCAAATGCAGTATTATGATTTATAGATTGGTGAGTAAGAGATAACGAAACGATATTGATATGGGAAAGGAAGTTAACGAGTAGGGGAAAGTTTTACCCTAGAAGTTTATACATACATAAGACCAGGACGGGTTGATGACAGGCGCACAGACTCGTTTTATCGGACTTTCCTATATGATGTGAGAGTACATTGGGATTCAGAAGTCACCAGTCATTCGACTTCAAGGGGCTTTCTGAGTATTTGATAGTTGGTACTATTCTGAGAATCATTATGGCTAAGTTATTTTGGGTATTAATGATGACCTTGAACTCAAGAATGAGAAATGGATAGGTAAGTTGGACTGTAATTATGATATTCTTCTTGATTGCTTATATAACTTCAAAATGTGATGTTGCATGACCGATGAAGGAAGTAGAAATTGAATCAACCTTAGGAATATGAGGTGTATTTCTAGCTAATCCTTATAAGAAGGGTTCACCTCAATTTTTTTTAGACAGGTGTTGTGAAGGTTATTTGACGATAGAGAAATTAGGTGCGATGTTTGATTATGTGTAAGGAAAGAAGAGAGTAGGTGTACAAGTGAAGATAAAATATCGCAAGGATCGATTCGGTTGCTACAGGAAAGTAAAGGATGTGAGGTTGATTATTTTAGACAAAGAGGCAAGGTACAAGTACGAGTAAAGAATTTTAAGTAAAGTTATATCGCCAGGAGTTACAATTAGGACGGAGGAAGGTATGCTAGGAAGGCTTACAAATTTAGACATACGGAAAAGGAATATGAGAAACCAGAATAGCCCGAGGGAAATTAGGAGCATATGAGCTTTACAATTAGAATTCTCTGGCTAGCTAGACAAAAAGAGAGGGAGGATGTATCAAAGCCACATATGGAGGATAAGATCAAATGGTAATGGGATATCTCGCAAGACAAAAAGGTGTTGAAAAGCGATAAAAAAGATAAGTCACGAGTGGCTACATCGAGTATTATGTATACCCTTATGATTGATGTTGCGACATGTTAAAAATATTGATTGTGCTGTACATCAAAATTGAGGTAGCAAGCGCTACAGAGAGAATCAGGATTGGGTTTTCTCGAGAATTAAATTCGGATAGCGGTAACACGACCAACAATGTAAGAAGGAGCACTTGGAAAAAGAAGGTTATGATATTATGAAGGGGAAAGAAACTTGGACAAAGAAAAAGTATACCCATTGAGGGTCCGGTATATTTGAGGAAAAGGTTAGGATGAAAGCAGGAAAGCAGACGATATGATCAAATTTAAATAAATCAACGGGAGATAGAGTAATGTTATACGTGACAAGAGATGAACGTGAGGACCCTGGAACCAACCTATACGTCTTCATAATTAGAACCAAGGAGGTTGTAAATAATAAATAAAGGTGCATCCTTAAGAATAAATAAACAGATCTTATAAGAGAGACGAGGGAATTTTAAACTCCTGAGATTTAACTAGGAGAATGGATGTGAACCCATGATTGGTACACCTATTTAAGGGAAGAAAATACATCAAGAAGATATTTTTAGCGTCAAAAGGGATTCTCACTCGTAACGGAACACTCCAAGGTTTCCTAACCTAAGAGTAAAGGATGACTAATGGAAACAGGCATTTCACGAGTAAAGGAAATCCAAAGAAACTATGAGGACTGAAGGAAGGAGGAGGTATCAATGAAATGGTTAAAAGGAATTATGTGGCCGCTGACAACAAGGAGAAGGTTAGTGAATCAGTAGGATTGCCCAAGGGAAAATAAATTGAAATTATAGGACAATGGTAGTGTGAAAGATGCAAAGATGTGATCATGAAGAAAATCAAGAAAATTCGAGATATATATCTATATATGTGTGCACAAGTTGTAGTATCATAAAGGAAGATGAAGGATCGATGAAAGAAGAAAGGAAAGGGTGTACTTTGTGAGGATTTCACGATAAGAACAAGAAGCAACAGAACACTAGAAGGACTATGATGCATAGCTGTGATGCAAACAAGTAGTTAAGAAGAATTATGGGACAAAATGAGCTAGGCTAATGAAAGGACGGGTCATGGGAATGGATCGTGTAGAATATCAACTTTTAATGGTATAGTATAGATATAAATCGGAATGAGAATTTCAAGGATATTAAGAAGATAGTCGTGGAGAAAGAATAGGGCTAAAATAGCATGGTATGGTCGGACACTCCATAAGGGTCCTAATGAATTCTGATGTCCCCATTAATTCATTAACCTAGGGGACTACTAGTCATGAGAGGTAGAAGTGAAAGGAAAACAATGAAGGCATTTGAATTGTATCCGATATGTATAAACATTTTGATTTGATACAAGAACTCAACTAGCAAAAAGGAAAACAAGTTAAACCATGCGATGAAAGAACTCCGGCATTATATGGAATAGAAAAGTTGAAGGATCGCTAAGGTCGGCCAGATGATTGTCAAAGACGGTTAACACTCAAAGGTTACAGTATATGAGAACATCTTTTAAAAGGGGGGAAGAACAAAGTCAGTTCTAATATGAGCTACAATATTCCGAAGCTCAAGAGAGGGAAATATATTGGATTGAAGGAGTCAAATTTAGAGATGAACCGATATGTCAAGAATGTGCTAAAGAAAAGTGAGAATGGATTAAATGCAGGTATATCATGAGACAAATCTAGGAAGGAGAATGATTTTCGTCAATGTGACATGTTATGTCTCCGGACTATGGTTCGAAACGCTCGTACTAGAGAAATTTTGGTTACATTTAAGTGTGCGGTAACGCACTCCGAGAGGTAACGAAAGGAGTAAGAAGGGTCTATAAGCTGACCAGGGAGTAAGTATAAAGGACAATCTGGATTACAAAAAGGGAAATCTTAGCACTAGAAGAGATAGAATTTTTAACAAGACGAATAATTATAGGGACTTCAATGATCTCCAAAGGAAAGGAAGATAGTGTGCCTATGGATAGCAAAACAACAATGCTGCCTGAGACTAGAAAGTACCTCGCAAGTCGTGGAGTCACAAGTCGCCGGTCATATCATATGTGAGAGTATATGTTATAGAACCATATAGACAGTCGTCATGATGCAATGGCCGACAAAAATGGTGTAAGGACAACGATAGGGAGTCGAAGAAGAAGATAGGATAATTTAAGTCTCAAATGATCACCGGTACAAGAGAATCAAGGACTTAAGAAGAAAGCATACTCGTATCAAAAGGAAGTTATGATTAATTAGGATTTTATCTTAATTCCATGTTTATGAGTTTATATTGAAATTATGCTAAAATTGAGGAGAGGAAATTGTAGGAAAAGTTCAAGTATGAATATGATGATATTGTAAGGAATTAAAGAGTCCGGCCAAGGAATTAAAAGGAGATGATATGGTAGGTATATAAGGTCGACGAGTACAAAAAGGGATAATCTAAAATAGCACCAAAGAAGCAAGCAAGGAAGGGTGCCATATATGAACAAGAGAATTTGTGTACTAGTAGAGAAATAAGGAGCAAGGCAAAAGAGTACAACAATTAAGAGTGCTCACAGATTGTCAAGGAGCCGTAGCAATCATGAGTTAAGACCATCTTAATGGCAATAGGTCCCAGGACAGTAACTAGATATCAGTTGACGACTTAGTACATACATAAGAACATGAGGATATGGAACTAATGAATGAGTTCAACAGATAATTGGGAGGATATGAAAGAAGACTAGTGAGCCCATAGTATAAGAGCACGGAGATTAGGAACTAAAGGAGGACAACCATTTCAAGAAACTAATAAAAGTGTCGTAAGCTCGCAAGCTACAACACTCGAGGGCGAATGTTCCTAAAGAGGGAAGGATGTTACACCTCGCATTTTCAGAGCATGAGCATGCAACGTACTTCACCATATTAATGGAGTATCAGGGACTTCTCATGAAGTTTTGGAAGGTACAAGCCATGAAAAGTTCGTAACAATGAAGTAAAGGATGAATTACGATCTCATAAATCGTAATCGAGAAGGACAACCTTGAAACCAAAGGACATGACCATTATCAAGTATGATTAATCATAAATATCATATATGGAGAGTTTTGGAAGATTCCGGGTCTAAGCATATCGAAGAAAATAAGTTTGTCAAAAATTTGGAAAAAAGTTGAAAGAATTTTGGGCATAATTTTGGGTCAACTTTGGAGGGGTATATATATCCAGGTACATTAGGAGTTTTAAGGTGTTCAAAATCCTAAAATGAAGTTCGTCGAGTCTAGTTTCCAACGCAACAAACCGCTCCTCAAAATGACATCAGAGTAGGGAGTTATGGCCATTTTAAGATAACCCATCCAAGCGGCCAAATGGCTTCCGTGGGTCCCACTTGGGAAAGTCGGTGGAACCGACTTATGAGGGGTATTAAAACCCCCCATCAAACCTATTTTTTCAGCATTTGACACTCTCATGAGTTCTAGAAATCTCCTAACACATCTCCCAAACATTTATAGCCCATTAAGTCAAGAATTTTAACAAGATTACACCAAACTAGTCCATAAAAGGTGTTTGTTCTTGCTTATACTTGATGTTGTGGTGAGTTTGGTCTTGAAGAAAGTTGGTGTGGCTAAATTTCTTCAAGAATAATGTATGTTCTTCATCTTATCTCTTATGTTGAGTTGATTTGAAGGTTTAGCAAGTCTTAAAAGTGAAAATAGTTATGGAGGAAAGGTCATAAAGTGTTGTGTTGTAGTTGTTGTTTTATGGAATGTTTTGAGCATGTTCTGGCCGTGTGGTTGGGCTGATTTACATGTATATGAATGGTATCTAATGTTGTTGGTGTGTTTATGAGATTATGCTCCTTGATTGGGAAGAAAGGAAGTGTATATTGTTGTTATATGTTGAAAAACATCATGTGGGATGTTTCATGGAATATTTTGGAATCGATGATGATGTTGTTGATATTAGTATAGAAATTTTGTTATTTTGTTGGTATTGTGATTTCGGGCTAGAGATATAAATAAGGGAGATGCTGCCCGAATTTCGGCAGATTTTGAAAGGAATTAATTTGAGGGACTAAGACCAGCATATGACGATAAGCCTAACAATAATATGAATTCTGTTGAATGTATATTTATGAGCTTAGGAGGATAAGCATTAAATAGTTAAAGTTAAGGCGACCGAAAAGGTATGTAAGGCTAGTCCCTTTCTTCTAAAGGCATGACTCCTATGTTACGATTCTATATATGTCTTCCATAATATCCTTGTTCCTGAAAAGCTAGAAGTTCATGATTCTTAAGGTTTTTATGATATTAGAGACAAGATGTTTTCTATGAGGACCATGATGACAATGATGACTTCTTTCTTGTGAATCCATACATGTCTTCCCTAATGTGCTTATTTCCACAAGCTAGAGATTCATGATTCTTAAAGTTTCTTATGACGTTAAGGATGATTATGTTTTCATGATAATAATGATATGATGATGATGATGATCCTATTCCTAGAAGTTCAAATTTTATAATTTTAATGCTATTAGATTCCAAAGTTTATGGATTTGATGATAATACAAGAGTCTTAAGCTTATTTCATAATTTCCTTGATTTTATTCATTGTTGTTGATCTCACCTTATAATCAATGTTCCTTTAAGGTGAGGTAAACGATGATGATTGTTCCATAATATAAATCGGAGGTTACCGACCTTACGTCACTCAGATAAAGTGGTAACGTTTATTTGGGCTGTCATGCATGCTACTTACATTATATATAGGGGATATGGGAAAAGGGCGAGGCATTATATACGCATAGCAACCTGATCAGTTGGTATATCATGACATCGTCCCAGACACGGGATGCCCGGACGCGGGATATAGAGGTATGGATCGGGCTGCACGTTCCGCAACAATATAATATATATATATATGGATCGGACTGCACGTTCCGCAGAAATATAATATATATATAGATCGGGCTCCAAGTTCCGCAACAATATAATATATTTATGGATCGGGCTGCACGTTCCGCAGCATTATTTTGATATATGTATACGAGAAATGTTTTTCTTTGAAAGCTAAGCATGCATGATATCTGCCTTATGAGGCAATCAGATGTACATATTATCTCTTTATCTCATGTTATGTTCCATATTTCTTGTTATGTCGTTATTCATGCCTTACATACTCAGTACACTGTTCGTACTGACGTCCCTTCTTGTGGAAGCTGTGCTAATGCCCGTAGGTAGGCAGGGAGATGGATCAGATCTGTAGGTGCTTTATCAGCGGATTCTCAGGAGCACCCCACTTACTTCGAAGCTGTAGTCTATTGGTATTGGTCTTCATGATTACTTGTATTCTATGTAGAGGTGCGTATACATGTGTGTACCGTTAGACGTTTTATAACCCTGTCAGTTCATATCATTGTATAATATTTTGGTAGCCTTGTCGGCTGGTGACGATGGGCATAACTGTTGAAGATTATATAAAGATGTGTCGTTATATTGTGATATATGTCCTTACAGGTCATGACATCCAGGAGTTATCTTTATGGTCCACCCAGAAATGTTTATGAGATCTATGTTTAGAGATGCTCGGTATGTTAGCTCCGGGTGCTCGTCATAGCCTTCTGGTTGGGTCGTGACAGAAGTGGTCTGTTTGAGTTCTGTGAGGTCTGTCACTTGTTTTATACTTATATGACCCTCTATGATCAATTCAGACTTAAAAAGACCTTGAAAATATGAAATATGATACTTGTCCCTGTATTGTTTACATATATTGAACTAGAAGGTATTTAGGCCTTTGGTTTGCTTGGACTATCTATGTCTATGCTGAACTTGTTCTCACTCCTTTAAGATTGATTCATTTTTTTTTTTTAAAAGATTTGTAAAAAATAGTTTTCAAATCCCTAAACCAACAGATATGTCTGTAAACTCTTATGAATCTTTAAAATTTTTAAACCTCTGATTCCTCTATTCTTCACTAAATGAATGTCAAGACAATAAGAAGAGGGTTTGTATATTTTTTTTTTACTGTTTGGCTTCACTTTTATGCATTTTGTCATTTTTAGATCTTGCTAGGCACTTGAAAAGTAAAAATCATTCCCTTGTTAGCTCTGTGAATCCTGAAACTGCTAAGCATGGTTTGAAGCCTTGTAAAAACTGAGAGTTTTTGTTGAAAAAGAAATCAAGACTTGAAAAACTTATGCTGATTCTGGGAAAATCTAAGTCCGTTTTGGTCTTTTGTGTGTGCTGATCATTTGTTTTGAGAACTATAATAAGGAAATAAATCACGGAAAGTAGAAGAATTGACAGATAAGAGGCTAATCTAGTTGTTTTGAGTTTGTAGTGTGTTGTTCATGATTCTACTGTAACTTATCCTTTCATTCAAACTTGTTTTATATGTGGTTGATCCTAAAAATTACAAATTCCATTCCTTGCTTATCTTTTGAACTTTATGTGTTTTTGGATGATCTAAAACTGAATCTAAAGCCTAGTCTGTATCTTCTTTGTTCACCATATGGGCATCGGGCCATTTCTGTGCATTATCTTTAGTTGCATACCTACTATAAACTTGTCAAAGTTGGAATTTATCATGCCCAATGTAATGTTAAAAATCAAAGATGCCTTAAGAAGAGTAAGTGTAGTATCTGTATTGGACTTTGTGACTCTGCTTAAGCCCATTTGTGGCTTAAACACATGCTTTCCACCCTCAATTGTTTGTTTGCAGTCTTGCTATGTTTGAAAATAATGCTCTAAGTCTAAAGATCTCCTTTCTTTTGTAAGTTTACTGATTCTATCTTGACTACCCTTTATGGCCTATAAGACCCTGCTTGGTCCCGCATTTGTGTTTGGACCTATCTGTTTAATTATGGGATTGAAACTAAGTTAAACCATCATTTTTAAAATTCTGCAGATGTTCCTATAAGACTGTTTATAGATTAAAGTGATCCTTGAATTATTAATTAAGACCCCTGTGATCAAATGATAGAACTTAGACTAGGATCTAGAGAACCTGGGAAGTAATTGGTGAGCCTGCACCATGTATTATTTGATACTTAGACCCGCTTAAGTCAAAACTGGTATAAAGAGGACCTTAGATCCTAAACTAGTCTCTGTGACTTTTTGGTAAGTGAGGAATAGGCTCAAAAATGGCTTTCTGGCATTGGTTTAGCTTCTTATTGACTAAAAAATGAACTCTTGATCATACAATTCATTGCCTTATCTCACTTAGCTACTGATTTCCTCTAAAAAGTTAGGAATTAGGACCATGAGTATGTTGATTGTTGCCTCTACCTTGTTCTTTTCCCATCACCTCTTGGTTCTGTACTTCTTTGCCTCATCATTCCTCCACTATTGCTGCTACTTGTTTTACCATCTTGAAACCTGTCCTGCTCCTCTTAACTGTGCCACCGCTGTTTCTGAACTTTTACACTTAATATGCCTTGCACCATCATTCTTATCATTTCTAAAACTACCTGATTCATCTGTTTCTGTGACTAGTTGAGGTATTCTGTGACCTTCCTGCGTTATATGCATTGAAAATTGACATTAAGTTGCATTATTATAGAACTATTTGCTTTCTTGATTTGCCTGGGCTGGTAACTGGAACTTGGCCTTGAAAATTGGGTGAATATGGTGTTCAGAGTTGAGGTTAATTGAATATTGCAATGTATATCAAGTGCATATGGGGGGTATGCCCTTCAAAAGGTTTTGGTCCTCATATTTTAGTCATATCCTAGTAAGTATATCATGTATATTACACCTTTGACACTTAGAAAAATTTGAGAAGAAATGGGGCCTAATATACCAGTGGTATATCATGTATACCACCCTTTTGAAAATTAGGAAAATTTTAAGAGAAAAATGGTTTCGGCTTTGGGCAGCTATTAGCATCTTCATGCTTGGCTTAGTATTACTACTATTTTGGGTCTATTTTTTACTTGGGCCGCCTGATTACCTACTGCTATAAGTTATAATAAATGGGCTTGGCCCAATAATGTTGTGATTCATTTTTGCCTATGTAATAATTATTCTACGTTTCAATTCCTAGTTAGTTCAATTTTATGAATGTATACTAATATTGTGCATACTCGTTTGCTTCTTTGTTCACCCAAACCCGTTAAGGTCCCACTAACGTATCTAGATCGAGTCAGCCCAACTTGGAGCGAAATGGAGCATACGTTGGAATTAAGATGAAACTGATTGCACAAACATTTTCCTTTTTCGGCTTGGTCGGCCCAAATTCTCTATCTCATTTAAATCACGTACTTTAAATTATTATTTGCATAATTATTGTGCCAATTGGAACCTTTATGAGATTGTCGTATTTTAAAAGTCGCCAAAAATGAATTTGCTACAAATTTAAGGCTAGTTCCAAGGTATTAATGCAAGTTGGGACTGATTTGATTAAAAGGACCAAAATTGCCGATTTTTATGAAATTTGGGACTGATCTGAACATTTATGGAACCTGTGGACTTATGACATATAGACTGATTTGGACCAATATTCAAAACTTGTTGGACTAATTTTGACTATTTAGACCTAGACTAAAAAAATAAAATTTGACTAAAACTTGGCAAAAGATAGAATAAAAAATGGACTTTACATATGTAGAATACTATATAGACTATAATAGTATGCGTAAATTATTTTCTTTAAAAACTATTTTCTATACTTAAAAAATAAGAGCCTTCGGATATTAGGCTAAGTGTTCTAGTCCGACACACTAAACGCCCAATTTTGGGAAAATTTTTACCACGTTTGTTTCTTGAAACATGGTATATTTCGCATGAATGACTTAATTCTTTTGTTGCGGAAATATAAGCCGAAACAATTTTTTTACCATAAACAATTTATATCTACAAAGGCATACCATTAGAACCCGTAGGTCAACCGTATTTTACGTGTCCTTAATACCGGGGTGCCTAACAACTTCCCCAGGAGACCACCAGAACCCTTACCCATACTTTGGTTAGATTAGGATTTTTTAAAATTTAACCATTTTTGAAAGAACCCTTTTCGAACTGATTTTCCTAATTTCCTAAAAATTTGGTGGCATCTAAAATAAAGTCTATTTAGAGCACCATCTACGTAGAAGTACATTGTTTCCTTTTCCCGGTACGATTGACAATCGTACTTTCCCGGAACACTTTCCTTTTTAAATGAGGCACGTGCAAATACGAATTAAAAAAAATATGACCCGCTACAGATGGCGACTCTGCTGGGAACAATCTAAGGTTCTAACCATAAGGGTTCTAATAATTTGTGTGTTTGTATGATATAAATTGTTTAAGTGATATAAATTGTCTATGTGTTTAAGTTTCCACAAAATATAACTGTCATTCATGCATGCATACTCTGCCACTCCTGGCATTTATTTTATATTTTTTCTAAAGGGCGACGACGCGGGATGAGCTGCGGTCATATCTTCACTAAAAAACCTTTTAATATATTCTTTGGAGGTCTCTAAGGTCGAGTGGGCATGCGGTCATCCCAAGCCTTAGAGAGCCCACCCCCGGCTTGTCCACTTGGGTAACCCGTGTCATTTGTTTAGAAAACCACTCTAGAATAATTAGCGTAGAGCGAAACTAAATCCCTACTGATATAGCGCATGATGACCATAGACCGGTTTGGGTATCCCAGACCTACCTGAATCGGACAGGAAAGACACCTTACTGTGTTCAGATTGTGTAAAAACCGAAAGACACTACATCCCACTATTTGTTATTTGGAAGCATTATTGTGCCGTTTTTGAAATAAATTACTGTTCCTGGGGGTGGGAAACTAACAGTGTTCTGTCTTGTCGATGCCTCCTGATGTGTAGTTTGATATGGTTGTGGGTCCACCCCCAGGTTTAGTAATGTGGTGGGAAGGTTTGACTAGTGATCAGAAGAAAGAGATAGGGGGTTGTATAGGGCATCTACCTTCGTTGATGGATATGATTGGGGATCCGGATCGGCTAGAGATTATTACTGGTTATTGGGACAACGACAGAATGGTGTTCAGATTTAGGGAGATAGAGATGACTCCCACTTTAGAAGAGATTAAAGATATCTTGGAAAGCGTGGGAAGCGCTAATAGATCCAAAAAGAAATTGGCTCAAAATATCGTTATCCCTCACAAATCTACCCCAAAATAAATCAAAGACATGTTTGCTGTCAATAAAGCTGATTGGGCGCAGGGATCCACTACAGCCTTTAGAGAGTTATAAGGGAGGTATTCATCCAAACAGGGGTACGAGAACCACATCCTTGAGTTTTTCTCACTCCAATCCCGGGAAGCCAACCAAGCACTAGCCTTTATCACTTGACTATTGGGAACCATGATATTTCCACTAAATGCCTCCCTAGCTATTGACACCCGAGTTGTCTTTGTAGCCCATGCCGTCCTTAGAGTAGTTACCACGAATGGGCTTACCAAATATTTTGACATTATCCCTATTATCTTATCAGATATATAACAAGCTTTGGAAAATGCCTCAACCGTTATTATTATTTCTAGGGTTGCAACCCCTTAGTTCATTGGTGGATACTTAAGCATTTAAATAAGAACGGTTTATCTACTCGCCGAGATTCAGCCCTAAGAGAGGATGATTTGGGAGTCTCCGCTATGCCTTGTAGGGTTTAAGACAAAAGAGGATGGGCTCACATCTTTTCCAGACTGAGAGAAGAACATATCAAGTGGAGAGTACCTGATTTTCATTCCAAGACTGTTTGTGTAAAGAGCCGTAGGCGTCCATATTTACCGCTTATAGGCATTAGGGGAATCAGACCTTACGCATCATTGAGAGTACTTAAACATTTTGGTATGAGACAGTTTATTCCAAATGTGGGTAATATGGGAGAATTTGTACAAGAATATGAAGAGAGTCATATTGAAGGTATAAAGGATGCTTAGAAAGATTGGAAGAATTTTTTAAAAGAAGATAAGTTGGATAAAGATCCAAACAATACAAGTCATGATGAAAACTACTATGAGTGGCTTAAGGCTGAGCTAGCTGGCACTGTTACCCCAGGACCGTATCTGTACAAACTTCTCGTAGATAGGGAAGCTGCGAATGCAATCCAGGTTAGAAGAATGAAGCGACGAATCAAGCAAAAACAGAATATGAACAAGAGATAATTAAGAGTTTGACAGACGAGTTGGATGCCTCGTTAAAGAGCTTGGAATGGCTTGACACTTTTGTTAAAGAAGCCGTAGATACAGGGACGTCATTGACTGACGATCAGAGGGGTCAGTGGATTGGGACAGCATTGATGCCAGCCTATGTAGCCATTCAGACTGCCCTCCGAAGGGCCAAGAATGCGCGAGACGATAGAGAGCAGATTTATGTCCGTGGAGTGGATTTTTTCTGATTATTGCATTTACTTTAAAAGCCTTGTAATCCCACTTGGGAAAATACTATTAATAAAAAGCACTGGGATTTTTATTTTGGGAACAATACATTTGTTTTACATATGGCATAATTCTGCTTCATACGCTAGTAGCCTAGGAGCAACGAGGTATAGGAAAGCAAATTATATATTGTCTAAATGCTTATTTGATATAACTGCTGTGTGAAAATCATATATTTTGTTGAAAGTCTTGATTGGTCCATATTCCGGTCACTACCCAAAAGAAAAACCAAGAAAAAACAACCCCTAAAACTAAGATTAGCTCGACTTTTAAAAGGCTGATTTGCTAATTGGAAATGGAGACTCCAGACAGCATGAGTATAACTTCACCTCACGTCAACCTAGTCAGTGAAGATGAGAACATGGAAGCAACAAGTGAGAAAAATGGGCAATAGGACGACAGAATGGCCCTAGCCACTGCTAGAATGAAAGAAGCTGTCCAAACCACTAAGGCGGCCAATGAGAAAATGAAAGAAGCGGAAACTCTCCTAGCTTATGTTGAGGAGCTGACTAAGCAACACCATGCCAATCAGGTAAAACAGGAAAGGCACCTGAAGCACCACTTGGGAGTTATGTCCTACTCAGTTAACAAGAAGAGATCGACCCCATACCATATAGAGATGATGAACTATTTATCCCCAATCTAAAAACTTATGGAGACCCGCGCGGATCTCAGCTCGAGGAACCCCCAGTTTCATGCACAATTGTTCTTAAAGGCACTTGATCGCACAATTAGGGTACACCAGTAGAGTTGTCTAAACAGGAACTCTTTGAGACTTTGGGGAGCTTTGAATGGTACGTGCAAAGCCCAAATCTATTGCCGCCATGCGCTCCTTCTATGATTTACAGAAAATGCCTCTACCACCGAAGTCAGTCAAGACATACAACCAATGAGTGTGCAGCATTGGATAAGAAGCTTATCCAATGGATTGACCAAGGGAGAATTAGCCAACTATGGGGGCCCCACTCTTTCCTGACCCATGACCAAGGAAGAAGTCATCCAGAGAGGATGTCAAAGTTTAAGTTCTGGAGAAACGACTTTTCCAAATTCGAAGAGCCGTACGCCAGGATCCACTCCCTACTATGTAACGTGAACAAGATAAGAGCTGTGCCACAAACCTATCAAGGTCTCCTAGGATCTCCAAAATAAAGGGTTTGCATATATCACCATGGCCGCCCAGGCCACGACATTGAAGAATGTGTGAATTTCAAGCTTGAACTGGAACGCCTCATGAATGAAGGTCATGGTTGGATTGTCGCGGGAAGACAAGGATAGAAGATGAAGATAAAGAAGACGATGAAAACCCGTTTAGTGTGGTTAGGAAGAAAACATAAGTATCCCTTTACTGCTTTCAATAAGATAGAATATCCTTTTCCCTTTTATGTAAATGGAACCGCGCCGACCTGATGTCCTATTGGGGATATGTGGGAAGCCTACTTAAGGCCTGGTCAGGGTGGAAAAACTAAGTTTCAGGTAGCATAAGGAAAAAACCCTTCGCTGTGTATACCTGAACTACGGATGGTCCTGATTTCCCTTTAGTGGGATACGTAGGTAGCCTATTTAAGACTCGGTCCTTTTATCATAAAAAATAAAAATCCCCCCTTAGTACATGATGGGTGGAAGTAAATCAACCATAAAAACCACTTACTGAAAAATCAATATTCCCAAAAATACGAAAAGGCCAAAATACCCTTGGAATAAGAATCAATCAAGAGTTGAAATAAAATATATGAATCTATGTGCTATAAATTGCAAACAACATGATATGGTGTGTTTCGTGCCTAAATATAATGCTAACTTGGGAGCTTTTGAGTTGTTTTCTCTTAGAGACAAAGGTAGATTCACTGGCACCGGTTACTCAATCAAAAGATTCCTTAACGTCCTTAAACCCTCAAGAAGAAAACATGCCTGAAACTCCGTCATCAAACAACAAACAAAACAAAACCGCTTTAGTCGAGGGCACCCAACAGCTGACATAGCTGGAATGCCTTTGGAAGAGGCTGTTAACCTACTGATAAGGCAGTTGGCTGAAGCTAGAGAGGAAGCCGCCCGTTTGAGGGCCGAAAAGGAAAATGCTATTAATGGTGAGGCTAGGAGACCTCCACCCACTTTCCCAAATCTGGATTTACCAATTCCTGACCATTTCCCGCAAGTCTAGACTAGGGCTACTTTTCAAACTCCACTACACCAAAATACCACCCATGTGGGGAATTCCTCCCACCAAACCCTAGCTTTTCAAACATCTGCTCACGCTACAAGCACAAATGCTTGTCAGGCCCCTCGGGCAACAAGAGTTCCTGTGATTCACCCTATGCAACCAAATGTCACTTTTCAGGACCATGTCACCCATATTGACTCTTTGCTAGATGTGGAGAACATGGAAATGTTCTTTATAGCAAGAATAGACAAAATCGAGAAGGAGATGGGAGAAAATTGTTGAACTAAAACATGGCTCTAAAAAGAAAGAGAGGTTGAGATATTCTGACATGTGCAGACATCCAGACCTAGGTCTGCCAGAAGGCTTCAAAATTCCCAAATATGATCACTTTAATGGGTCAGGCAATCCCAAAGCCCACTTGGGGCTTATTGCGACCAATTGGTTGGAAATGGAGAAAATAAAGCTTTGCTCATGAGGTTGTTTAGTCAAAGCCTGTCGGGGACAGCCATGGAATGGTTTATCTCTCAAGACATCAGCCGATGGAAAACATGGGAAGAGATGGCAAGTTCATTCATGGAAAGATTCCGCTTCAATGTGCAAAATTTGCCTGATCGTTTCTCATTGGAGAAAATTCGTCAGAAATCGACTGAAACCTACAGAGAATATGCCAGCCAGTGAAGAGACGAAGCGGCGCGTGTGCAACCACCTATGACTGAAGCTGAGCTGGTAGCTACATTCATACGGTACCAAGAAGCTGATTGCTTTGACAAAATGATAACTATGAAAGGGAGTTCCTTTGCAGATTTAGCCGCCATTGGGGAAGATATCGAAGATGGCCTCAAGACCGGTAGGATTGTTAGTGTACTAAACATATCAGGTACGTCTGGCACCACAGGTGGCAAAAGAAGAGAGAAGACATAACCTATATTTCTAGAACTACTAGCCCAAAAAGCCGAGGAAAAGAGATGACCCACAAAAATCAAGATAGCTATCAATCACTTCCACCAACCAACTATATAACCACTTTACCCCAATATAGCCCAATGTCTGTGTGCTACGCACAACCTGGCTACCATGCTCCACAACTAAATTATCAAATACCAACACCTAGTAACCGAGCTTCACGACCAAATTATCAAATGCCAGCACTCAATAACAAAGCTCCACAAAACCAGACTTTCCAAAACTAGCCTCCGCCCGCAAACTATGAGGCACCCCAAAAGAAACCTATGAGAGCATTCACTGCTTTGCCAGAATCAAGGACTAGTTTATTTGCCAAGCTAAGAGATGCCGGGTGAATGAACGCTGTTCCACCAAAACCTGTTAATCCCACAGATTGATGGTATAGGTCGGATTTCACTTGCGCCTATCATTCTAACCAAGTTGGCCATGCCAATATTGCATAAACCTAATGCACAAACTACAAGATATGATTGACAATCATGAGCTTATCTTGGAACCAACACCTCTAAATGTGGACACAAATCCGCTCTTAAAGAATGGAGGGAACCAAATTCACATGATAGAAAGAGGCGATGAATGGGAAGAGAGCCTTATGATAATTCGTCTCGATATTGAAGGGTTGGAAAGCACCGTCGCTTCGTTGTCTTTGCAAGAGCGAAAAAAGGTGTTAAGCCCTTTGACAAAGAAAACCGAGACATCTGCTGTAGCCAAGAAAGATCCTTCGTGCTCAAATATCCCTCAACAGTCGCTCAAATTCAGAACGAGCCGTTCATACTCAAAACATCGGGACCAGTTGAGAATACACCTTTTGTGATCAAACCACCACAGCTGAAAATAGTTAGTAAAGGAAAAACGATAGCCGCTGTGGTTCATGGTATGACCAGGTCTGGAAGTTTTTATGCTCCAGAAGAGCCTATGCTCGAAGCGCCACATCGTAAAAACCCTCAGAAAAGACCAGTCACTGAAGGCGAAGCTGGAAAGGAAAATGCCGGTCAAGGATTATTCGATTATTGAGCACCTGCATAAGACTCCTGCCAGGATATCAGTAATGTCATTGTTACTCAGTTTGTCTTAACATCGCTTAGCCTTAATGAAAGCTTTGGATAAAGTCTAAGTGCCTGCCGGCACTACAAGTGAAACATTGACCGAGATTGTGGGGAATGATGTATGAGCGCAAAGGCTATCATTTTCTGAAGACGAATTACCAAGGGAGGGTAAGACCCACAACAGGTCCTTACACATTACAGTCAAGTGCCGTGACAAGATTATCCCTCAAGTGTTGATTGATGGAGGGGTAGGGTCGAATGTATGCCCTGTGGCGACTTTGAAACGATTCAAGTACGATGTTGGCAAAATCCGCTAGAGTCGAACAAATGTAAAAGCTTATGACGGTACGACCAGCGACCCAATTGGAGAAATAGATCTACACATACAAATAGGTCCCACAGAGTTCGTCATCATGAATATCAAAACAAAATACAACTTATTATTGGGAAGGCCATGGCTGCATGCCGCTGGAGTTGTAGTATCTTCATTGCACCACTCTCTCAAATTCATATGGGATGATAAGAAAGTCATGATTCATGGCAAAAGAAGTATCCACAACTATCCGGACAACTCTGTGCCAGTCATAGAGAGGTCACTAGTTAGAGCTGACTTTCATACTGTTGAACTACCCATGATAGACCGTAGGGGAGATGATGAAGATATCCCTATGCCACTGGTCTACAAAATCGTTGCTGCAACTATGATAAGGAGTGGGTTTGAGCCCGGGAAAGGTCTGGGAAAGGACTTACAAGGAGTCAAAGAACCGGTGAGCATTAAAAATGAGAAATATCGATTTGGAGTTGGATACGAGCCATATGAGGCAGAAGAGAAAGAAACAGAATATGGGCCGAGAGGTCCCGTTGAAATGTGAAAGATGTTCCCTCATCTATACCAGCCCTTCACAGCATGCCTATTGAGTCACAATAGCAAAGATCCAGAAGAGGGTTTAAGGGCGTTGTTTTGGGAAGAGGAATGCGCAACCATCATTGAAGAATGCTTCGAAGCATCAAAGATTCACCGAGCTGAGCTAAAGGAAACAACAAGTGGATGGACTTCTACTCCGTTTTTCACTCTGCGGAAGAAAGAATGCTGATATTTAGAGAAAACAAATGGCGAAAGTCGGCTTTGAGGCCCGACTTGTCACCTTTTCATGTTTCCTTATTACGTGTTGTTTAATAACGAAAATGGCTCGATGTTCCATTCCGAGTCAGGACCACAGTTTGTACCGCTCTTTTAAAATTTCAAAGAAAATACCTCAAAGTTTACAATAAGACAAAATCGCTTTACTTTACATATATAAATATATTGTATATACAATTATATATAAATACGTAATTAAAATTGCTTTTACATGATTAATAACCGTGTTATTTCATTTTACTGTAATAATACAGAGGCCACAAATAATGTCATGACATGTTACGAAACAAGTAAAAATGACGGCGAACAAAATAACGATCAAGAAGAAGAGGGAACTAAACCAGAAGGGTTGATAGATGTCGAAGAATAATATGAGAATAGACCAATGCCAAACCTAGAGGAAACGGAGGCAGTTAATCTAGGAAATGAGGAGTTGGTTCGGGAAACTAGAATAAGTATGCATTTAACAGAAACTGAGAAAGAAGGGTATCGGAGTTTGCTAAAAGAATATGAAGATGTTTTCACTTGGTCATACGCTGATATGCCCCGTTTGAGTACGAACATTGTTTCCCATAGGTTGCCGATCCTTGAAGGATTTTCCCTGGTAAAATAGAAAATCACAGCCTAAGCCTGACGTCAGCATCTGAAATAAAGAAGAAGTAGAGAAATAGATTCAGTCTAGAGTCGTTGAGGTGACACCATACCTAACATGGTTAGCCAACATAGTCCTGGTACCAAAGAAAGATGGAAAAATAAGGATCTGTGTGGACTATCGTGATCTTAACCGCGCTAGCCCGAAGGATAATTTCCCACTCCCGAACATCCACATACTCATTGATAACTGCGCCAAGCATAAGGTGCAATCTTTTATGGATTGTTACGCGGGATATCATCAGATATTGATGGATGAAGAAGATGCTCAAAAGACGACATTCATCACACCATGAGGAGTGTATCGTTACCAGGTAATGCCTTTTGAACTCAAGAATGTCGGCGCTACTTACATGAGGGCGATGACCGCCATCTTTCATGATATGATGCATAGAGAGATTGAGGTGTATGTAGATGAGGTCGTCATCAAATCCCGAGTGGGTGAGGACCACCTCAAACATTTAAGAAGATTCTTTGATAGACTCCGCAAGTACGATTTGAAGTTGAATCCTACAAAATCCGCATTTGGAGTGCCTGCTAGAAAATTACTAGGATTCATAGTCAGTCGTCGTGGTATTGAGTTAGATCCCACAAAGATCAAAGCAATCCAAGAACTACCACCGCCAAGAACGAAGAAAGAGGTCATGAGTTTCTTAGGAAGGTTGAATTACATTGGATGGTTCATCGCCTAGTCCACAGTAATCATAGAACCAATCCTCAAACTCCTTAAGAAAGATGCTCCAACTAAATGGATGAAAGACTGTTAGAAAGCCTTTGACACAATCAAGAGATACCTGTCAAATCCGCCCGTTTTGGTCCCGCCAAGGTCAGGAAGTGCTTTGCTGCTATACGTGTCAGTATCAAAAAATGCTTTTGGGTATATGTTGGCACAAAATGATGAAACAGGCAAGAAAGAGAGGGCTATCTGTTACATCAGTAAGAATTTCACACCCTGCAAATCTTGATATTCCTTGGTGGAAAACACATGTTGCGCTCTAACTTGGATGTCTCAGAAGTTAAGGCATTATATGGCCGCATACACGACTCATCTAATCTCAAGAATGGACCCCCTAAGGTACATCCTTCGCCAGCCTATGCCAATAGGGAAGTTGGCCAAATCGCAAATGCTATTAAGTGAGTTGGACATTCAATACATCACACAGAAAGCAGTTAAAGGGCAAGCATTAGCAGATCTACTGGCAGGAAGCCCGATAGATGACAATCCCACACCTCTGTGGACTTACTTCCCGGATGAAGAAATAATGACAATTGAGGACGAAGAAAATAAAAATGAATTAGGCTGGAAAGTATACTTTGATGCATCGGTCAACTTTAAAGGATCAGGAATTTGAGCCGTCTTGGTTTTGGACTCAGGCCAATATTATCCAGTGGCAGCCAAGTTGAGCTTCAGTTGCACCAACAACATGGCTGAATACGAAGCATATGTTTTGGGTCTACGTTTATCCATTGACATAGATGTGCAAAACCTTCAGGTAATTGGCGATTCAGATTTATTGATTCATCAAGTTCGAGGAGAGTGGGCCACCAAAAATGAGAAAATCATACCGTACGTCGGACTCGTGCAAATATTGGTAGATCGATTCCAAGAAGTCGAGTTCAAACATATACCAAGAGCCCAGAATGAGTTGGCTGATGCATTGGCAACAATAGCATCCATGATTCAGCATCCCGACAGTAGATACATTGATCCTGTCAAAATTGAAATCAGAGATGAACCAGCCCACTGTGCTTTTGTAGAGTTAGAGACTGATGGAAAACCTTAGTACATTTACATCAAAGTGTATTTGGAGAAAGGAGAGTATCATGAAGGAATCACCTTAAATCAGAAGAAGACTATCAGGAAGTTAGCGAATGGTTTCTTCCTCAACAAGAATGTCCTATACAAAAGAACCCCGGATTTGGGGTTGCTTAGATAGGTTGAATCTGTTGAAGCTACAAGATTGATTGAAGAATTACATGCCAGAACCTGTGGGCCTCACATGAATGGGTTCATGCTAGCGAAGAAAATCCTAAGAATAGGTTATTACTGGATGACCATGGAGAACGATTGTAGCAAATTCATCCAAAAATGTCACAAGTGTCAGATTCATGGAGACTTGATAAAGGTTCCTCCAATAGAACTGAATGCTATGACGTCACCTTGTCTATTCGCGGCTTGGGGCATGGATGTGATAGGACCAATTAAGCTAGTTGTGTCAAACAAACACCATTTCATTTTGGTCGCCATAGAGTGGGTAGAAGCGGCATCTTATGCATCGTTAACTAAGAAAGTAGTTGCGAATTTTGTGCGCAATAACATTTTATGCCGATTTAGTATCCCAGAATCAATCATAACAGATAATGGGGCTAACTTGAGCAACCACTTAATGAAGGAAATATGTGCGTAGCTCCGAATCACTCACCGGAATTCAACTACATATCAACCACAAATGAATGGGGCTGTAGAAGCTGCCAACACAAACATCAAGAAGATCCTCAGAAAGATGATTGATAACTACAAAGACTAGCATGAACAACTGCCATATGCATTGTTGGGATATCACACTACAACAAAAAATTCAATCGGGCCCACTCCATACCTGCTGGTGTATGGCACTGATGCAGTAATACCAGCCGAGGTAGAAATCCATTCACTTTGAATAATACAAGAAGCTGAGTTGAATGATGCGGAATGGATCCGCAAGAGGTATGAGCAGCTGGCTTTTATAGATGAAAAGTGAATGATTGCTATTTGCCACGGTCAATTGTACCAACAAAGAATAACGCGAGCTTTCAACAAGCATGTGAGAGCTAGGGTATTTCAAATTGGGCAATTCGTGCTCAAACGAATATTCCTAAACCAAGAAGAATACAAAAGAAAGTTTGCACCAAACTGGCAAGGGCCTTATATGGTGCGAAAAGTACTATCAGGAGGAGCCGTAGTGCATGCCGAGATGGATGGTAAGAGTGGCCAAGGGCAATCAATTCACATGCCATCAAGAGATACTACGTATGAAGAGGAAGATGACTACGAAGATTTAGATTTTTTTTTTAATATAGTTTATGTTTCTTTAATTGCACTTCCGTTGCTTATAATTTTGCATCTTTTAGAAAGACCAAATCCAAATTATGTATGAACTACGCAAGGACCTGATTCCTTATACTTATAAGGGGATACATAGGCGCTTTTCCAAACTCGGTCGATTTAACCAAAAAATCCAAAATTATGTATTTTGAACTACGTTATGACCTGATTCCCATTTGGGATACGTAGGCGCTATTTTGAGTTCGGTCTCACAAAAAAATTCCAATATGTCTACCCCGAACTACGTTTCGACTTGATTCCCAAAAGGGGATACGTAGGCGCTCTCCCGAGCTCAGTCATTCCAAACAAAATTCCCAATAAACCTTAAGGAAACCTAAAAAATGTTTGAACGAGAGAAAGATAAAGGTAACCCCACAAGGAAATTGGGGTAGCATTTTTGAGAGGAACTCAAAAATTCTTTAAATATATCATCTGTAAGGAACGAACCGATTAAAATTTCTACACTGGGACAGAAATTTTGAGAAGGATCTCAAAAATTCCTCAAGCACGGTGAAATCAAGAATTGACAAGTACACACTTACACTGGGGCAGAATTTTTGAGAGGGTCTCAAAAATTCCTTCAACATAGTGAAATTCAAGTCAGTATAAAGATGTATGCAATCTGGAGCAAAATTTTCGAAAGGGATTAAAAAATTTCACAAGTCGAGATCAAGAAGAAGAAAAAGAGATGGGAGACCTTATTTGAGTAACCAATGTAATGAAATTAAAAGGGCGTGTGTAAAATATATTATTTTCGAAACATAAATAATATACCAAAATATATATATATTCTCCAAAAATCATCGCCTAAAAACTTTTCAGGTCTGCTAGAAAAATAAAAGATTTTAAGGGAAATGAGTATCCTTTCCTGCCGAAATATGAACGAAAGGGTCCATGCATAGGGAGAGTAGTCGACCATAGAGGAAACTAACAAATTTGCCGTGGATGCAGGAACAAACAAGGATGGATGTGTTATACTAATTCGTTTTCTAAAATGCATAAAACAAGGTAACGACAACAAGCCAAGTGAAGAAGATGCTTCAAGGAGTAGCAGTGCAAAAGAGTGTACAAAAGGGTAACGAAGCCCTCCCTAAGTAAAGTTTGCTTTACACTGATAAGTTTGTTCGTTTTGTAGAGCACGGAGATTTTTTACAGAAGAGATTTTTTTTAAGATTACTGAAAGATATAATCACGATACCAAAAGGCCGGTATCCACTAAACAGTATTGTGTCAAGGTATTGAGACCCCGGCCTAGACGTCGCATGGCTTGTCTTGATACATTGACTGGTTAGACGTCATAAAAATCTAAAAATTTAAAATGATGCGTTGATATCAGCATCGAAATGCCATATTCACAATCGAGTCAAGTCCTTTTGGAAGATGTGAACACTGTCGACGGGCGGGTATTCTTCCCAGAGTAAAAAAAGGAAGGTATCAATCTTGTCATCGAGGCAAGCTTCACTCCTCAAAATGACGATATGGATTAAACGACTATATGCCGAAGGGGCTGAGTCGTTATTCATATATACAGCCAAAAATAGATAGCATAATTCTGAGGTTGATGTCCACAATCGTTGAAATACGAATGTGATTCCTACCTTAAGATTTGCGGTCGCTACTGCAGTTTATATGAAGTTAAGGTAATCATGGTTTAGGGATAGTAGTAGTCATGAGAAAAGGCTCCGCACTTGAATATGCAGTAGTTAACTTGAATATTCTGACTAAATGTTGTAATTCTAGACACTGAGGTTAATAGTCATCATGCAAGGAATATGATACTGCACTCTGATGTGCAATTTGCATTTGGTATTTTTTACTATAAGTGATGTAGTCCCGAACGGGTATACCGCAAGCTTCGTATGAGGATAACGATACAGTCGAAACCAGATTTGCAACAGTCACCCCAATATACGAAAATGATGTGAGTCCAAATTTTCAGGGGTGGCGGATGTCATAAGAAACAAAAATGACCCCGCACTTGAAAATATGGTTTTCCTTAGTAGCATCTTGCTTACGAAAAAGACAACCGGACTGGAATGTGTAGGTTTCAGAAAAGATGCGGTATAGCCTGACCCAGATCTCAACAGAAGTTATCATTGAACGATGAAAATATCTGAAAATGACAAAAAAGGAGCCGGTCAAAGTATCATGATTATTATCCAGAGTAGATCATTTTTTCAAAAAATACACGAAAAACACACACTTGTAGGAGAAAAGAAAGAAGACGGACAAGCATTTGCGAGAAGACAGATATAATGTCCGAAGATGACTTCAATGTCAACAAAACGGCAAAATGCCACTCAGGTATGACTACACTAAAATCAAAATTTCCAAAAGACTAACACGCAAGACTCAACATTTGGAAACGAGCTAGAAGCTACCGAAGATGGAAGCAAAAGCCGGATTCATAGTATGCGGAGCGTACGTGGAACTTTTTCTTGGGGAGCTGGTCAAAAACCGTGTACTAGAGTCAAGATTTCTACACTAGGGATTGGAGACCACTTCAAGCATCAACACTAATAAGTCCTTTCCAAAAACCGCCTCCGGTTCGGATTTTTCAATCGGAAATAGCCAAGGGGATTCCCACATAAAGGGATATTTATTTTTGGACTATCGAGTCGAACTATAATTGGCTTGATTCCCAAAGCCAAGGATATGTAGGCTACTCAAGTTTCGAGGATCGGCCATATCCCTATAATTATCTCGGGACACCTCGAGGTAGCTTAACGAAACTTCCTAACTTTATAGTCCTCATAGAGTCAGAACTACAAACAACCTGAATTCTCATGTAACCTGAGCTATGTAAGAAGTCCAAAACCGAGGTCCAGCCATACTTTCAAAATTTTGTGCAAGAAGGGCTGTAATTTCTATTATTCAGTAAAAATTAGGTTTGTCAAATTCGTAGCTCAAGGATGGCCTTGCCATCCCTAAACTTCTAAGGGGCAATTGTTGACACCTAATTTTCACCTCATAAAACGCACATTTTAATTTTCAAATTTCCCGAGTCCAAGACGGAGTAAGGATGCCCTATAAAAATTAAAAATCTAGAAATCTCGAGAAAATTTCAAAAAATTGACGTTTAATTATTATTTCCATAAAAATTAACAATTACAAGAAATTACGAGTTATTTACTTTCGCAAACGTAATTTGAAAAGATGAGACATATTCCGCTCTGTCTAACTTGGGAAAATTGCTAATTAAAAATGACGTATAAGTAACGACTCATTTTGACCTCATTTTTCACATTCTTGAATATCCTCTGGAACTATATCAATATTAGGCTTGTTTTGAAGCTAATATTTTCAATTTGCGAATTTTAAACTTTTATTAGCCTAGATAACTATTTTATTTAGTTATATATGTATTTATATTACTTAGTTATTGTTTGACTTAAATTGGGAAGAGATCTAATTTAAAACTCTAAAAAACTAAAGGGAGGGAGGGGGGGGGGGGGGGGGGGGGGGGGCGAGGAGTTTAAAAAAATAAAGAGGGAAAGTTTATTTTTAATAAACTTCCACGCCCACTCTTTATTTTCCCCTTTGCCCGATCACCCCTTCCTCGTATCAGGCGATTTTAGGCGGGTAGGGTTCCGCCATTGGCGGTCCACCCACAGCGATTTATAGCCATTTTGGCCAGATTTTTGAGGGTTTTTATTCCTTATCATGAGTTTTCGTGATTCCCAGGTTCATTTTCCTCGAATATGTGTTTTTATACCAAATATATGCAGTTGCTCTAGGTTCCTTCATGCTATGGTTGCCATGGGCAGATCCATGAGCTCTTTGCCATCTTGTGCCCCATAACACTTAAGGAAGGAACCTAAGGGGGAGTTTCCAAAGTGGGTTAGTGGTACGATTTTTGGGGGATTCTATCTTGTTTGTACTATGATACCATTAGAATGTAGCATTTTTGTTTTATTATTGACAAGGCATACTATCCTATTTTTTTATTCGAAAATTTAGGGTACAATTAGTGAGATTCTAATTGTCTTATGTGATTTATATGAAGTTTTGTTGGATATGGCACGAATTAGCATAATTTGCTGGATTTTTTTTTTGTCTTTTACTGAATTTTAAAATTGTTTGAATTAGGGTTTAAGAATTGGGGGGAAACTATCTGAAATTCTTTCCATTTCTATCCCTAAACCCTATTCTAGTGTTATAAATAGAAGAGTTTTGTTGCCATTTGAGGGGACCTTTTTTTCAGAAATTTTTGGAGGATTTGAAAAGGGTTCTCCAATAATTTAAGCCTTCTACTACTAAAAATACAATCAATGTACTATCATTATACCAAGAAATACTACAATATACCAATATACTATATCATACAATCAATATACTAGCCAAAAATAAAAAACTAGGGGTTGTTTTTCAAAGGATAAGTGTTGGTGTTGAAGTGTGTTGATCTAGCCCCTCGCCTTTGATCTATTGGTTTCCCTAGAAAAGGTAATACCCTATACTAGTTCATCTTCTTCCTGTTTTTCAATCTATTTGATGCACTATCTTGTTCATATTTGATTTTAAAGTTGTTTCAAGTTGCTGTTTTTAGAATATAGCTTGTATACCTGAAATAGTACTGTTTATGTTAATGTAAAAGCTGATTGGTTACTGTTTCATTGAAACTTCAAGGCTGCTATGCTATAATGCTAGTATAATGTGGCTTAAAAGGATTTTAAGTGTCAATTATTAGGTAATAAGGTTAAAACAAGTTAAGAAGAAGCAAATGTTGGTTCTAATTGTTGTTTACTGTTTCATTGAAATTTTTTGGTCTACTATGTTATAATAATAGTTGTAATGGAGTTTAAGAGTTGTTAAATGTTAAGTTGCTAAGGTATGAAGGCTAAAACAAGTAAAAATGAGTTAAATGTTAGCTTAGGTTCTTGTTTACTGCTTCATTAGTTGATCTTAAGGGATTGGGGAGCTATTCTTCCATCTTAGTGACTGCTCGATTATTGTTCTGTGATTTCTGAGCATCCCCAGTTTTGTTGTAACTACTTTAGTGCATTTTATGCATTAACTTGACTAGACTTGTTTAAAGAAGGTTTTAAGTCACTATTCTTATAGAATAATAGTTTGTATACATGTATTAATGCTATTTATGCTAGTATAAAAGTTGTCTAGTTGTTGTTTTATAGAGTTTGACTTATTTGTATATTTAATGTGGTTAACATTTTCTTAAAGGCTGCTTAGTAGTTTGTGTGTTGGTCTGATAAAGCTGCTATGCTATAATGTTACTATGATGAGGTTAAAAGGACTTTTAAGTATTAATTGGTAGATTTAAGGTTAAAGTGAAGTAAAAATGAAGTAGGTGATAGTTTTGTTTCTTGTTTATTGTTTCATTTGTTAGTTTTAAGGGGCTGGGTGATATCTTTCCATTTTTTGAGATTGTTTAGTTACTGTTCTGTAGTTTCTGAGCACCTTCAGTCCTATTATGGTTATTTAGTTCATTTTTCTAAGTTTGTTGGATGGCCCATAATGAAGTATAGATCATTTGGTTTGCCTTATAGATGTTTTCCATGTGTTTGTCATCTAAAACTACTTAGGGTCTTTTAAAATAAGCCTATGTTCTTGTATCTACTGATTAGTAATTTAGGTTTAGTCTAAATGATGTTTTGAAATGGCTCTAAAATGTTCGAGTGATCTTTAAATAAGAACTGGCCCCCTGAAAAAGAAGGAATTTAAGTCTTTCTCTTCCCTGAAAAAGAAGGAAGTGGTCTGTTTGAGTATATTTTTTGAAGATTGTGAGGTCTGTCACTTGTTTTAGACTTATATGACCCTCTATGATCAATTTAGACTTAAAAAGACCTTGAAAATCTGAAATATGATACTTGGCCCTATATTTTTTACATGTATTGAACTAGAAGGTATTTAGGCCTTTGGTTTTATTGTCCTATCTATGTCTATGCTGAACTTGTTCTCACTCTTTTAAGATTGATTCTTTAAAAAAAAAAAAAAAGCTTTGCAAAAAATAGTTTTCAAATCCCTAAACCAACAAATCTGTCTGTATAATCTTATGAACCTTTAAAAAATTTTAAACCTCTAATTCCTCTATTCTTCACTAAATGAATGATAGGATAACAAGAAGAGGATTTGTATATATTTTTTTTTTGACTGTTTGGCTTCACTTTTATGAATTTTGTCAATTTTAGATCTTGCTAGGCACTTGAAAAGTAAAAATCATTCACTTGTTTGCTCTGTGAATCATGAAACTACTAAACATGGTTTGAAGTCTTCTAAAAACTGAGAGTTTTTGTTGTAAAAAAATCAAGACTTGAAAAGCTTATACTGATTTTGGGAAAGTCTAAGTCATGTTTGGTCTTTTGTGCGTGCTGATCATTTGTTTGGAGAACTATAATAAGGAAATAAATCATGAAAAGTAGAATAATTGATAGATAAGAGGCTAGGCTAGATGTTTTTAGTTTGTAGTGTGATGTTCATGATTCTACTGTAACTTATCCTTTCATCCAAACTTGTTTTCTATGTGCTTGATCCTAAAACTTACATATTCCATTCCCTACTTATCTTTTGAACTTTATGTGTTTTGGATGGTCTAAAACTGAATCTAAAGCTTAGCTTGTATCTTCTTTGTTCACCATATGGGCATCGGGCCATTTCTGTGCATTATCTTTAGTTGCATACCTACTATAAACTTGTCAAAGTTGGAATTTATCATGCCTAATGTAATGTTAAAAA
This sequence comes from Lycium barbarum, assembly GCF_019175385.1. Taxonomy (NCBI): domain Eukaryota; kingdom Viridiplantae; phylum Streptophyta; class Magnoliopsida; order Solanales; family Solanaceae; genus Lycium; species Lycium barbarum. The sequence goes on along the minus strand of NC_083343.1, from coordinate 95,043,948 downwards.
TCAAAGATGCCTTAAGATGAGTAAGTTTAGTATCTGTATTGGACTTTGTGACTCTGCTTAAGCCCTTTTGTGGCTTAAACACATGATTTCCACCCTCATTTGTTTGTTTGCAGTCTTGATATGTTTGAAAATAATGCTCTAAGTCTAAAGATATTTTCATGCTCCTTTCTTTTGTAAGTTTACTGATTCTGTCTTGACTACCCTTTATGGCCTATAAGACCTTGCTTGGTCCCGCATTTGTGTTTGGACCTATCTGTTTAATTATGGGATTGAAACTATGTTAAACCATCATTTTTAAAATTCTGCAGATGTTCCTATAAGATTGTTTATAGATTAAAGTGATCCTTGAATTATTAATTGAGACCTCTGTGATCAAATGATAGAACTTAGACTAGGATCTAGAGAACCTGGGAAGTAATTGGTGAGCCTGCACCATGTATTGTTTGATACTTAGACCCGCTTAAGTCAAAACTGGTATAAAGAGGACCTTAGATCCTAAACTAGTCTCTGTGACTTTTTGGTAAGTGAGGAATAGGCTCAAAAATGGCTCTTTGGCATTGGTTTAGCTTTTTATTGACTAAAAAATGAACTCTTGATCATACAATTCATTGCCTTTCTCACTTAGCTACTGATTTCCTCTAAAAAGCTAGGAATTAGGACCATGAGTATGTTCATTGTTGCCTCTACCTTGTTCTTTTCCCCTTCACCTCTTGGTTCTGTACTTCTTTGCCTCATCATTCCTCCACTATTGCTGCTACTTGTTTTGCCATCTTGAAACCTGCCCTGCTCGTCTTAACTGTGCCACCACTGTTTCTGAACTTTTACACTTAATATGCCTTGCACCATAATTCTTATCATTTCTAAAACTACCTGATTCATCTGTTTCTGTGACTAGTTGAGGTATTCTGTGACCTTTCTGCGTTATATGCATTGAAAATTGACATTAAGTTGCATTATTATAGAACTCTTTGCTTGCTTGATTTGCCTGGGCTGGTAACTGGAACTTGACCTTGAAATTGGGTGGATTTCTGGGGAGGTTTATGGCTTGCATATAACCTGAATATGGTGTTCAGAGTTGAGGTTAATTGAATATTGCAATGTATATCAAGTGCATATGGGGGGTATGCCCTTCAAAAGGTTTTGTTCCTCATATTTTAGTCATATCCTAGTAAGTATATCATGTATATTACACCTTTGACACTTAGAAAAAATTGAGAAGAAATAGGTGGTAATATACCAGTGGTATATCATGTATACCACCCTTTTGATACTTAGGAAAATTTTATGAGAAAAATGGTTTGTGGTTTGGGCCAGCTATTAGCGTCTTCATGCTTGGCTTAGTATTACTACTATTTTGGGTCTATTATTTACTTAGGCCACCTGATTACCTACTGTTATCAGTTATAATAAATGGGCTTGGCCCAATAATATTGTAATTCATTTTTGGCTATGTAATAATTATTCTACGTTTCAAGTCCTAGTTAGTTCAATTTATGAATGTATACTAATATTGTGCATACCCGTTTGCATCTTTGTGCACCCAAACCCGTGTTGGGCCCACTAATATATCTAGATCGAATCAACCCAACTTGGAGCGAAATGGAGCATACGTTGGAATTAAGATGAAACTGATTGCACAAACATTTTCCTTTTTGGGTTTGGTCAGCCCAAATTCTCTATCTCATTTAAATCACGTACTTTAAATTATTATTTGCATAATTATTGTGCCAATTGGAACCCTTATGAGATTGTCGTATTTTAAAAGTCACCAAAAATGAATTTGCCACAAATTTAAAACTAGTTCTAAGGTATTAATGCAAGTTGGGACTGATTTGATTAAAAGGACCATAATTGCTGATTTTTATGAAATTTGGGACTGATATGAACATTTATGAAACCTGTGGACTTATGACATATGGACTGATTTGGACCAATATTCAAAACTTGTTGGACTAATTGTGATTATTTAGACTTAGACAATTTTTTTTTTTGACTAAAACTTGGCAAAAGATAAAATAAAAAATGGACTATACATATGTAGAATACTATATAGACTATAATAGTATGCGTAAATTATTTTCTTTAAAAACAATTTTCTATGCTTAAAAAATATTTTTCCAAAACTATTTGCTGGGTAGACTTACGTAGAGTGCTACTTAGGCTAAGAGCCTTCAGGTATTAGCCTAAGTGTTCTAGTCCGACACACTAAACGCCCAATTTTGGGCAAACTTTTACCACGTTTGTTTCTTGAAACGTGGTATATTTCGCATGAATGACTAAAATCTTTTGTTGCGGAAATATAAGCCGAAACAATTTTTACCATAAAACTTTATATCTACAAAGGCATACTATTAAAACCCGTAGGTCAACCGTATTTTACGGATCCTTAATACCGGGGTGCCTAACACCTTCCCCGAGGGATCACCAGAACCCTTACCCATACTTTGGTTAGATTAGGAATCTTTTAAATTTAACCATTTTTGAATGAACCCTTTTCGAACTAGTTTTTCTAATTTTCTAAAAATTAAGTGGCGACTCTAAAATAAAGTCCATTTAGAGCACCATCCACTTAGAAGTACATTTTTTTTTTTGCTCGGTACAATTGACAACTGTACTTCCCCGAGACACTTTTCTTTTTAAATGAGGTAAGTGCAAATATGAATTGGAAAAAAATATGACTCGCTACAACAGCAGATCGCTATGGCTCAGCTCCAAAACAAAGCAGTATGGCAAAGCCAAATTAGCTTACCGAACCAAGGCGAAAAGAGTCTCGAATAGTCGAGAGCGATAGTGGATCTGGGGCTGGTGCATCTACTGAGGTTTTGAAAATGCTTGACATGTTGGCTAAATGAGTTGAATAAACTGAAAAAGGGTGGAGACATATAACTCTCTGGTGGATCAAATCTCGGGCGCACCCCCAATCTTGAAAGGACCGGACTCGAAGAGATATATCCAAAGGCCTTTTCCACCGAGTGCGACCCTGAAGTTGATACCGAAGAGGTTCAAAATGTCTGATATTCCGAAGTATGATGGGATGACAAACCCACAGGAGCATGTGATTTCATATACTTACGCTATAAAAGGCATTGATGTGGAAGAAGATGAAATCGAATCAGTGTTGTTGAAAAGGTTTGGTGAAACATTATCGAAAGAGGAACTGAATTGGTACGATCATCTGCCCGAGCATTCCATCACTTCTTTTGGGATGCTCTCAGATGCGTTTATCAAAGCCCATGTTGGTGCCAATAAGGTACAGGCAAGGAAAGCGGACATCTTCAAAATCACCCAAAGAGATAACGAGCTACTCTGAGAGTTCATGAACAGGTTCCAAAGGGAACGAGTGGAACTCCCTCCAGTCCCGGAGGAGTGGGCAGCTCAAGCCTTTACTAAAGGTCTCAACCTACGAAGCTCAACGACCTCATTCAAATTAAAGGAAAACTTGTTGGAGTATGAAGCAGTAACTTGGGCCAATGTTCATAATATGTACGAATCTAAAATGCGGGTGGAGGATGATCAACTTGAACTTCCCCCCGGTCTGATAAATGGAAGTAAGAATTCTGAGAAACCTAGGAGGAATTCAAAACCAGAGATAAGATCATTGAAGTTCATCGAACGATAGATATCGACCGTATGCTCAACCGGAGAAATCCAGCTTTAGGTCGGATAAGGGAATAAGTGTCCATGGCCATCCTTCAAGCAGAGGTGATAGGCGAGCTGATAGCTGATCAAGCAGTCAAGGTTTGCTGTTTATAGGTGACTCCGGTGGGTCAGCTAACAATGGGGACATTTCGAGGTTACCAGAGCACAACTTCAACATTAACGCGACAGATGTCGTCTCAGCTATTGGCCATATCAAAGATGTCAGGTGGCCGAGACCATTCAGATCTGATCTAGCTCGAAGGGATCCAAGCGTAATACGTGAGTATCATGGGACTCATGGCCATAGAACCGAAGATTGTCGCCAATTGAGGGAAGATGTGGCTCGATTATTAAAAAACGGCCACCTTCGTGAATTCTTAAGTGAGCAGGCCAAAGGTCACTATAAAGGTAGGGAAAATCACAAGCAGATCGAGCCCATGGAGTCACAACATGTGATCAATATGATAATTGGAGGAATGGATATGCCGCGAGGACCGGTGATGAAGATGACAAAGGTTTCAATCATTTGACAGAAGCAGACCATGGATTATGTACCCGGGGGATCTATTTCCTTTAACGATGAGGATGCACAGGGCATCATTCAACCAAACAATGATGCGATGGCAATTTCTATCCGTATTTTTAAATCTCATGTTAAATGTATTTTGAGTAACCCGGGTAGTTCAACCAACATTATCCAATGGAGAGTAGTGGAACAACTGAGGTTGCTGGACCAAATTATACTGGTAGCTTGGGTTCTCAGTGGATTCAATATGGTGAGTGAAACTACTAAGATAGAAATTTCTTTGCCGGTCAACATCAACAGAACTATTCAGCAAATTGTGTTCTATGTCTTCGAAGGCGAGATGAAGTATAATGCACTATTCGGCAGATTGTGGATTCATATCATGAGGGCATTACCATCGATGCTGCATCAGATGTTACAATTCCCAACTTTGGAAGGGATAAAGACAGTCCGTGGTGAACAACCCGTAGCAAGAGAGATGTTCACGGTCGAGGAGGCGCCCCTCATCCTGGAGAAATAGGTCCAAAGAGCTGTTGAATCAACCAAAGGCAAAGCTACTCAATAGCAATTAAAGAATTCAGGGCCGGACGAAGAAAGGGAAGAGACAAGCCTGAGTTTTGAAGAAGATGATTTCGGTGTGCCCAGATCGTTTGTACTACAGGATGATTGGGACGCAACGAAGTCTACCGTAGAGAAGTTGGAACAGATTATCTTGTTCGTACACTTGCCAGATAGAAAGGTATACCAGGGCACGGGGTTAACCTCGGAGCTCAGGTGCAAATTAATTAAATTTCTTCAAGCTAATGCCGATTGTTTTGCTTGGTCCCATTTAGAAATGACAGTTGTGCCACCGGAGGTGACGACGCATAAGCTCAGCCTCGATAAAAAATTCACTTCGGTTAAATAGAAAAGAAGACCGATGGCCGAAGTAAAGCATGCCTTCGTCAAAGATAAGGTAACAAAGCTTTTTAAAATAGGTTCTATCAGGGAGGTTAAATACCCAGGCTGGATAGCTAATGTCGTCGTTGTGCCGAATAAAGGTAATAAATTTATAATGTGTGTTGATTATAAAGATTTGAACAACGCCTGCCCGAGGGATTCATTCCCTTTGCCTCACATTGATCTAATGATTGATGCGATGGCCGGGCATGAGATGTTAAGTTTTCTCGATGCCTACTTCGGGTACAACCAGATTCGGATGGACTTGGAGGATCAATAGAAAACTTCTTTTATAACCCGATATGGAACTTATTGCTACAATGTAATGCTGTTCGGATTGAAAAATGCCAGAGCAGCTTATCAACGCCTAGTTAACCGAACGTTCGAACAATAGATAGGTAAGACAATAGAGGTTTACATTGATGACATGTTAGTTAAGTCCCTAGAAACAGAGGACCATTTAAAGTATTTGCAGGATACCTTCGATATACTTCGCAAGTACAACATGAAGCTAAACCCAGAGAAGTGTGCCTTCAGAGTTAGATCAGGCAAGTTTTTGGGCTTCAAGGTGTCGAACCGGGTAATTGAAATCAACCCGGACAAAATCAAAGCTATTGAGAACATCGACGTAGTGAACAACTTGAAGGCAGATAAAGGTTAACTAGAAGAATAGCAGCTCTGAGCCATTTCATTTCGAGGTCATCGGATAAAAGTTGCCGTTTCTTTTCTTTGCTGAGGAAAAATAATGACTTCATGTAGACACCGGAATTTAAAAAGGATTTGGAATATTTAAAACAGTACTTGTTAATTCCACCTTTGCTGCACACACCGAAGGCAGACAAATAATTGTTCCTGTATTAAGCAGCATCCGAGGTTGCGGTAACCGGCGTTTTGTCCGAGAAGAAGGAGGTACACAATTCCCTATCTGTTATGTAAACAGGACATTAGGAGATGCGGAGACCCGTTATCCGCACCTCGAAAAATTAGCTTTGGCCTTGGTAAGTGCTTTAAGGAAACTAAAGCCTTATTTTAAATGTCACCCCATATGTGTAGTAACTACTTACCCGTTAAAAAATGTCATGAATAAACCGGAGCTGTCCGGTAGGTTGACTAAATGGGTTGTAGAAATTAGCGGTTATGATATCGAGTATAGAAATAGAACGACTATTAAATATCAAATATTAGCTGACTTCGTAGCGGACTTTACCCCCGCAATGGTTTCTGTTAACCTCGGGAAAAACCTCAGGGATCTAGACCCTGTATACAGATGGTGCATCGAACCTAAAGGGGTTCGGATTGGGTACTGTTCTTAAGGCCCCCGCAGGCGACATTATTAGACAATCAATCAGAACTTTAAAATTGACTAACAATGAAGCCGAGTATGAGGTTATGATTGCAGGTTTGGAATTGGCTCGAAGTTTAGGGGCTGAAGTCATCGAAGCTAAGTGTGACTCCCTTCTGGTCGTAAACCAAGTCAATGGTGTTTTCGAGGTCAAAGACGAACGAATGCAAAAATACTTGAAAAAAACTCAAGTAATCTTGCACCGGTTTAAAGAATGGACTATGCAACATGTACCGAGAGAACAAAACAACGAAACAGATGCACTGGCTAACTTAGGTTCGTCGGTTGAAGCGGAGGAGTTCAATTCTGGCATGGTCATCCAATTGATGAACTCGATAGTAGAAAATGGCCACGCAGAGATAAATGAAATGGGTCTAATATGGGAGTGGCGCAACAAATACATAGATTACTTGCGAGAAGGAAAGCTCCCGATAGACCCCTAAGGAATCGAGGTCTCTTCGAACTAAGGTTACGAGATTCTGCTTGGTCGATAACCAATTGTATTGTCGATCTTTCTACAGACCTTTGGCTAAGTGTTTGGGGCCCGGAGAAATGGATTACGTGATGAGGGAGGTTCACGAAGGAACCTGTAGTAATCATTCGGGTGCTGAAGCCTTGGTCCGAAAGATAATCAGAGCGGGATATTACCGGAACTGGATGGAGGAGGACGCGAAAAACTTTGTCTGAAAATGTGATGGGTGCGAAAAGCACGCACTGATGATACACCAGCTGGGGGAGTTGCTGCATCCAGTTTTGTCCTCTTGGCCATTTATGAAATGAGGAATGGATATTGTCGGCCCTTTGCCGTGGGCTCCAAGTAAGGCTCGATTTATTTTATTTATGACTGACTACTTTTCTAAATTGGTTAAAGCACAGGCTTTCAAGAAAGTTAGAGAGAAGGAAGTCATTAACTTCATTTGGGACCATATCGTTTGTCAGTTCGGCATTCCAACCGAGATAACTTGCGATAACGGTCGTCAATTCATAGGCAATAAGGTTAATGACTTCCTCGAAGGATTGAAGATCAAAAATATTTTATCAACTCCGTACCACCTGAGTGCAAACTGACAGGCGCAGTCAACAAATAAAACCATAATCCAAAATCTGAGAAAGCGGTTAGAGTTGTCAAACACAAGTGGAAGGAAGTTTTGTCGGGGGTATTATAGGCATATAAAACGATATCAAAGTCAAGTACCGGAGAAACGCCATTTGCCCTAGCTTATGGGGATAAGGAATTAATTCCTGTAGAAGTTGGTGAGCCAGGCCTAAGGTTCTAGTATGCAACAAACGATTCAAATAAAGAGGCTATGGCCGTAAATCTTGACTTAACGGACAAACTACGCGAGAATGCACTGGTTCGTTTAGCAGCTAAAAAACAGCGGATGGGAAGATACTACAATCGTAGAATGAACCTTCAGTATTTCCAAGTTGGGGACCTAGTGCTTCGAAAAATTACCCTGCACACTAAGAATCCCGATGATGGAAAATTGGGTCCGAACTGGGAAGGACCGTATAAGGCAACCGAAATAACTGGCAAAGGATCATATCAATTGGAAACTGGAGATGGCCAACAGCTGCACAACAACTAGAATGTAGCACACTTAAAGAAATACTATTGCTAAGGTATGATCTGTTAACCCTTTATGAGTTCCAATAATTATCACCTTTCTTCTTCGCTGGGTCAAATCGAAGTAAATTCGAAGGTATAGAATTAGGTCTGAAAACACGTGTTGCACTCTTTTCCTTAGCTCAGTTTTATCCCAAAGTGGGTTTTCCGGGAAGGTTTTTAACTAGGTAACAAGTAGAACGTGTTACCTTAGTTTCAAAGAACGAGGCCAAGTGTCGTGAACTTGAAGACCGGCAAACTACTGGGGTCTGGATATTCAACAACATCATTTTCGTGTAGTGTTTCTCCATTCATTTTCCATGAAGAAACACTAGGGGACTATGATACCCTCGCCAGGAACTACAAGACCGGACAAAAGCTCAAAGAAGCAAAGTAAGAAACGAAGTCAACATCGAAACAATTTTTGTTTTCTTTTGGAATTGACCGAACCTTCTATATTAGGTTTCCATGTAAGGGCCAAACGATCGAATGAATCATGACCATATAGTGTTGCTACGGCAAAAGCAGAAGGAGTCGGATGAAGTCCTTAGTTTTTGTATAAAACAAATATTTGAAATACGAAGAGAAATACTTTTGAAAAGTACATTTCAGATGTGCTCTTTTATGAATGATACCCTCGACTAGGGACTGTCGTCGCAAAATAGACGAAGGAACGAAGGTTTTAATTAACCGAGCCCAATTTACAAAGAATTTAAACAGTTGGAAGAGGGTCGAATAATTAAAGACCTCGACTTAAATGCCCAAAGTGATTCGGAGACGTCTGGATTCACAAAGCATAAAAAGGCTGCCACAGAAAAGTCACCAATAAGTTATCGGTCAAAACAAATCAGTTAAAGTAAAGCCCAAAACTCATAAGTTAAGATTGGCTCAATTTTCTAAGAGAAAAACTGTTAAGGGCTTAAGGTCGAACCTTAGCCATTTTTTATGAAGCAAACATCAATACGGGACAATATCATAAATTATATCCACCTCAAAGATAAAAAACAAAAAACATACGGGCAAAAGGAAATGCGAATTTTATATATTAGCATAAAGGGCCGAAGCTTTACACTTGATCAAGAACCAAAAAAAGTTCCTATAAGCCCTATCTACTCCGTCACAGAAGAACCTGAGTCTTCAGAGCCGGAGTTTTCAAGGTCTTTCTCAGAGCTATCCTCGAGTGCCTTCCTATCCCTATCCTCGATCATCTTTGCATCGGTTATATGAGCAGGGATATCTTTAATGCCCCGATGAACCACCTCAAGTGTTGACCTTCGAGGCCTCCACTACTTGAGTTCTACTAGAAGGGTGGAACGAGCCTCGGTAGCCTCAATTTCTTTGTGGGCTTCCTCCAGGTTGGCATGAGATTTCTTTAGTCTTTCCTCCATCTCGAACTTCATATCGCTCAGAGCGAGCTGAACCTTGCTGGAATCTGCCAAATCTGCCTGGAGTGCATCATTAGCACGGACAGTGGCCTCGAGATCACTCTTGAGTTCATCACTAATCCGGGCTAGAGTCTCGGCCTTTTCTTCGATAATCTTTAACGCGTCCTCCTCTATGGCTTTCTCGGCTTCAAGCTGCCTAAACGTCTCCTCCATTTTTACAGCACTACCTTTAACCAAATCAAGCTCTTCCCTCAATCAGGAGAGGGTAGCTTCAAACTCACCAAGTTTGGTAGCATATTCAGCGTTCACTTGGTTGAGATGTTTGTTATCCTCTTCCACGACTTTACTATTTTCGACTGCTTCATCGAGCTCAGTCTTAACCGGAGGATCTCTTTCTTAGCTGCTTCGAGCTCGGATTGGAGAGTCGGAGGAGCAACGACTTGGCTCAGTTGATCCTCTTTTTGTTGTAAGAGAAGTTTGAACTTCTCCGTCTCTTATCCCTAAGCATCTAACTAGGCTGTAAGTTGTCTATCTCGTGAAGGGCTTGGAGGAAACCTTCATTCACAAGCACAACACTCTGCAAGAACAAAATAAACAAGGTTAAGATATCGACAAATAATGAAAGTTACACCAGATTAGTTTAAGTTTAAACTTATTAGGAGGGCCAGGTAAGAATGTTTACCCGGTTGCTGGCACGCATACCCTCGTTTAAAAGGAACTGCCACATGAGTCCCTTCATCTTCTCTTTGTCCAAATCTAAAATGAGAGGTCTTAGATAATTGACAACCCCCAAGGGGCGAGATAAAAAACTGCAGTCTTCACGGACGGTGACCATGGTCGACCTGGTCCTCTTCGGCTCTATACTTGGAGCCGGAAAAATATGTACAAGTATAGATCTTGCACCTGACTCAGTAGATAGACTAGCCCTCCTTGTAGCTCATGGGATAGGAAGATGGCCAAACCCTGAGGCTTCTACCGTTGCGGGAGGAGTATTGGCAAACAAATCATCAAGATTCTTCTGTTTTGAACACGGAGCAAGAGGAAGAGGTGAAGTTATCTCGACCCTTGATGGTATCTCAGCCGTAGTAGCCGTTTCAGCCTTTTGGGGTACGTCGGCGGTTATAGTTGTTTCTGCCCTTGGAGGAGGTTCATCCATTGTCGTCGCCTCGGCCCTTGGAGCCCTTTTCACCAAAGGCACCACCTCGGGTGAAGTATCACCTGTAATATCAATAAAATCAACGGACCTTAGTGGAATTGGAGCTTTGATATATTCAGTTATTGGGGGGAAAGAAACCTCAGCCTCCCCACCTGTGACTGGGCTCGGCAAATCAACCACCGTACTCCCCTCCGGAACCTCGGTCGAAGCTGTCTCAGCCCCAATAGTAGCAGCAATAGAAGGCCCTGATACAACATTTACGATCCAAGCCTCGAGCTTCGGATGAACTGTAGCATCCTTCGAGCTTTTCTTTATTTTTCGACCTCTAGACTTGGTCTTTTTTCTTTTTCTTTTCAAGCTCGGCAATGAGCCGAGCTAATCCTGATATATCAAAATCTGAATCCGGTGTGGCAGGATCTTCTACTAGTGCAGGCCGTGGCATCGAAGAGCCTTTGCCTAAACCTGGATAGCGAAGGATTAAATCGGAGTAAAATTGAACGAAAGAGAATGACAAGAATTAAGGGAAGAAAAAGATACCGTGATTCTGTGCTATCCATCGGTCATGGGACAACTCTATCCATGTCCACTCTTCGTGCGGGTGTTGACCGATTATTGTTATGATCTATCTGGGAAATTCGAGAATCGCCTCCGGAAGCGATACATCGGCTGAAACGAAGGAAAAGGTTAGAAGAAATGCTCGAAGACATGTAAAAAGGAGATAAGCCCATAAAACTTACATTTGTCATTCCACCTTTAGGGGAAAGGCATGAAATCCACCGGTAGAATGTCTTTGGTCCTAACCCGAACAAAACGCTCGTGCCAACCCCGATCCCTGTTCTCATCGACACAGGAAAGAATGGGGTTCCTTCCTCGTTTAATGAATTTAATAACACCGTCGTGGAAGATCCTTGGGAAATACAACCGGATCATATAATGTAAGGTATAGTTGATTTTGGCATTATTAGCCAAAAGACGGAGGCAGGCTATGATCCTCCAAATGTTCGGGCCTATTTGAGCAAGACATACATTATATGTCTAGCACATTTCGAGGATAATCAGATCTATTAGAGGGTTAAGCTTTAGGGTTAAAGGATATGTGTAAACGTATAAAAACCCCTCCTTGAAGTCAGTGACTGACTCGTCTTCACCGGGAGTAAAAATATCTATGCAAGGGTTATCCCAGCCACAGTCAGTCCAGACTCGGCGAAGTTGCTCCTCTTCGAATAAGGATGGGTAATATCTCACATCAAAACCCTGGTCAGATTTCTTTACGGCCGTCTCAATGGAGAATTCGCAGTTGAAATTGAATTTTGAAGGGATTATGTCTTTGGCCATCGGTTCGAAGTAATAGTTTGTGTTTTGTCGCGGGGGCTGATAATAGGCTCGGTAGTCAGAGAAGAAACCAAAGGTACATTTTAGGAAGCAAAGTCGGTATCTGTTGCCATTTCCCAAGTTTGGATGATGAAGATATGAAGATTTGGGATGAAGTTATGAAGATTTGAAAGCTAAAATATGAAGATATGAAGATTTGGAGATGAACAAATGGAGTTAAGGAAGGTTTAAGAAGATTTTCCAGAAAATGAAGAAGGTTTTGGGACCCTGGATGAATTTTCTCGACAACTTTTCGAAGATATGAAATTTCGGAACAAGAAAAGATGAAGGATGAAAGAAGGGAGTGAAAAAAGAAAAGTAAAGAAATGAAATCACTGTGACTCTTTATATAGAGAAAATGTTGAGCCAGTTACCGAAGTCATCCAACCAAGAAGAGACACGTGTCCGAAGTCAGAGAGACGTGACATGACCCTGAAGCGGTTACCGAAGCCATCCAACTAGAAGGAGACACATGCCTGATGTCAGAAGGACATGTCATGAAAGGATGTTTTGTTTCCTGATTTTTTTCAAAGTAAAGCTTACTGGAGAAGCACCGAGGCAATCGTTCCATTTCCCTTCACTTAGACAAAACTTCGATCCGAGAAGTGTGGGGACTATCTGTCTACGGTAAAAACCGGAGCAACTTGTACTCCGTAAGAACCGGGGTAAAGTTTAAAGCCATCTGATATGTGATCGAGGAAGAGTAAGGTCATTGACAATCAATGGGAACGAAATTCGAGGGGTCATGAGTGCATTCAACTCTGTGTGGCTTCAAACTTATGAATCGACTGGATCAACCGTTACTATGGCTAAAGCACAAATAGATAGCTATGAGAATAGGTATATTTAATGCCCCACAACCTGTAAGTCAGGAGGCGGAATAGACAATAGGTAGGGGGTTCATTTGCTCTTATCCTGTCTAGATAAGGGTCTTTGCCCGGGACTTAGTTGGAAAGGTAAGTGTTGGGCATGTCCCTTGCTTGCGAACTTCTTTAGTAGGGTGGAGGTGCCATTCCTCCATCGAAGGCACTTTTGAACTGGCAAGATTCACAGCCCCTTTCTTTATGGAAGGAAGGAAGATAGGTCTAAGCTCGATCGGAAAAATCGAGGGTATGTTGATAAGTGCAGAAAACTCGAGCCTGAGGAGAGCACACTCAACATTGGCTCGGAGAATCCGTTATGGAACAGGCCATGTGTCATCTGACCATTCATCCATTTGCACTGATAACAGTATGGGTGTCAGACGGTACGGACGCAGCCTTATCCATTTTAGGGTTTTTCTAGAAGGGATTTTTATTACATTGTACTGAGGCCTATCTATTGTTAGCTATAAATAGATGTCTACCCCCATCTTTTTGAGGTTAGCTTTTTATCGTTCTCCACATTTGTAATCAGAAAAGTGGAAAGCCTAAAGTGGACAACGCAAGCCTAAAGTGGAAATAACGCAAGCCTAAAGTGGAAATAAAGCCCCCATAAGGTTAAGAAGGGTATTTAATAACACTAAGTGTATACCTTAAGTTTTTTGAATCATATGAATCGGCGGAAGTAAGTTCGTTGAAGAAATTGGAATTTGAGTCATATTTTGGGAAGATTTCATATCATTTGAGTTATACATTGCTTAACATTACCTTGAGGGTGAGTTATAGGTACCCTTAAATGGTTAATGGATTTTTATACAAGTGCCAAGAAGGTTCCATAACGATTGGAGGTCAAACGAATCGAAAAGAACGCATGTTCGCGAAACCGGAGAAATTGGGGCAATATGCGGCCACATACTCAGTATGCTGGGCTGCATATTGGCTGAAAACTCCGCATTTTGGGTGATCTTTCTGCCCAACATCACCCCCATGTTGTGGAGGGAGTATGCAGCTGCATACTTAGTATGCTGAGCCGCATACTCACCGCAACATGGAGCGGTGGGGCGAATTGGACAACTTTTTAAACCCCAAAGGACCCCATTTTTCACATTAGCTTCCCACACTTATTTCTCTATATTATTAGAGGGTTCTTGAAAGTTATTTAAGGTTCCACAATACCCCCAAAACCTTCCATACCATCAAGAGAGAAGATCAAACATCAAAACCTCAAGATAAATCCTTGAAAGATGAGGGTCCTTGCTTCTCTTCAAAGTTGTGATGAACTTGGCCGTGAAAAAAGTTGAGGAAGGTGAAGTTGCTCTATTATAAGGTATGTTCTTCCTATTATTTACATGGTTGAGATCATGTAAAGGTTTATTAACTCTTGGAAAGGAAAAGAATTAAAGTGCAAAGTCATGAAGTGTTAAAGTGAAGAAGATGACTATGAGATGAACTTGAAAAGGGATTTTGAATAAATTTGAGATTAAATTGAATATAACTTCTTGATTATGATATTGTGGATGTTATTATTGTTGGTTTGGAGTTGTTTTGTAATTTGGTGGAAGTCGATAAATTAGGGGAAGTGCTGCCCAAATTTCGATAGCTCGTTAATTACACTAGTTTGAACTTAAGAATGTTTTCAAGACTTAACCTTAGTATGAATCCTCTTGAATGTTTTGCGAGCTTGGGAGGAGAACGTTAAGTAGTTAAGGAGACGTAAAGGTTTGTGAAGGCTATTCTTTTCCTTCTTTTGGCATGTCTTTGATGTAAGTTAGACGTAATAAAAGTCTTAAGCTTGATTATAGTCATGATAGCCGAGAATGTCCTTCATTCTTATTCACTCATAGATAGTAGAGCTTGTAAGAATAATGAAGATTCATTTCGTACGTCTTTTGTATTCCAGATAAGTTGCTAGTATGTTCCAAGTTGACATAAGGCCAGGATGACATAAGGTATACGACAATAGTTGGGGCATAGAATTACCTTGCATTATTCAAGTGAATTCAAATACGTAGCTTAATTGAAAAGTTGTTGTTTACGAAACAAATGTAGGATTTGGTTCTCCAGATAAGGTATAGTTAATCAGATAACTTCCTAAACACTATGGTATACTTCCCTAGGGACTTATATGCACTTAGTATTCATTCGACATTTAAAAGTTAAATAGAAATGTGATAGTACTTTATATAATTTGAGGATGGGCAACATATACATTTTATATGGATCGGGTTGCACGTCACACAACATATACGCTATATACGGATCGGGTTGCACGTTCCGCAACATATACATTATCTATGGATTGGGAAGATAACGTTAAGATAATAAAATAATCAAGTTATAGCATTGCACATGAACGTAGTTGAGGCTTCCAGACTATAAGAGTAGACCTATACATATGTGTATACTAAGAGTACTTCGATAAGTCAAGGTGCCAGGTTATATTCTTATCTTCTGCTCTTATGACATATGTTTATTGTATTATGCTTCATACCTTATATACTCAGTACATTATTCGTACTGACGTCCTTTTGTTTGTGGACGTTGCGTTCAAGCCCGCAGGTAGGAAGGGGACGGATCAGATTCTTAGGTGCTTCACCAGCTATCTCTCAGGTGCGCTCCATTTAACTCGGAGATACAGTCTAGTGGTACTATTATTTTGTGTACATATGGGCATGGCGGGGTCCTGTCCCGTCCTTGTGATGTTATGCACTCCTTGTAGACGCTCGTAGACAGATGTGTATAGTTAGAGGTCCTATAACCTTATCGGTTCATTTCCTGTTTATCATTTTTGGCAGCCTTGTCGGCTTGTATACCTGTATATATATATATATATATATATATATATATATATATATATATATATATGGGCTTAGTTGATGATAATCATTATAGACAAGCTATTATTTTTGCGGATTTATGCTCTTTTAGATCATGATATTCATAAGCTATCTTTCATGGTCCACATAGAATGATAATGAGAAGTATGCTAAGAGGTGCTCGGTAGGTTAGCTCCGGGTACCCGTCATGGCCCTCCGATTGGGTCGTGACAAAAGTCGTATCATAGCAGTTTGTCCTAGGGTGGGTCTACGAGCCATGTCCAGTGGAGTCTTGTTTATGGATGTGAAGTGCGCCACACTTATAAACAAGAGGCTGTGGGGCATTTAGGAATGATTGACCTTTCTTCCTCATCACAGATCGTGTGATGGAGCCAGGATATAAGAATTTCCCTTTTCCTAATTGTGTGTTACGTTTTTAGCGTTTCCTGTGAAGAGAAAAGCTAGAGTGGCCCAGAAGGGCAAGACAGTAGAAGGTAGGAGGACTGAGCGGGAACTGTCGGCAGACATAGAGCAGAGTGAGTCCCAGAATGAGGTTCCATCTCGGACCTCTCATACTCTACCCATTTTAGAGGTGCACGAAAGAGCCTCAGCTCCAGCTCCAACACCCCCAGTTCCTCCATCGGATGCCTCGGGCCAGGAGATAAGAGAGGCCATTCTTTTGCTGACCCTGTTAGTAGCCGCTCAAGCTCAGCGGCAGGGTGCGGGCCATGGTGATATGGGTCAGAGTAAGAAGGCCAGGTTTTCAAGGTTTGACAGTGAGTTCATAGGTGGCCTAAGGCAGCAGTTCTCTAGACGCTCAGCTCATTTAGCAACTAGTGCGCCTTTACAGTTTCCTGGACCCAGGTTTGTTAGACCTGCTTGTTTTGGGCCAGCTCAGAGTCCCAGAGTTCCCAGTTCTCAGATTTGGAGTGGCTCTAGTCAGATGAGACCACCTATAGCACGATGTACTCAGTGTCGTAAGTTATATTGGGGACCGTGCCGATTGGGTTTAGATGTTTGTTATGCCTTCGGTGGGCCAGACCATATCAAGCGTGACTGTCCATCAATAGATGGAAGAGGCAGGGTCCAACAACTAGTTTTTCATTATCTGTACGGCCTCCAGGGCAAAGTTCATAGACACCAGCAAGCCGTGATAGGGGTAGATGAGGAGTGTCCAATTCCGGTGGCCCTCAGCATCGTATCTATGCATTAGCTGGGCGACAAGATCTTGTTGTAGCGGTTCTATTTTTTTCGATTCGTATTTGCACTTGTCTCATGTAAAAACAAAAGTGTCCCGGGAAAGTACGGTTGTCAATCATACCGGAAAAAAGGAAAAAATATACTTCTACGTGAATGGTGCTCTAAATGGACTTTATTTTAGAGTCGCCACCTAATTTTTAGGAAATTAGGAAAAACAGTTTGAAAAGGATTCATTTAAAACAACTAAATTTTAAAAGAAACCTAATCTAACCAAAGTATGGGTAAGGGTGAGGGAGATCCCCCCGGGAAGGTGTTAGGCACCCCCGTATTAAAGATCCATACAATACGGTTGGCCTACGAGTTCTAATAGTATGCCTTTGTAAACTGTTTATAGTGAAAAAATTATTTCGGCTTAAATTTCCGCAACAAAGAGTTTAGTCATTGATACAAAATATATCACGTTTCAAGAAACGAAAGTGGTAAAATTTTGTCTAAAATTAGGCGCTTGGGTTTCGGACTAGAACACCTAGGTTAACTCCCAAAGGCCTTTAACCTAGGTAGAACACCATGTAAGCCAACCCGAGTTTTAGAAAAGGTTTTTAGTTTAAGTTTTATAAAATCGTTTTTGGCATACTATTATTATCCATATTTTAACCATATTTTATATTTTTTAGATTTTTAGTCCAATTAGTCTAAAAAAACATTTTAAGTCCCTTTTGTCCAAATTGTCCGTAGGTACGGTCCCAATTTGTCCCAATGTCCATAAATTTGTCAAGTCATTTTTTGTCCAAAATCATGATTTGCATAAGAAATGTCCATTTTTATCCATAGGGCAGTTTTAGTCTAAAAATCTTTTTTTTTTTTTTGCACATTATCATTCATCAAAAATCAGTTTTTATATCTTAAAAAATAGTTTTTGGCAACTCTAAAAATGTGACAATTTTTAAAGGGTTCCAATAAACACATTTCATCAAATAAATAATATAAAGTGAGGGTGTTGGGCCTACCAAGCCCAACAGAAATAAAATGCAATTAAAATTAGTCCGCCCCAAATCCGCTCCAATTGCTTAGCTTGTCCATAATGAGGTCGACTCGATCTAAGTGAGTTGATGGGCCTTGTTGGACCCACCAACGAATGGGGGGTTTACAAATAAAAATGGGCATGACATAAATTAAATTACAACGCCAAAAATTAAATTACAATAGAATTGGCCTAGGCCCATAATTATTAAATTAATGGGGAGAGGGACAAATATGAAAAAGGGACATTTTTTAATATATAAATCGGCTGGAGCATCAAGCGGGCCCAACTAGCCCAACCATTAGAATAGGCATGAAATTTTCTAAGTGTCAAAACATGATATACATGGTATACTAGATGATATACTCTCACATGGAGAGCAAAACCCTTTAAAGGGCATACCCTCCATATACAACCAACATACACTATATACCCTTTAATATTCACTCTACATAAACCTCTTTTAAATACCCAAAGAAACTGAAAAAAAAAATCCAGAAATTGCCCTGATTTGCCAGGTTCGAAATATTCAGATTTTATCAAGCAATCAAGCATATAGGCAACTTAAGGTTATGGATTCTAAGCTAGCAAATTCAGACAAGCACAACAAGTAACAAACAGTTTTAGGCCAAAACAAATGCATATGAGGCAGCGTCCAGCACAGTGCACACATCATATTTTAGGAGTCAATTTCTCACTTTAAACTCATGATTAATCTAGACTAAAGTAAAGGCAACACTTAGTCAAATAAATCTTTTCAAAGTTCCAATTTTTAAGGATAGGTATACAATTTCCACAAATGCAGCTAGAAACAAAACTTTCAATCATGCTAAGCCTATTTTTTGACAGAATCCAGAGGCGATAACAAATAGAATGGTGTACCTAAAGTTAAAATCTAGGCTAGTGCCAAATAGGATCATTCAGAGGCAATACTCAGTTTCTTGAGATTTTAAAACTGCAATTCTCGGTCTGTTTTCAAAGTTCAGCTGCACATAATCTTCTAATGTTGACTAAGGGAATTAATCTTATAGGTCTTATAAAGTTTCAAGTAGGGAGGAGTAGGGATATCCAAGTGAAGACTACATCTAGCAATTACAATAATACAGAATACAAGGAGAAAATGCAGAACTACATTATACCCTTATGAGTTTTTCTAATCAAACTATGCCAACTCCAATCAGGACTCAGGAAATGCAGTGTCACTCAGAATCAATACAAGATAAGATACTAAGTAAAGGTTTAGGAACAGCTAAGCTAATCAACAAACAGGAAAAACATCTTCCTATTTTCAAACTTATAGCTCCCTTTCCAAGTTTCTTTCTAGCACAAGTAATAGATTTTCAGTCTTCTCATTTATCATTTTCAGTCTCTCAGCCTTTAGAACAAGTTCTCAGTTTTAAATGTGACAAAACAGTCAAAGAAAAGTAAAGGAAACATTTTCACAAGTATTCTAGGTAAGGCCTATGCACATACAATCTCCACTTAGTCTCAAGTCAATTTGAAGTTTTCAAAGATCCAAGATGTAGTGCATCCTCCAAAATAACAGGGATCCACATGTCTTTATACCAAAGGATTCAACTAATGCAATTTGAATCTTTACAGGATCCTATAATCACTATATATGCAATGCCAACTCTGATCCAATACCAGTTTTAGGCTAAATGTCAATACTATGAAAGAATTCTACCTAAGTGTAGGGTCTAAAAATGATAATTTTAGCTTAGTTCATCTCAGAATTAAACAGATAAGTCCAAACACAAATGCAGGATCAAGCAGAGTCTTTATAGGCCATAAAAGGTAGTCAAGATAGGATCAGCAAATTCAGAGGCAGCATAAGGAACATGAAACTTATCCTAGGTGCAGATATATCTAAAACTGCAATCATAGCGAATCACAAATGATAGGAAGCTTTTATAGGAGCAAATATAGGTCCAAAGAGTCCTCAATTATGGCCATAAGGGGTTCATAATACTATCCTAGGTTCAAAAATTGTCACATTAGTCATGTTTTAGTTCAAAAAAGCAAGCAGGGGTGGGAAATCATACATATGAACTAGAGGAATTCACAAACAAGTTATAAAGATAGGTATAAATAGGCAGATACCATGTTTGTTATTTCAAAGCAATTTTAGCTTTAGTTTTACCATTGCATTAGGTTCAGTCAAAAATTCAATGTGAACA
The DNA here is from genome assembly GCF_019175385.1 of Lycium barbarum. Taxonomy (NCBI): domain Eukaryota; kingdom Viridiplantae; phylum Streptophyta; class Magnoliopsida; order Solanales; family Solanaceae; genus Lycium; species Lycium barbarum. Next base: position 95,023,907 of record NC_083343.1, on the reverse strand, counting down.
ATTTCATAATGTAGTTTCAGAAAGAGAGATTTTAGTCAAAAGTTCAGTCTCAGTCCAAAATTCAAGTCAAGTCTTAAACTTTGATTGCAATAGATGTCACAAATCCTACAAGCTTAAATTAAATCTTAAGAGACAGTCTAGTCATAAAATAATTCTAAGTAACTTGATGTGATCCAACAATGCAGGCAAAGTATGTGTACTATGAATAGTAGATACACAACTAGATATAATGCACAACAATGGCCCAGTGTTCATATGGTGAATAAAGAAGATACGTGCTACTTCTCCTAAGTCACAAAATGATGTGCTCATAAGCAGTATAGGCCAACAGTGTATAATGAACAAGATATGTCGGTTGTAAGATCAAGTATGAGCAAGAAGGGAGAACTTAGACTATGGTTGCACCTAGTTTCAAATTTCCCTTTAGGTTCAATTTTAGTTTTTTTCCCTATATCCCTAACTTCTATTTAGTCTAGTAAGCAAAAGTATTCAAAGGCTACCTAATCAAATGTAACTCACAAAGCACATTACACAGTAGCCTTGACAATCAAACAAGTTTGAAAGAGAGAATAAGTCACAAAAGGGTCACAAACACAACCATAGTCCCAAAGATACTAGCCTAGCTTTCTAATCTTTACTTTCTTAAACAAGAAAATAGGTTCTCCTACTTCCTTTTATTTATTTCCTCTAACAGTTCTGAAACAAGTGGTAAACACACACAAGACCAGATAAAACTCAAATATTCCCAAACCCCAACAAGACAAGTTATAAATCTATCAAGGTTTTAGACAAATTTTAATTTTAGAGGCCTTAAGTCATACTTAGCAATCTCAGAATACACAAAGCAAACTAAGAGGTTCATTTATTACTTCTTCTAAAGATTAAGCAAGATTCAGAGGTTATAGAATGAATATAAATAAGGCAAGGCAGTCAGAGGAACATACAGGTCCCTATTACAATCTTTAACAATCATTTAGCCAAAATGTAGGAGGGTCAAAGGTTCAGGTTTAGAAAACTTATAGATTTGCAGATTTTTTGAGAACTATTTCTTGATTTAGATAGATTTAGATACCCTCTAGTCTAATAAATGTAGACAGCACAGAAACACACTATCATATTTCAAGCTTTCAAGTTATTTTTTAGTTTATCTCAGTCCCAAAACTTTTCAAGATCCAGAAAATATGTGGCAGGTTCTACCTCAATACCAACAAAACTTCATAGATGTGCACAGACAGGTTAATACAGAAGAATATATAGGCTCAAATGCCATTTTAACCACCAGCTCTTGACTGAAGACTATCTAACCATTTCGAAAGGTATTAAAACCATTTCAAGACTTCTTCTAAACTAGGCCTTGGCTATTAACAGCAAGTATGGGAACACAATCTCATTTTTTATGTTTTCAAAACATGGTTTTTAGAAAAAAAAACATTGACAGCCATCTATAGGACAAAACAAAAACTATCTATACCTTATTTAAAAACCATTGTATCCCAGATCAAACAAAACAAACTGAACTTAAAAGAAGTCAATACAAGATCAAAGGAAACACAGAATCCTTAAATAGTTTCCAAACACACAGAGTGAAAGATAATGCCGTAGAATCTCAACATAACCAATGTAACAGTAAACCAAGGTCCAAAACTAACATCCTACTCCATTTTAAACCTTATTTTTAACCCTACTACCTAATAGCTAGCATTTAAAATCTTTTGAACTTCATTATATTAGCATTATATCATAACAATCTTAAAACTTTAATGAAACAGTAGCCGAACAAGGTTTATATAAACATGAATAGACTTAAAACATGTATAAATGCTAGGTTCTTCAGATAGGAATAAAATTGAACATAGGCAAGATAATACATCAAATAAGTTGAAACAGGAATAAAAATGCACTAGAATAGGATAATACCTTTTTATAGGGCAACCCAAAGATCAAATGGAAGGAATTGGATCAACACTTAAACACCAACACTTAAATTTTTGGAAAATAACCCTTTTCTTTGAGTTTTTGAATAATATCAGTATCTTCAGAATAGACTCAATAGAGTATGTATTTGTAATGTTCTTATGTAGTATAGTAGTGATATATTGGAAGTGTTTCTATAGTATATAGGTGGTATATATTGAATATTTGTGGTATATCTGGTAGTATATAAGTAATGAAGGATTTATATGATTTTTAACACTTAGGATTTTTCAGCCCAAAAAGAGAGATCCTTCGAATGGCCATTTTCCTTCTATTTATAGGAGAAGAAATAGGTCTTAGGGACAAAAATGGAAAGGAAACAAATCCACAATAGAATTTCCCCCTAATTTGAAACCCTCATTCAAAAATATTCAAATTTCCAGTAAAAGGCAAGCAAATTCTTCAACAAATTCATACTAATTGTACTACTACCAATCAGAAAATAGAACATATCACACAATATAGCAAATTTATATCCTAAAATTCAAATAAAATTCCAACAAATCAGCAAAATACTAGGATAGTACCCCTGGTCATCAATAGGACAAAAAGTAGTACCTTCCAACATCTAAATTGTACAAATAGGATAGAAACCCCTAAAATGGTACTCAAATTGTACAAAATCTTTGGGGAAATTACCCCAGATCCTCTGTTTTTAGTACTGCTGCACAAGTTGGCCAAGGGCTAAAGGCCCTGCCCATGGCAACCACGTACTCAGAAGATCCGAGTAACATCCCAACTAAACCATTGAATTCGAGTCCATACAATGCGATATATATGAAAAATAACCTGGGAACTGTGAGAAAACAAGATAGAGGTTAAAAGCCCTCAAAAATCCAGCTAGAATTAGCCCTGAATCACCATTAATTGGTTGCAATCAAAGGAAACCCTAAATCGCCTCCAATATCGCCTTAGAAGAGAAGGAATGGTCGGGCAAAGAAAATGAAAAGCGGGGGGTGAAAGTTTTATTTTATTAAACTTTCACTCTCCCCTTTTAATAAACCTCCCCTCCTTAAAGTTTTTAAAAAGTTTTAATTAACCCCTCCCAACATTGTACTCATTAAAAAAAATACATGCTCTTTAAAACGTATTCGTCTAAAACATCCTCATAAAATAACTTTTGACGAAAACAAGACTTATAATACACAATTTTAAAATATAAGATTTAAAACAAGCCCAATATTGATATACTTCCGAGTAGTATTTAAAAATGTAAAAAATGCGGTCAAAATTAGCCGTAATTCATACATCGTCTTAATTAACAATTTTTCCGAGTAAGACGGAGCGGGACACATATATTCTTTTCAAATATTATTCGTGAAAGTAAATAACTCACAATTTTCTTGTAATTGTTATTTTTTATGAAATAATACTTAAATGCCCGATTTTGTAATGTTCTCGGGATTTTTGAATTTTTGATTTTTTAAAAGTGTATCTTTACTCCGTTTTGGACTTGAGAATTTTGAAAATTAAAATACGCGTCTTATGAGGTGGAAATTAGGTGTCAACACTTGAGTCTTCCCTTGATGTTGTCATAGGTATATTATAAGTATTCTCTTATGATATATATGCATTGATTGATCTAGGTTCTACGTGTCATATGTTACTCCTTATGTTGTTGGTCGGTTTGGGGTGACACCTGAGTCGATTAAAACCTTTTGAAGTATCTACACCGTTGGTGATCCAGTGATAGCTAAACTGATGTATAGAAATTGTGTGGTTGTAGTTTCCGACCAGCAGACAATGGCTGATTTCATTGAGCTGAAAATGGTATATTTTGAGGTCATTATGGGTATGGATTGGTTGGCCTCCGATTATGCCAATGTTGATTTCAGAACAAAAATGGTTAGTTTCCGATTTTCGGGAGATTGATTTCGTTCTTGATGTGTTACCGGATACTAAGCCCATATCTATTCCTCCTTACAAAATGGCTCCTACAGAATTGAGGGAATTAAAGGAGCAACTAAAATATTTACTCGAGAAAGGCTTATTTAGGCCTAATTCGTCGCCATGAGGAGCATCTGTGTTGTTTGCAAGAACGAAAGATGGTTCTTTGCGGATGTGTATTGACTACAGGCAGTTGAATAAGGAGACAATAAAGAATAAATATCCACTTCCAAGGATTGATGATTTATTTCTCAAAGATAGATCTGAGATCGGGGTACCACCAGTGAGAGTCAGGGAGGAGGACATTCTGAAGACAACCTTTAGAACTAGATATGGTCATTTCGAATTTTGATTAATGTCGTTTGGATTGACTAATGTACCGGCGGTATTCATGAATTCTATGAATAATGTGGTCAGGCCTTTCCTAGATTTATTTGTCATTATGTTTATCGATTATATCCTGGTATACTCTCGATTCGAGGCAGAACATGCGGATCATTTACGTGCGGTCCTTAGATTTCTTCAGGCTCGGGAGCTATATGAAAGTTTTCAAAATGTGGGTTCTGGTTTGATTTTGTAACTTTTTTGGGGCATATTATTTCAGCTGATGGTATTCGGGTAGATACCCAGAAGACTGAAGCTGTGAAAACTTGGCCAAGGCCAACAATACCTATGGATAGTTCATAGTTTTCTAGGCTTGGTAGGTCATTACAGAAGATTTGTAGAAGGCTTTTCTTTTATTTCTGCACCATTGACGAAGTTGACTAAAAAATCAGCTAAATTTCAGTGGACGGATGCTTGTGAGCGCAGTTTTCAGTAGCCGAGGAACAAATTGACATCGGCCCCGTTCCTGACACTACGAGAAGGATCGGAGGGCTATGTTATTTATTGTGATGCTTCAGGTGTTGGACTAAGTTTTGTGTTGAGGCAACATGGTAAGGTGATTGCTTACGCTTCAAGGCAAACATTTGAAAAACTATCCGACCCATGATCTAGAGTTAGCTGTGATTATTCAGACATTGAAGATGTGGAGAAATTATTTATGTGGCATTCATGTTGGTATGTATACAGACCACAAGGGTCTCCAGTATACTTTTAAGCAGAAGAAGTTGAATATACGGCAAAGACGGTGGTTGGAGCTATTGAACGATTATGATGTTAGTATCTTATATCATCCTGGAAAGGTGAATGTAGTAGCTGACTCTTAGCCACTAATCTATGGCAGTTTATGTGATGTTCATCCAGAGAAGAGGGAGTTAGCCCGTGAGCTTCAACAGCTAGCCAGCCTAGGAGTTCACTTGATAGACTCAGGCAATACATGAGTCACTGTCCAGAATTCAGCTGTCCCATCATTAGTAGTAGAGGTGAAAAAACGCCAATATAAGGACCCCCATGTTAACTCATTATAAAGGTACACTTCCTCAGAATAAAAAGCCACCATTTGAGATTTCTACAGATGGAGTTCTCAAGTATCGAGGCAGATTATATGTTCCGGATGTCATAGGGTTACGTCAACAGATTTTGGGGGAAGCCCATCCTTCTTGCTATTCTGTTCATCCAGGAGCGACAAAGATGTATCATGACATTAAATCCATTTATTGGTGGGACGGAATGAAGAAAGGCATAGCGAAGTTCGTAGCATAAGGTCCTAACTATCAGCAGGTAAAGATCGAGCATCAGAAGCCTGGGGGATTGCTGCAAGCTATGAAAAATCCAACTTAGAAATGGGAAGTGATTAATATGGAATTCATTATAGGCTTACCTTGTTCTCAGCATAAGTATGATTATATGTGGGCGCAAGTGTAGATCACCAATTAGATGGTTTAAATTGGGGGAGAATAAGTTAATAAGGCCATATTTGATCCAGTAAGTAGTGGAAAAGGTCAATCTTATTCAGAATCGATTATTGGCAGCTCAGAGTCGTCAGAAATGTTATGCAGATAATCACCGATGAGACTTAGAATTCAAAGTTAATGATTGGGTATTCATGAAGGTGTCACCTATGAAAGGTGTGATGAGATTTGGTAAGAAAGACAAGCTTAGTCCTCGGTATATTGGACCTTACAAGATTGTGCGCAAGGTAGGCCAGGTGGCTTATGAGTTGGAGCTACCTTCGGGATTGGAGTCAATCCATCCATTTTTCCATCTATCAATGCTTCGCAAGTGTGTTGGAAACCCTCCCAGAATTGTACTTGTGGATGATGTCCAGGTTACTGAGCAATTATCTTACGAAGCAATTCCCATTGCGATTCTAGATAGACGAGTTCGGAGACTCAGGATTAAAGATGTAGCTTCGGTTAAAGTCCTATGGAGAAACAATAATAGAGAAGAAATGACATGGGAAGCTAAGGAAGATATGAAGTTCAGGTATCCACATTTGTTTCCACTCCCAAAGGAGGTTCAGATAGAGCCACCATTATCTTCAGGTACGAAATGCTTTCCTTTTACGATTTCTTGATCGTGTGTGGCCATTATTGTCTCGACCCGACTAGGGTCCATGACGGGTACCCGTGGCTAACTACCGAGCACCACTTGTTCTACTACTCATTATACTCATATAATAAGAAAAATCATTTTTCATTTGGAAACATAAAAATTCTTTTATATACATAATCCTTTCGACTATCAAAATGATTATATATATAGATGTACAATAGCAACTTCGTGAGACCATATAACCTACAACTGCGTATCTACGAGCCTCTACTAGAGTGCTAGACATAGAGATGGGACAGGACCTCGTCGTGCCCAAAATATACATATATATACACAAAAGAATAAACCAAGTAGCACCTCCGGAACAATGGAGTGCCCTCAAGTCAGCTAACAGCTCCTACGAGTCTGAATCAAGCTCACCTCCCTGTCTACCTGTGGGCATGAACATAGCGTCCAAAGAAAACAGACGTCAGTACGAACATTGTATTGAGAATGAGAGGCATAAGTAATAATAACATGTCAATGAGATAAAGGTAGCATGAAGTAAAGAGCAACTGTAACTGACTGTCCATCATAAAGAAATAATGCATGCTGCTTACTTCATAATCGTCGTCATGTCATATATGCATAAATGTATAAGCTGCCCGTCCATATCGGGACGGTGTGATAATAATTAACCAGCGTCCAGGCCTCTCGCGTCCGGGGTATAAGCTGCCAACTGTAGTGGTGTGTCTGCCCGTGCCATATAGGCACGGTGTGATATAATCAATATATACTCATCATAATGCATGTATAATAACTCAAATATAACTATACTTTATCGAGGCGACATAAGGTCGTGAACCCCCGATTCCATTATGGAACATTTACAAGTATTCTGCCTCACCTTGAAGGAAATAGTATATAAGGTGAGCGTATACAATAAATGACATCATTAACTTTATGGTATTCCGCCTCACCTTGAAGGAGATAATATATAAGGTGAGTGTGTACAACATACGACATCGTTAGCGTTATAGGAACATCATATCATTTATTGAATTCATAATATATCTCTCATCTCATATGACTATTCATGAACGTAGGCTATTAGTTTTCCGAGATATAGAGGATTGATGGAGAAGGAGGAAAAATCATACCATCGGATTCATGCCATAGAAAGAAAGGACTAGCCTCACATACCTTTTCCGTTTAACTAATCTATCGCTTGCTTGTTCTCCTTCAATGCCCACGTTTCTACCTTCAAGAGAAGTCGCATGAACATTAGCTAATCGATTACTTAAACGTGCTTAATAAAGCTAAGGAAAATTAGGCAGCATTTCCTTTGTTTATACAACTTTTCCCATATTCTATATCAACTCCCAAACATTCATAATAACATTCACAATATCACAAGCAACAATCATAATCCGTCTACATTATCCACATTTCACAATTTCACTCCAATTTCTCCATAATCATGGTCATAGTTCATTATTTCATTTTCTCGCATATAATACTTATTCCATGGTCTAAGTGTCATTCACAACATACCAATATTCATAATTCCATCCAAACCTTTACCCAACAATGTCACTATTCAGACATTCATGACCTATTTCCTATATTTTTCTATAATCCATGTGTTTTTTAACTTTCAACACCTTAAACAACCAAGAATGATCATAAAACTCACCTTAGATAATGGATGAATAAGCCTTAAGTGGAACTTTTCTTCTTGCACCAAAACCCTAACTCACTTCTCTTGAGTCTTCTTGGTGTAGATGAACTTTTGTTAGGTTTCATACACTTGATTTCGTGGTTTTGATGTAGTTGATCATGGATTTCCCTTGGTTTCTTGTGGATTAATAATGGAGAGTGTTCTAGAGTTTTCTTGAAGAGAGGAGAGTGGAAATGAAATGAATTAATGAGGGGAGGGTCCTTATATTAAATCTTGAAATCAGTCCTGACCAAGTTATACGGACCAACATACGGTCCGTACAATTTATACGGGCCGTGTGTTTGGCCGTATGTTTTGTCCAGTGAGGCATGACATTCTGGGCTAATTATACGGCCAGACATATGGCCAGTATGTTGGGCGGTATAATGCCCAGTTCATCCGAACTCTTTCTCGTTGACTCGTTTGATCTCCAATCCTTATGGAACCTTCTTGACATTTGATCAACACTTCAATACCAATCTAAGGGACATTATAAATCTTCTCCAAGGCATCATTACACCATCATTAACTTGTCGCTTATAATTCTTACCCGACACATAACATATCCTTTACTTTCTTTGACAACTTTCTTCCCTTACGTCAAATGTCTTTGAATCTCGATTAGGATCACCAAATGCTATTTCTTTCTTATCACAACATCGTACATGTCGTGCCCTTCGCTAGCCTATTCACTGTACGCTAACGGGGAATTTTTCAAGGTGTAACATTCTTCCCCCCTTTTAGAACGTTCGTCCTCGAATGTTAAACATTCGGGAATTCTGCGAAAATTTCGCTAGAGTTTCCCCTGTAATATGGCACTATCATCCTGTCAAAACAACCCATAATAATATTTCCTCACAGTGCGACAACACAATAGAACTATAAATTGGCCACACACGACCAAAAGAATGAAAAGTAAGCATACGTACCTCATAATGTTAGTGTTTCATCTTGAATCTCTCCTGGGGGTTGGAATAAGTGCGGATACTTGAACTTCATACTCTCTTCTACTTCCCAAGTCATTTCTTCCCGGTTGTTGTTTCGCCACAAGACTTTGACTGAAGCTACTTCCATATTTCGAAGTCTTCGTATTTGCCTGTCTAAGATGGCAATGGGCACCTCTTCATATGCTAGCTTTTCTGTCACTTGAACATCATCAATCGGAATAATCCTCGTAGGATCTCTAATACACTTACGGAGCATTGAGACATGAAAAACTAGGTGGACTAATTCAAGCTCTGAAGGTAAGTCCAACTCGTAGGCTACATGACCCACCTTGCGGATAATCTTATAAGGTCCAATGTATCAAGGACTTAACTTTACTTTCTTGCCAAATCTCATCACCCCTTTCATTGGTGACACCTTCAAAAATACCCAATCATCAACCTGAAATTCCAAGTCTCGTCGGCGGTTGTCCGCATAAGATTTTTGGTGACTTTGGGCTGTCAACAATCGGTCTCGGATCATCTTGACTTTTTCGACCGCTTGCTGAATCAATTTAGGGCCTATTAACTGTACTTCTCCTGTTTCAAACCATCCAATTGGGGATCTACACTTTCTTCCATATAAAGCTTCATACGGAGCCATTTGAATACTGGAATGGTAACTATTGTTGTATGCAAATTCGATTAGAGGTAAGTGATCATCCCAACTACCGCCAAAATCTAACACACATGCCCGTAGCATATCTTCCAAGGTCTGAATAGTACGTTCGGCTTGCCCATCAGTTTGCGGATGGAAGGCCGTGTTGAGCTTTACTTGAGTACCTAGACCTTCTTGGAAAGATTTCCAGAACTTGGCTATAAATTGTGCTCCTTTATCTGTGATAATGGATAGTGGAATACCATGAAGTTGCACAATCTCCTTGAGATACAACCTTGCATAGTCTTCTGCTGAGTAGGTAGTTCTGACCGGAAGAAAATGAGCTGCTTTCGTTAATCTATCCACAATCACCCATATAGAATCATACTTTCCTCGAGAACGAGGTAACCCCACAATAAAATCCATGTTGATCACTTCCCATTTCCAAGTAGGGATTTCCATGGCTTGCAATAATCCTCCTGACTTTTGATGTTGGACTTTTACTTGCTGGCAATTTGAACATTGGGCTACAAATTCTACTATGTCTCTCTGCATGCCATCCCACCAATATATCAGCTTGAGATCATGATACATCTTGGATGCATCTGGGTGAATAGAATACCGAGAATAATGGGCTTCTTCTAGAATTCGTCGGCGCAATTCTGCAACATTCGGAACACATAGCCTGCCTCAGTATCTAAGAATTCCGTCCATGGAAGTTTCAAATGGGGACTTCTCTTTTTCATGAGATATGTCTTTGTAATGGCACAATTGAGGATCTTCATACTGACGCTCTTTTACTTCTATATTCAGGGATAAAATTGTGGGATCATTAATACTAATCCCTGCACTACCTGAATCAATCACACGTACTCCAAGATTAGCTAGTTGGTGGAGCTCATGAATCAATTCTTTCTTTTCAGGGGAAACTTCACATAAGCTGCCCATTGATCGGCGGCTAAGCGCATCAGCCACTATATTTGCTTTTCCGGGGTGGTGTAAAATATTCGCATCGTAATCTTTCAATAACTCTAACCACCGCCTTTGTCACAGATTTAACTCCTTCTGTTTGAAAATGTATTGAAGACTCTTGTGATTTGTATAAATATCGACATGCACTCCATACAAGTAATGTCTCCACATTTTCAATGCGTGAATAACCGCAGCCAATTCGAGATCACGAGTTGGATAGTTCTTTTCATGTTTTCGCAGCTGTCTCAAAGCATAAGCAATGACTCTACCGTGCTGCATTAACACGCATCCTAACCCAACGCCGGAAGCATCACAGTACACCACATAACCATCTGACCTTTCTGGAAGTGTTAAGACTGGAGCTGAGATTAATCTGTCCTTCAACTCTTGGAAGCTGCGTTCACAAGCATCATTCCACTGAAATTTAACTGACTTCTGGGTTAGCTTCGTCAATGGAGCTGAAATAGAGGAAAATCCCTCTACGAACATTCTATAATATCCTGCCAATCCCAGAAAACTTCGAACTTCTGTAGGCGTCGTAGGCCTTGGCCAAGTCTTCACAGCTTCAATTTTCTGAGTATCAACTCGAATACCATCACCTGAAATATCATGGCCCAGAAATGTTATAGAATTCAGCCAAAACTCACACTTTGAAAACTTTGCATATAATTCTCGAGTTCGAAGAATCCCAAGAACAATACGTAAATGATCTGCATGTTCTGATTCTGTGCGAGAGTATACCAGAATATCATCAATGAATACTATCACAAATAAATCCAAGAGTGGCCTGAATACATTATTCATCAAATTCATGAACACTGCCGGAGCATTAGTCAACCCAAACGACATCACCCAGAATTAATAATGGCCATATCTCGTTCTGAAAGCTGGTTTGGGAATATCTTCTTCTCTAACTCTCACTTGACGATAACCCGACCTCAAGTCTATTTTAGAAAACAATTTAACACCCTGTAGTTGATCAAACAAATCATCAATCCTTGGGAGAGGATATTTATCCTTTATCGTCACCTTATTCAACTGCCTGTAATCGATGCACATTCGTAAGGTACCATCTTTCTTTCTCATGAACAAGACTGGTGCTCCCCACAGCGATGAACTGGGTCTAATAAACCCCTTTTCAAGCAAATCTTTCAATTGTGCCTTTAGCTCTTTCAATTCTGCCGGAGCCATTAGATACGGAGGAATAGAAATAGGTTTGGTGTCCGGCAACACATCAATGGCGAAGTCAATCTCGCTTTCTGGAGGAAGACCTGGAAGTTCATTAGGAAATACATCCAGAAATTCATTCACTACTGGAACGGATTGGAAAGTTGGTGACTTTGCTTCGGTGTCATGTACTCTGACTAAGTGATAAATATAGCCCTTGGCTATCATCTTTCTTGCCTTACGGTTGGAAATAAAACTACCTTTTAGAGATGCTATATTACCCTTCCATTCAAGCACGGGCTCTCCTGGAAATTGGAATAGAACCACTTTCACTCGACAATCAACATTAGCATAACATGAGGCCAACCAATCCATACCCGTAATCACATCGAAATCTAACATTTCCAGCTCAATTAAATCAGCTTTGGTCTGGCGATTGCATATCATAAGTACACAATTCTTATACACTTTTCTGGCTATCACGGTATCACAAACCATAGTAGATACCTCAAAAGGTTTAATTGGCTCAGGTTTCACCCCAATACAACCAGCAACATACAGAGTAATATAAGATAAAGTAGAACCTGGATCTATCAAGGCATATACATCATGGGAGAATATGGACAATGTACCTGTAACCACATCAGGGGAGGACTCGAGATCCTTTCGTCCGGCTAAAGCGTACACACGGGGCTGAGTGGCACCTGAAGTAGATAATCCCCCTCTGCCTCTACCTCGACCTGCTGACATCTTGGCATTCTGCCCTACCGGGCGCACTGAAGATGAACCAGCCACTGATCCTGTAGGCTGAATCCCAACTCTACCACTCATCGACGGGTAATATCGCATCATATGACCAACCCGGCCGCAAGCATAGCAAGCATCCGAACCCTGGAAAAACCGTCCGGAATGTAATCTACCGTACTGGCTGCATTGCGGTACTAGGGGTCTCCTCTGGCTATAATCTCCCCCAAACTGAGAATCTGGGGCCCTCGAACTTTGATCCTATCCTGAACGAAAGGAACGATCAAATCTGCTACCCGTAAATCGAGGAGGTGCACTAGTCACCGACTAGCCTGAGTGTCTAGAATGTGTCTGCCTAGATCCCCCTCTATAATCACTACCTGCACCTATAGATCTGGCCCTCTTGTTTTTCCTTCTATCAATATCACGATCACCCCTTTGTAGTTGCTGTCGTCCCTCTACGTTCTGGGCATAGGCTTGTATTCGGGAAATATCCATCCTATCTTGTAACGAAGCCGTCAAAAAATCCTTAATTAAATGTGGCCCTAAGCCACTCACAAAGCGATGCACTCTATCTCCCATGCCGGCCACCATAGTTGGGGCATATCTAGCCAATGAATTGAATTGAAGGCTATACTCCCGAGCACTCATATTCCCTTGTTTCAAATTTAAAAATCTATCCGCTCTAGCTCGGCAGACCTCGGGTGGAAAATAATGGCGGATGAAGGCATCCACAAATTCTTGCCACACGGGAGGAGGCGCATTTTCTTTTCTTGATGCCAGCCAATTATTGTACCACAATACCGCCACATCTCGGAGTCTATAGGATCCCAACTCCACAAATTCAGTTTCGGAGGCATGAATAATCCTCAATGATCTCAACATCTCATTAATAAAACCTTGCGAGTCTTCATCCAGCTTTGACCCGAAAAACTCCGGAGGATTCAAACTCATAAAGTCACGGGCTCTAGTACTGGCTGCCCCATCACTTGAACTCACATTTTGCCGCTGTGCCTGGGCGGCAACCAACTGTGTCAATAGATGAATGGCCTCGGTCACTTGTTGACCCGAAGCAACCGGTGGAGGAATTGGGGCTGAAGCTCCTCCTTGTTCTTCCACATTGGGCGGGGTAGATGAAGTACTAGATGGGGCCTCATTGTATGATTCACCCTCTTATATATTCATTGGCGACTCTCTTTCTACCCGCCTTTATTTTTGTAGTCTTGCCCTTCTAGGTGGCTGTAGCTTTTCCCTTTGGCGGCAATTCTAAAATCATAGCACACTATTAGGAAGGAAGAGATCTTATAATACAGCTCTATCGCACGATCTCTTAAGATGAAAGATGGTCATTTTTCCTAAATGCCCCGTAGTCTCTTGTTTATTAGCGTGGCGTGCAACACACCATAAACAAGACTCTACTAGACACGGCTCGTAGACACTTCCTAGGACTGAACTGCTCTGATACCACTTTTGTCACGACCCGACTAGGGGCCGTGACGGGTACCCGTGGCTAACCACCGAGCACCACTCGTTCTACTAATCATTATACTCATATAATAAGAAAAATCATTTTTCATTTGGAAACATAAATACTTTTATATACATAAGCCTTTCGGCTATCAAAATGATAATATATATAGATGTACAATAGAAACTTCATGAGACCATATAACCCACAACTGCGTATCTACGAGCCTCTACTAGAGTGCTAGACATAGGGACGAGACAGGATGCCGTCGTGCCCAAAATATACATATATATACACAAAAGAATAAACCAAGTAGCACCTCCGGAACAATGGAGTGCCCTCAAGTCAGCTAACAACTCCTACGAGTCTGAATCAAGCTCACCTCCCTGTCTACCTGTGGGCATGAACACAGCGTCCAAAGAAAACGGATGTCAGTACGAACATTGTACTGAGTATGAGAGGCATAAGTAATAATAACATGTCAATGAGATAAAGGTAGCATCAAGTAAAGAACAACTGTAACTGACTGTCCATCATAAATAAATAATGCATGCTGGCTTACTTCATAATCGTCGTCATGTCATGTATGCATAAATGTATAAGCTGCCCGTCCATATAGGTACGGTGTAATAATAATTAACCTGCGTCCAGGCCTCCCGCGTCCGGGGTATAAGCTGCCAATTGTAGTGGTGTGTCTGCCCGTGCCATATAGGCACGGTGTGATATCATCAACATATACTCATCATAATGCATGTATAATAACTCAAAGATAGCTATACTTTATTGAGGTGACATAAGGTCGTGAACCCCCGATTCCATTATGGAACATTTACAAGTATTCTGCCTCACCTTGAAGGAAATAGTATATAAGGTGAGTGTATACAATAAATGACATCATTAACTTTATGGTATTCCGCCTCACCTTGAAGGAGATAATATATAAGGTGAGTGTGTACAACATACGACATCGTTAGCGTTATAGGAACATCATATCATGAACTCTAGAATCTTTATACTTAACTCATCATCATCATTTATTGAACTCATAATATATCTCTCATCTCATATGACTATTCATGAACGTAGGCTATTAGTTTTCCGAGATATAGAGGATTGATGGAGAAGGAGGAAAAATCATACCATCGGATTCATGCCATATAAATAAAGGACTATCCTCACATACCTTTTCCGTTTAACTAATCTATCGCTTGCTTGTTCTCCTTCAATGCCCGTGTTTCTACCTTCAAGAGAAGTCACATGAACATTAGCTGATCGATTACTTAAACGTGCTTACTGAAGCTAAGGAAAATTGGGCAGCATTTCCTTTGTTTATAAACTTTTTCCTATATTCTATATCAACTCCCAAACATTCATAACAACATTCAAAATATCACAAGTAACAATCATCATCCATCTACATTATCCACATTTCACAATTTCACTCCAATTTCTCCATAAGCATGGTCATAGTTCATTATTGCATTTTGTCACATGTAATACTTATTTCATGGTATAAATGTCATTCACAAAATACTTACAACCACAACATACCTATATTCATAATTCAATCCAAACCTTTACCCAACAATGTCACTATTCACACATTCATGACCCATTTCCTATATTTTTCTACAATCCATGTGTTTTTAACTTTCAGCACCTTAAACAACCAATAATGATCATAAAACTCACCTTAGATAATGGATGAATAATCCTTAAGTGGAACTTTTCTTCTTGCACCAAAACCCTAACGCACTTCCGTTGAGTCTTCTTGGTGTAGATGAACTTTTGTTAGGTTTCATACACTTGATTTCGTGGTTTTGATGTAGTTGATCATGGATTTCCCTTGTTTTCTTTTGGATGAATAATGGAGAGTGTTCTAGAGTTTTCTTGAAGATAGGGGAGTGGAAATGAAATGAATTAATGAGGGGAGGGTCCTTATATTAAATCTTGAAATCAGTCCCGACCAAGTTATACGGACCAACATACGGTCCGTACAATTTATACGGGCCGTATGTTTGGTCCAGTGAGGCATGACATTCTAGGCTAATTATATGGCTAGACATACAACCAGTATAATTTATACGGCAAGTATGTTCGGCCGTATAATGCCCAGTTCATCCGAACTCTTTCTCGTTGACTCGTTTGATCTCCAATCCTTATGGAACCTTCTTGACATTTGATTAACACCTCAATACCAATCTAAGGGATGTTATCACTCTTCTCCAAGGCATCATTACGCCATCATTAACTTGTCGCTCATAATTCTTACCCGACACATAACATATCCTTTACTTTCTTTGACAACTTTCTTCCCTTATGTCAAATGTCTTTGAATCTCGATTAGGATCACCAAATGCTATTTCTTTCTTATCACAACATCATACACGTCGTTCCCTTCGCTAGCCTATTCACTGTACGCTATCGGGGAATTTTCCAAGGTGTAACAATTATTGTTGTTGATATTATAGCCCTGTGAGATGTCGTATATTTTGGGTTGTTGTGACAGGATGGTAGTGGCATATTATATCAGAAAGTCTGGGGAAATTTTTATAGAATTCCTAAGAGTCTAACATTCGAGAATGGATGTTCCTAAGGAGGGAGGAATGTTACATCTTGGAAATTTCATGTCATTTGCATTAGGAGTGAACTAACGCAAGCCTAAAGTGGAAATGAAGCCCTTATAAGGTTAATTATGGTATTTGATAACACTAAGTGTGTACCTTAAGGTTTTGGAGTCATATGAATTGGCGGAAGTAAATTCGTTGAAGAAATTGGAATTTGAGTCATATTTTGGGAAGATTTCGTATCATTTGAGTTATACATTGCTTAGAATTACCTTGAGGGGGAGTTATAGGTCCCTTTAAATGGTTAATGAATTTTTATACAAGTACCAAGAAAGTTGCATAAGGATTACAGGTCAAACGAATCGAAAAGAATGCATGCTCACAAAACCAGAGAAATTGGGGCAATATGCGGTCGTAATCTTAGTATGCTGGGCCGCATATTGGTGGAAAATTCCCAGTTTTGGGTGATATTTCTTCCCAAAATTACCCCATGTTGTGGAGGGAGCATTCGGCCTCATGCTCAGTATGCTGAGCCACATACTCACTGCAACACGGAGTGGTGAGGCGAATTGGACAAATTTTTAAACCCCAAAGGACCCCATTTTTCACATTAACTTCCCACACTTATTTCCCAACATTATTAGAGGGTTATTGAAAGTTATTGAAGGTTTCACAATATCCCAAAACCTTCCATACTATCAAGAGAGAAGATCAAACATCAAAACCTCAAGATAATCCGTGAAAGATGAGGGTTCTAGCTTCTCTTTAAAGTTGTGATGAACTTGGCCGTACAAGGAGTTGAGGAAGGTGAAGTTCCTCTATTATAAGGTATGTTCTTCCTATTATTTACATGTTTGAGTTGATGTAAAGGTTTAGTAACTCTTGGAAAGGAAAAGAATTAAAGTGGAAACTCATAAAGTGTTGAAGTGAAGAAGATGACTATCAGATGAATTTGAAAAGGGATTTTGGATAACTTTAAGATTAAATTGAATATAACTACTTGATAATGATATTGTAGATGCTATTATTGTTGGTTGAGAGTTGTTTTGTAATTTGGTGGAAGTAGATAAAATAGGGGAAGTGCTGCCTAAATTTCGCTAGCTCGTTAATTACAGTAGTTTGAACTTAAGAATGTTTTCAAGACTTAACCTTAGTATGAATCCTCTTGAATATAGATTTGCAAGCTGGAGAGGAGAACATTAAGTCGTTAAGGAGACGTAAAGGTATGTGCAGGCTATTCTTTTCCTTCTTTTGGCATGTCTTTGATGTAAGTTAGACGTAATAAAAGTCTTAAGCTTGATTATAGTCATGATAACCGAGAACCTCCTTGATTCTTATTCACTCGTTGAAAGTAGAGCGTGTATGCATAATGAAGATTCATTTCTTATGTCTTTTGTATTCCAGATAAGTTGCTAGTATGTTCCAGGATGACATAATGTATACGACAATAGTTGGGGCATAGAATTACCTTGCGTTATTCAAGTGAATTCAAATACGTACCTGAATTGAAAAGTTGTCGTTTACGAAACAAATGTAGGATTTGGTTCTCCAGATAAGGTATAGTTAATCATATTAACTTCCTAAATACTATGATATACTTCCCTAGGGACTTATATGCACTTAGTATTCATTCAACATTTAAAAGTTAAATAGAAATGTGATAGTACTTTACATAATTCGAGGATGGGCAATATATACATTATATATGGATCGGGTTGCACATTTCGCAAATATACATTATATATGGATCGGGTTGCACGTTCCGCAACATATACATTATATATTGATCGGGTTGCACGTTCCGCAACACAGGGCCAGATAACGTTAAGATAATAAGATAATCAAGGTATAGCATTGCATATGAACGTAGTTGAGGTTTCCAGAGTATAAGAGTAGATGTATACGTATGTGTATACTAAGAGCACTTCGATAAGTCAAGGTGCCAGATTATATTCTTATCTTCTCCTCTTATGACATATGTTTATTGTATTATGCTTCATGCCTTACATACTCAATACATTATTCTTACTGACGTTCTTTTATTTGTGGACGCTGCATTCATGCCCGCAGGTAGGCATGGGGACGGATCAGATTCTTAGGTGCTTCATTAGCTATCTCTTAAGAGCGCTCCATTTTCCTTGGAGCTACAGTCTAGTGGTACTATTATTTTGTGTACATATGGCACTGGCGGGGTCCTATCCCATCCTTGTGATGTTATGCACTCCTTGTAGAGGCGCATACACAGATGTGTATAGTTAGAGGTCCTATAACCTTAACGGTTCATTTCCTGTATATCATTTTTGGCAGCCTTGTCGGCTTGCATACCTATATATAGACAAGCTATAATTTTTGCGCATTTATGCTCTTTTAGATCAGGATATTCATAAGGTATCTTTCATGGTCCACGTAGAATGATAATAAGAAGTATGCTAAGAGGTGCTCAGTATGTTAGCTCAGGGTACCCATCATGGCCCTCCAGTTAGGTGGTGACAGTGCCACTTTTAGCTTAATCTTCCCAAAATATCCTTAGATATTCTTTTCCCCAAAATGAAATATGCCATGGATAGGGATCAGGTGGAATTTTTCCATGTGATGGCCTATCATTGGTTCAATTTTCTTTTTCTTTTGATTAAATAAAAACACCAAGATAAAATATTAATCAACTACTTTTAAATCAAAAAATAAGAAAAATCATTACACTAAGGAAAAATTGAAAAGGTAATTAACTAATAAAAAAAATAGATTAAAAGAAACCTATTTTTATTTTTATTTTTTTCGTTAAAACACAAAACTTGTACTCTAAAAATAGTGAATATTTTTTTTCTTTTTTAAAAAAAATATTTTTGTAAATAAACCTACTATATAAAATAGAATAAAACTGATACATCAAAATTAAAATTAAAAGAAATATTTAGACACTAGAAGGTGAAACACCCCGGGGAGGGTCAAAAATCACGTGTCTACAAACAACAACTATTGTTGTTGCCACAACTACAACTTCAGTAGTTGTTCCATCATCTGTCGAAGTTGTTCCAATATTTAAAATCATAATCTTTAGGTTAATATTTTACTATGCGTATAATCACTTGATTAACGTTCAATTATAATCAATTCAATAAGTTTATGTCTAATAATACGTTGAATCACTCGATTAATCTTCAACTATCATTAAACCTCTTAGCTAATGTTTTACTATGCCCTGTATTACTCTGTTGATATTCAATTATAATGAATTAGTAGTTATTTTTCTAGTTGTCCTAACAATTACTTTAGTTTGTCCTAACAATTACTATAAGTGCTCCTATAATTTATATAGTTTCCAAATAATGTTTTTTAATTGTATCAACAATGTTTTTTAATTGGCCCATCAATTGTCTGAGTTGTTCCAACAATTTCTATAGTTGTCCCAAGAACTATGTCAGTTGTTCCATCATTTTATATAGTTATCCTAACAACTCTTAAAAAATTCATCGAATCGTTAATATAATAGCTATATTATACTTAATAACTCATCGAATCTCTTGATTGATCATCAATTGTCATTACATTACTTACTTTATGCGTAATATTTCATAAATCACTCAATCTTCAATTATTATTGAATCACTATGTTTATGCCCAACATAATAATTGCATCACTTGATTGACCTTCAATCCTTACTGAACCACTATGTTTATCCAAAATTATTCATAATATGGCTCGAGTGATCATCCATTTTTATATTAATTCGTTTATGTGTAATGCTCAATACAGTCACTCAACCTTTCTTTAATTGTTATCGAATCACTCCCTTTATCCTTAATAATTTGCATTATGGCATAATTGATCATTAATTTTCATTAAATTAATTTGTTTATGTGTAATAATTCATACAGTCACTCCATCAACTTCAATTGTTGTCAAATCATTACATCTATCCTTGTAACATGGAAGAATTGATCATTAATTTCGTTATATTACTTATTTTATGTGTAATAAGTGTAATAATTCATATTATTGTTCAATCTATCTTCAATTGTCATTGGATCACTACGTTCGTCTTTAATTCATATAGCGGTTCAATTGATTATCAATTGTCGCTATATCAATTCGTTTATGTGCAATAACTCATAGAATGACTCGATCAATCTTCAATCATCTTTGAATCACTATGTTTGTTCTTAATAATACATAGAATGACTCCATTGAGCATCAATGTCATTATATCACTACGCTTATCATTAATAAGCCATAAAAAGACCCAGCTGGTCGTCAATTATAATTAAATCATTTAGTTTATGTGTAATAACACATATAATTGCTCGATCGATCTTTAATTGTCATGAAATTACCATGTTTATCCTTAATTAATCATAGAATAGCTCAATTATAATTGACGTTAGATCACTTAATTTATGTGTGATAATTCATAGAAGCACTCAATCGATCTTCAATTATTATTGGATCACTATGTTTAGCCTGGTAATTTATCGAATGACTCAATTGATTATCAATTTTTATTAAGTACTTAGTTTGTGTGCAATAATTCATAGAATAGATCGACCGATCTTCAATTTTCGTTGAATCGCCATATTTATCCTTAATAATTCAAATTTAGCTTAATTGATCATCAATTTCCATTAAATCACTTAGCCTGTGTGTAATAATTCATAGAATCACTTGATCGATGTTCAATTATCATTGGGTTACTACATTTATGTCCAACAACTGACTTTGTTGTTACAACAATTTTAGCAGTTGTTCACTAATTTTAATAGTTGGTCGGGCAACTACTCTAATTGTACGACAACTGCTAAATTTGTTGGCTTACCCCTAATAGAAATTTTCAACAACTTCAGAAGTTGTCCGACAACTACAATAGTAATTTTGGGACAACTACCGAAGTTGTTGAAAAAACTCAATAATTTTAACATGTGGTTACTACTGTAATAAAATGACTCCATTAATGCAGCATAATTCATACAATGACTTGGTACCACAAGCTCTGAAATATACATCAAGGTTATTTGTTAAACTTAGATCAGTAATAATAGCAACGTCAAATACTTATATATAATACAAATGATTGTAGGTCCCCAACATCTATTGCAGTTGCTAGAACAAATGTTGAAGTTGTCTCAATAACTATTGTCGTTGATGGACAACTGCTGAAGTTGTCCCAACAACCAGTTAAGTTGGTCCATAACTGCAATAGTTGTTGGGACACGTAGTATCAAATTTGATCTAGTAAGATCTTTCTATTATACTAAAATATTAGCTTAAATATGACTATTAAATATTGGAAAAACTATTGAAGTTATCGGAATAACTATCATAGTTGTGGGAACAACAGTAGTTGTTGTTTCAATAACTTTAATAATACTTATTACAACAACTTTAATAGTTGCCGAACAACTAAAATAGTTGTCCAACAACTCCCGTAGTTATTCGCGACTGCAAAAGTTTATTTATTGGTTCTAAAATTTATTTTCAAAATCACTTTAATCACCATCAAATAATCTAAAATTTGATATTTAGCTTCTCTTAGGTGTTTACAATGTTTTTCAAGAACACTAACTCAAAATAATAACCAATTTTCATATCCTAATTTTCAACTTCAACAAACTCAACAATGGAGTTTTAATTTTTCTTACACCAAATCTCCTTCCAAGTAGTGTTTTTAACAACCTATTTAAGCACAAATAAATAATATCTACTTAATTATGCAACAATTCACCAATTATTTTCGAATTTTAATTATAAATTTATAACCCCAGAGCTTTATGACTCAACAATGGAAGAAATTTGGGGCTAAGTGAATGCCTTTTGATTTTTAAAAGAAAGAAATTCTTTTGTTTCTCTAAGTTTTGAATATTACAAGTTAGCCCCCATTTTAAGGAGAATGAGGTGAGGAGGACATCCAAGTCTTCAATTAACAAAAAGGGACAAGTGTCCCTTTTTACTTAATTAGTGTTTAAGTGAGCCAAAGAAAAAAAGAAAAAGATAGTGGAATCCACTTGTCCCTTTCTGTTAATTGAAGACTTGAATGTCCTCCTCACCTCATTCTCCCAACTTACTACCCATATGTATGTTCGGCAATCTAATTTACGCTTTATGCGTCCATGAATGAAGAAAGCTGGATCAAAGCTCTGCACAATCCCCACCTTGCAATAAAAAAGCTTTCCCCTATGCAGCTTCATCAAATCTCTTCCAAACTCACCGCCTCACCAGCAAACACAAGTGGTCGATTCGATTCAAGAGTTTTAAGCACAGATTCAAGCTCTTTCTCATCTGGGTATTCAGGAAGTTGCAAAGCTTTCTTGGTTTTCCAACTTTCAAGACTCCATTTTTGCTTCACCGGCGCCTCCGTCGCGTGTACGATCGAGATGGGGTGGCGCCACCCAAGGGAAATACGGGGTTGGGGTGAAGGGTTGTTGTGGAGGAGATGAGATTGAACAAGTGATTTTGATGATGATGACAATGATGTGGTGTTCTATAAAGAAGCCAAAAAAAAAATTCCTTTGATGATTCTTGAATGCTCTTTTACTCTCAAAAAACTCTTCTGATGGGTTTTGCTATCACTTTATTTCATAGTTGGCATTGTAGTATATGAAATGTTTATATATATATATATATATATATATATATACAAAACAGATATAATATCGATACACTGCAATTTTGAGTTGATTTTGTGTGTTTATACAAAGCATATATATTACATATGTAGAGTATATGTGCTATATACATTATCTATACACTGATGATATAGTGAGCTACATCTGCGTGGGCCATATAGCTATAGAGAATATATATATTATCTATACACCGATAACACAACGGGATACATCTCCTGTAAACTAGATGTGTCCGCCGTATATATAAGTTATTTCCCCAAATATATTCCCCTTTATCTCAACTATTCCCTGAAATGCCACATTAACAACTGGAATAAAAGTCAAAACTATTCCCTTTTTATTTTCAAGTGCCTTCTTTTTTATGTTGGCAAATTTTTTTTTTGTCCTTTTCTTTTTCTAGTGTCTTTATTTTTTATTTTCTTTTTAGCTGGTAAAATTCTTGTTTTCTCTCTCTTTTTTGCAATTCAGATTTGGATATTACTTTACACATTATTTTACATGTTAATAATTGGTTGGTGTAGTGCTTATGTATTTTCTATGTTAATACTATATGTCATAAGCCATAACATTATTATGATATATATTGCCTACTTACATTATATATATATATATATATATATATATATATATATATATATATATATATATATATATATATATATATGTCTAAGTACCAACACTATATATGACATACTAACGGAGTATTTACTTTTATACTTCCACCGTCTCAAATTATGTCGCTTCTTTGTTCTATACATCCCTTAAAAATATTAATTAGAAGGGGTATTTGACTAACTTTATTCTTATTTATGTTTAGGTTATAGTCTTTCTTCATTAAATGTGTACTCTATTTATGTGTCATTTTCATTAATAACAGAATTCTACTAAGGGTAAAATGAAAAAGAATCATTAATTGTGTCTTGAACTTTTAAAACGATAAATAATTTAAGACAACTATTTTTTATAACCATAATAAATAATTTGAAATAACTATTTTTATAACCACGACAAATAATTTGAAACGGAGTATAAAATTATTATGACAATATAGTGGACCTAAAATTCATTCTCAACAAGGAGGGAAAAAGAGGGAAATTCTAGAAAGTTCAAAATGAATGATAAGTATAATTCTACCCTGATTTTGCCTCTGATCAGGACACGTGGACGTCCAATGGCTCACATTGACCCATAGGCCCACACTTTATGACCTACTCTAGAGAAGATTTGTATAGACGACCACTTCTAAGTTTTAATTGGGAATATGGCCACTCATTTTCTTTTTCAATTATTTTTCGATATTAGAGTTCAGAAAAATGGGAATGGGGTACTTTTCATAATTTTAAAAAGATTGAAAGTTTTAAGTTATACACTTAATTCCACTTGACTTCTAATAAAATACACGAACACCCCCTCTCTTATCCGTCTTTTTCCCTTCTATATTTCTCTTTCTAGCTTGGAACTCTCAAACTTCCACCTCTCTCCTAAGCTCCAATACGCCTTGATCGTTGTAAACATATAATTTCTTTAACTCTGCAACTCCGTCGGAGCATTTTGAGCTCCATATTGCCCTAAAATTTTTTATTTTTTTCGATCTTGATAAAAAAACTAGTGTTCATAAAGATCTACTTTTTGTCAAAACCTTTGTTGTTTTGCTTGTTTTTTCATCGAAATGTTATACTTATTTTGCTTGTTTCAATATTTGTTTTCTGTTTTTTGCTTTTTGAAATTATATATGGTCTATTAATAAACCTTTGGTCGATTATTATATCGTGGATGATCAACGTCTCCATTGTTTGTATATAGATCATATAAATGCCTAGGTCTAGAGGCAAAGGAGTAAAAATACTCCCCTGTTCTTGTGCTATGGTTGAAACTCGTTCTAATGCGAATTGTAAGGATAAAAATAGAAGAGGTGAAGAACTTAGCTGAAATAGAAAAAGAAAAAGAAGTGCAGAAGCTGAGAGTGCGTCCCACTCAGACCCATTGATGAGTGTACTGTTGATGGAGATAGAGCTGATAGTAGAGTTGAGAGTGTATCTGAGCATGGTTCAAAACACTCTAGTGCTGCTGAAGATGTTGACCCTTTGTCCTTGCCATATTGTGCAAAGAAAATTAACATTAAAAGTATGGCTTGATCAATTGGCTGGATGATTATGAATCTTTTGGAGCAAAAGTTTCTGTTAGGAGCAGGCTATCGTTGTTAGTTGAATTTAACAATGTGTTGAGAGATCAAAAACAAAGGAAAAAGTGAAAGTGTTCCTCTTTCGATCACGTTAGAAAGATATCAAAATTCTTCATCAATTTCAACGGACGGATGATCCACTATATGTTTCTTCATCACGTGGTCCAGAAAAAGAAGCGTGAAATGTGGTTCTTCGTGAACGACAAGCCTGTGTGTTTTGGCTTGAAGGAATTTGCGTTGATCACCGGTTTAAATTGTGGATCTTATCCCTCCCAATCTAGAGAGTACAAGGCAATTAAGAAATGGGCAGAATTCTACGCAAAGGTTACTTGAAAGAAGAAGATTACATCAGACAAGCTATTGTCGGTGATAAGAGGGCCTAGATTAGATAAAAAAAGAAAAGCTGAAATGTTGTTTTATGTGGTTTCTCTATACAATTTCGATGGCCAAAGATGTGTCCAGAGGTGTGGACCCTGATTGGTTTAAAATGGCTGACGATTTGGAATTCTTCCAGAGTTATTCTTGGGGAAAGGAATTCTTTGAACTCACCTTAGAATACTTGATGGACAAGGTAGATATTTTCAGGCACCACCAAATCCACCTTGATAAGAAGACGCCATCATACGCTTTCTACGTCTTCCCCTGGACATTCATGGTACATGTTATAAACCACTGGTGTAGTAGATTATAGACTGTGTGTTATTTATTTTACACTCAACAATTATTTGTGTTATTATAGGTACTTATGAAGCTTTCCCCATACTTGGACTGCATGCTGGCAAATCAAATGAGGTTCCTCTACCTATTCCTAGCATTCTTAGGTGGCACACCACAAAAATGGAGCGATTTATTGAAGGTGATCCATTTAGTATTGGAAGGGGAATTTCACAGGTATAAATTTGGAGTCTATTATCAATGTTTTTGCAAAAATATAAACTAAATGCTAATGTTTTGCGTATTTATAGGTTGTGCACCCTTATATCATCCCTATAATGCGTGAGATGGAGCAGGACTACATGAAAGACTTCTTGGCATTTGATAATAAGGTTGATGATCCCATCATAGATAAATTGAAGATCGAATTGGAAGGCGTGACCATATTGGTTACATCAAAGAATGGCTCGAAGGCTCCTAGTAGGTTGAGAAAGGAGCCCGAGGAAAATTCTGATGAGGACACTCATCATGCCTTGAAGCGTCGTAGTAGTTTTGAAAAGGAGCCCCCATATGATGTGGAACATTGTTACACCCCGGAAATGTTTTTGATAACGTACAGTAAGTAGACTAACGAAGGGTACGACGTATACGATGTTTTAGTAAATAAGAAATAACGTTTGATGATTTTAAATAAGATTTCAAAGACATTTGAGGTGAGAGACGAAAGTTGCTAAGGAAAGCAAGGTATATGTTGTGTGTCAGAAAGGATTTACGAGTAACAAGTTAATGATGATTTAATAGTGCCTTGGAGAAGAATTATAACATCCCTTAGATCGTTAATAAGGTGTTAAACAAGTATCAAGAAGGTTCCATAAGGACTGGAGATCAAACGAAGTGACGAGAACAAGATTGGAGAAAAGATGGGTTCTACGGCCAATTATACGGTTTGTATAATGTTATACGGTCCGTATAATGGACCGTAGAATCGTCACAGTGAAGTCCTTAACTGATGGGATTATACGGTCACTTATACGGACCGTATAAAATTATACGGACCGTATAATGTGCCGTAAAATGAACACAGAAGTGAGAAGTTGACGGGGTGATTTCACGATCACTTATACGGACTGTATAATGTGCCGACAAATTGATACAGAAAGGGATGGTTGCTGAAGCAATTTCACGGTCACTTATACAGACCGTATAAGTGTCCGTATAATTTCATCAGGACAGATTTTTAATTCATAAAAAGAGCACCCAAGTTTATTATTTTCATTTCATTTTCATTCTCCACAATTCAAGAATTCTCTAGAACCATCCACACACTCCATATACAAGAACTCATGAGAAATTGATGATCAACTTCATCAAATCAAAAAAACTAAGTGTGAGAAACACATCAAAGTTCATCCAAGTCAAGAAATTCCATGGGAAGTGGAACTAGGGTTTTGCACAAGTGAAGTATTTCCACTAAAAGCTCATCCCCACACTATCAAAGGTAAGTTTTATGTTATTTACATGTTATTTAAGGTGTTGAAAAATCGAAAAAACTTGGATTGTGGAAGGGTATAGGAAATGGGTCATGAAAGTGGGAATAGTGTTATTTTGAATAGTAGTTTGGGGTGAATCATGAATATTGATATGATTGTGATTGTAATTAAGAGTATGAGAGAAACAGTAGATGAGAATGAATGTAACATTGTATTACGATTATGATTATGGGTGACCTTGAGAGGAAATTGTGGGGATTGGATAATGATGAATTTGACTAAAGTCATTGATGATGATATTATGAATGTTATTATTGACATTTGGGAGTTGATAAATGATATGGAGAAAGTAGTATAAATAAAGGAGATGCTGCTCAATTTTCTCTAGCTTTAGTTCAAACACGCTTATGTTATCGATTGTCTAATTTGAGCATGAACTCTCTTGAAGGTAGAAACGCGAACAACGAAGAAGAACGATCAAACGATAGAATAACTAAACGAAAGAGGTATGTAAGGCTAGTCCCTTCTTTCTAAGGCATGACTCCTATGACATGAATATTCCTAATTTTCCATAATCTTCCTAAATAAAGGAATTCTGAGTCCATGGCTGTAATGAGCTATATATGTACGAGATAAAGAAAGGAGATACAATACGAGCATGACAATGATGATGATGAATATAAGAATGAAGAATCCTAGCGTAATATAAGATGTCCATGAAGCTAATGATTCTAAGTATAGTTTTATTGATGCTTTCCTTGTATACACTCACTTAAATTGTTAGTCCCTTCAAGGTGAGATATGATGATGATGATTACTCCATAACGTAGTTGGGGGCTCACGACCTTATGTGACCTCGACATAGCCATGGTTACCTCCAAGTTCTAATATAGGATTAATGATGAATGTATGATGATGTTAAGTTACGATAAGATTATGATATGCCTATGACATGTGTAATAATGATTGAGTATATGACGATACGATTCCACCGTGCCTAGTTGGCCGGTCATGTCACCGCAAAGGCGGGCTGCTTACGATTCCACCATGCCTAAATGGTCGGGCATGTCACCGCTAAGGCGGGCTGCTATGTTTACACCGAGCCTGGAGGGCCGGGCATGATCACCACTAGTGGGTGACATATGATGGTTACCCGGACGCGAGTTAACGATGATGATTATGATGCGATGATATATGCGCTATGATGATACATATACTATGACTCTATATATGATATATGTATGAAATGTATTCACCCATAAAAGTCACGCAGGTTATATCTTTATCCTATGTCTTATGATTTTTCTTTCATGTTCATTTCATTCATGCCTTACATACTCAGTACAATATTCGTACTGACGTCCGTTTTCTTTGGACACTGTGTTCATGCCCATAGGTAGACAGGGAGACGGTGCAGACCTATAGGAGCTATCAGCAGATTTATAGGAGCACTCCATTATTCCGGAGGTGCTATTTGGTTGATTCTTTTGTGTGTGTGTGTGTGTATATATATATATATTTATATATATATATATATATATATGTAATTTGGGCACGACGGGGTCTTGTCCCGTCCATAAGTCTAGTACTCTAATAGAGGCTCGTAGATATGCATATGTGGGTAGTATGGTCTCACGATGTTACTATTCTATATGTATTATTATTTTGATAGCCGAAGGACTTATGTGTATAAAGGTAATTATGTTTCCAAATGAAGAATGGTTTTCCTATGATTTGAGTATTATATTAATGAATGTAAGCTTAATGAGTATGATAAGCAATAGAACGAGTGGTGTTCTGTGGTTAGCCCCGGGTACCCGTCATGGCCCCTAGTCGGGTCGTGACAAAGATATTCAATCAGAAGATTTTGGTGGTAACGTTGGCATTGGGACTTCTAGGGGTCGTGCCGCACCAAGTGGGGGCCCATCAATACCGATAGAGCATGTGGAACTGCAACAGCGTTTGGTGAATATGGAGGAGTCTCTGAATATTGTTCTCACTTTTATGGAGGTAGAAAAATTTAGAAGGAGCGAGAAGGCGAAGAAGAAGAATTAGGAGACTATTAAAGAGAAAGGTGAACTTTTTGAATTCTTTTGTTGTAATTGTGTTGTATGCTATTTGCATTCTTTTTAATTATGTCCAACAAATGCAGCACAAGCACCTGTGGAACCATCTCCTATCAACAAGTTGAATGTAGGTGCTGAGCTCCTGTCACGACCCATTTTAGCCTAGGTCATGCGGGCACCTACCATTTCCCCCTCGGTAGGCGAACCCTTAACTCAACGTTCACCATTGATAAATATAATAAAAAGCGGAAGAAGTAACTGACGTAAGTCTCACAATATAGTATAATATAGAAAAGTGCGGAAGTAAATGAAACCACCCCAGTATCTGGTTTGGTCATACAAGAGCATCTAAATCCGAATAACTCTGGTCTGAATAATAATACATAAAGTGTCTCAAATCGTGTCTTGAAAAAAGAGTAAGACATAAAAAATAGAAGAGTCTTCGAGGTCAGCGGATGCCATGCTCACCCTAGAAAACTCAAGAAGAAGCTGAGGAGTCGATCAGCCACGAGTCAGAGAAGTCAATCCGGCCTGATACTCTGCACAGATAAAAGAATGCAGCAAGTGCAGGTCAGTACCAAAAATAGTACTGGTAGGCATCATAGGCTGACTAAGCATAGTTAACACAATTAAGAGAATAACACAGATAAACCAATAGAACAATCAAGCATGAAACAATATAATCGTAACCGAGTATCTATCAACACCTATGTAAATATCTAACCCCAATATAATAAGTCTGAGTATATCAGTTCCTTGAACAATAAACACCATAGAATCAATAACGCAATCCACCACAATACAGTCATCACGACATCTCACTCAAGTCATAATGCAATGCAATGCAATAATGGTATGAATGTGATGTCATGCCATGCCATGCTATGCAAATGAGATGTGCACATGTACTCCGGACGAAAATATCAACGTCTTGGCAGCACAACCCAGTGTGACTCGCGAAGTCTGAGTGCCACCCATCCTGGATCTTTGCCAAACAGACAGACGGGACCCTGGCTAATTGCTCACAGGGGGAGTCTCACCGGCACCACTCTGGGAGACCCGCGGAGCCCATGCACTACAATCGAATCTGGGATAACATCGAAAACGGCCATGCACAATGATGCCCGAATATAACCATCGGACATCCGCCTTCTCACAATCACTCAAAAGAGTTATCAAATATCAGTTTCACAAATCAACGATTCCGAATTGAACCTCGGATATCGGCCTCCTCACAATCACTCAAGTAAAAGAGTTTAGCAAGTATCAGTTTCATATAAAAAATGATTCTGAAATGGATCTTCGAACATCGGCCTTTTTCACAATCACTCAAGTAAAAGAGTTTATCAAATATCAGTTTCGCTCAATCAACGATACCGAATCATCACCGGATATCGTCCATGCATAATAATATGAGAGAATGTGTGCAGTGCATATGTTAATCATCAACAACTAAGCTTAATATCACAAGTACGTCAATGGGGTACGCCAACAAAATATCACATCATAATACCAACAGTGGGTATGCCAACATATATCAATAACTCAAGTACCAACAGTGGGTACGCCAATAATGTATCATAGTACAAATACCAACAAGGGTATGCCAATCCTATCCTTAATCAGGACAACAAGTGACATTCGCTATCTACCAACTACACATGGCATCAACCAACACCATTAAATAATCAAACACATATAACGGGGTGGCTAGTCCCAGCACACATCAGGGCCCAACCTAAGACAATATCCATCCCAACTTCACACCCGAAGGTTCAAATGATGTCTCCGACATCATAATCTAAATATGTGATTCACTACACTATGTCTCACCAAAGGTAAATCATAACCTACCTGGATTGCCAAACTGCAACACCAACAAGTCACTCTATCGCCTTGCCCTTCCTCTGAAGCTCAGAACCAAAGTAGTCTAAGCATAATTGAATTTTAAATTACAAATCATGAATAATGATTCTAATATTACTATGATATCAATTAGGTCTAATTTAACCCTAGAAATTGAGGAAACGGGCCCACAAGGGAGAAATGAGAAATTCACGGGTAAAATACCAAATTGAATCCTAGGTAATCATAACCCAATCATTTATTGTTGATTTATGTTACACCCCTCGCTTTCGTAGTAGTAGAACCTATGGCTTCCTAGTTGGGTATGCCTTTGGAACAGGACCCGAGCCCGAGTTTGGAGGTAGAAAGTGTCATATCCTGTGTACAAGGGTACTAGCAGATATTCCTAGCAATTTATAGAGTTATAAGTTGAACGAATCGAATCGACGCAATCTGAACTGAATCAGAAAAATCTGCAGACACCAGTCATCGTCGACATGGTCGATGGACCGTCGATGTGCGGTGTCGACAAGGTCCCGCAATCTTGCATCTGTAGGCGCATGTTGATGGAGCAAGGCGGCGGACCGTCGACACGTCGAGGGGCCGTCGACCCGCTCGTCTAACCGGAGCGATGTAGCTTTTCGGCTTCCAAGTATAAATATAGAAGCCAAGACCTTATTTCTTATTTTCCTCCATTCCAAATCAGAAAAAATCCTAATATTTTCTCTCCCAATATTTTTCATCATATTAGTGAAGATTTGACAAGACCCGGATCTCGTAAACCCAAGCTTGTGAAGGAGAAGGTTGCTTCTAGGGTTTTTTCAAGGTTGTGAAGCTTAGGGAGTTGAAGTTGAAGTGATTCTTGGGATTTTTGACCCCTCAAGGTATGTAAATGATTTCTACCCTCGTAGTTGAGTTTATTATCAAGAGTCTTAGTGGTTCTAAATAAAGAGAAGCTATTTGTGGAAGTGGTAACTTGATAAATGGCAAGGTAATGATTTAAGGCTATTTTAAGAGATGATTGGGGATATATTTGAGTATGTTTTGATATAAAAGTGTTGTTATTATTGTTGTGGTTGATGTTGGAGTGAATGGGAAGTTGAAGGGTTGTTAAGCTTATAAGGGAAATGTTGCCCATAATTTGTTAAGCTCTACCTGTATTTAAAATGATTAGTAAGCAAAGTAAATGGTCTAATTAAGCCCTATGTTATCTTAATTATAGACTTGCAAGTTCGAGAGGTAGTAGTTGGACGATTTGATATACGTCAAGGAATGTTAAGGCCATCCTTTCTTTCTTTTGACATGGTCCTATGACATGATCCGACAAGCGAGTAAGAGAGCTTCCATATTCCTCTACTCTTAGAAGCATTAGAAGTACTTCAGTCTTTGATGTTCATGTACCCCGTTTATGAGTGATCCGTCTGTTCATGGGTCCAGTCTTATGTAGCAGTTATATGCATACAGTTGATTCATGCATTACCTTCATTATATATTTATGTACATTGACCCATGACCAGAAGGCGTTATATATATGTGTGTGTGTGTAGGGTATGAGAAAGGATAGGCGTTATATATGCATTACCACCTGATCAGCTGGTGCACATTAATGATGATATTGATTATGGCCGCAGAGGTGCCGATATGATATGATGAGATATGATGAGATGCCATAGAGGCTTTACAGGCATTATATGCGCACATATATCAGGCGTTATATACGCACATATATCAGGCGTTATATACGCACATATACATATATAGATGTATGACCCTCATAGATAGGCATGAGCATGCATATTATGTGCCCACAGAGGCATTGTCAGTTATACAGATTTATGCAGATACATGCAGATACTAATTCATACAAGTACATGCAGTTAGTCATTTCAGTTTATGAGTTCAGATCTTATCCATGATTCTTATGTATATCGGTTGTTCTTATGCCTTACATACTCGGTACATTATTCGTACTGACTCCCCGTTGCTCGGGGGGCTGCGTTCATGCCCGCAGGTACAAGTAGACAGACAGGTGGTCCAGCTCAGTAGGACCTCTAGATCTAGTAGTGGTCAGTGCGCTCCATTTGATCCGGAGTTGCAGTCAGTTTTGGTATGCCATCCTTTTGAGATGTGTATGCATATGGGTATGACGGGGCCCTGTCCCATCCTTTCTACAACTTTTATTTCAATAAAGGTCTGTAGATAGTTGTATGTAGTAGTTAGATAATGTATCATTTCCGGCTTCTATTCTTTTGTGTACAGTATATATAGCATCCTAGCTGGCTTGCACTGTTCTTCTGCATGTTGTGTATATATGCAGATTGTACAGAGTTTTGATGTTTCCCTTTTATGAGATCAGTTATGCCATTATGGGCCCTTCATGTGTAGTAAGATTCAGATATGAGTATAGGGGTGTTTGGTCTCTAGAGGTCAGACGCCCGTCAGGACTCATCGGTTTGGGTCGTGACAATTTAGCTCAAGAACTATCCCCAAATTTGATTTCTAGTAAAACCCCCAAATTAGGTATGAACCCTAATTCCCCAAATCTGAAATTCAACATTAAAATTCAAAGATATAAGGTTACTAAGCTTAGATTCGTCACATTTTAGTATTAGCATCATCAATTTTATCAATTATAACCCTAGGGAGAAGTCTCCCAAAACCCTTCTTCAAATTCTACTTCTAAAGGATTGAAAAGGGAAGGGATGATTCTAAGATGATAATGATTAAAGAGAAGTAAGTGATTAGACAAAGCTTTACCTCTAAGAAATTCCTCAATTCATCCTCAAGAGCAGCCTCCCCAAGCTCCAATACCGAGTTATGACATAATGAGGGACTAGGTCTTATTTTAAGATACATTTAATGAAATTCCCCTGCCCCTGACCGCCACAGCGAGGGTATTGCCGCTACAGCAGCGCTGCTGCGGCATCAGGGACACTGCTGCAGTGGTGAGGCCAATTTATTCATGACTGCCCCAGCAACCAATACATCGCCATAGCGGTACCGTTGGGGCGGCTCTGGTGCTGCCATTGTGGGCACCAGACACCAGAAATGCCCAATTTTTCTAAGTCTTCCATCAAATTTGCAGGTTATTCTCGAGGCCATCTGCTCATACCCCGACCACCTAAACTCAAATAAAAATACGCTACGAACGCACTCGTGGTCTCAAAATTTCCAACGGAGGTCCCGTTGACTGAGTCAACCACCGATGTTTACTTTCCATTTCCCATCCAAAGTCCCGAGATGCACTAAAATGTATTGGGAACCGAACCAATCATACATACAAGTTCTAAATAATAATCCGAATCTATCGGAGTTGACGAAACTTCCGAAAAGGTCCGATTTCCCAAAAGTCAACCTCGGGTCAAAATGAGTCAATAAACACTCAAGAGTGGCGAAAGTGTCAAAAGGACTATAACGACCAAATGGGTCGTTACAACTCCCTAGACCAGCTGCTCAAGCTGAAAAGGCAGCAGTTGTTTCTGTGCCAACTGCCCAGGTTAATAAGAAGAATGCTAATGCTAATCTTGAGAAGGTTGATGTCCCTAAACCAGCTTCTAAAGTCGAGAAACTTGAGAAGGTTGAGGTCAAGTAGTTTAAGCTCCCTATGCCAGCTGCTCAAGCTGAGAAGGCAATAGATGTCCCTGCTAATGTTAATGAAAAGAATGCTAGTGAGGCGATTTAAGCTGTTATTGAGTTGACTCTGAAAAAGTTGTGTCGGGCGTCCTCGCCCAGAATAACGGGTCTTCAGACAGCTAATTTGGTTATTTCGGTTGTAACAAATAATTAAGTTTTTGCTAAATGTGTGTGGTGGATGATGACAAACAATCAGTACTAATGTCCGATAGTTTTAATAAATAATTAATTTTGACTGCTTTGGATTAATTTATGTGAAGGCTAGATCATTGAAACCTTTGTATATAATTGTGTTGTTGCCTTTTGAATTTGGATATGCATAAATATTTTGGATGTTTTAAAATATGAATGGTTTAACAAATAATTAATTTGATTGTTGTGTATCTAAGTGTGTTGTTTCATTGTGAACTTGGATGTCTTCAAATATGACTGTTTTTACAAGTAATGGTCACTTCTTAATATAATTATCTATCGGCGACATGAAACCTTATTATCTGCTACGATGATTGTTGATCAACTGTGAGTTTATATATACTATTATCGACTATGAATAAAGCTTATACACAATGTCAATAGAGATGTTATAACGCTTAAGGACAAACACATATTTTTCATATAAATAAAACCTGCTTCATATTGTCCAAAATTCTTCATACGCTAAAATGAAATACCAGCCTCACTACAACCTTATTACATATTGTCATATAGCAAACACCACTAATAAACCATACAAAAGCATCGTTAGTCTATTATGTTCCTCTTCAGTCATCATCAACCTCTGTTTTACTTCAGCCCTCTCAATTTCAGCTTCTCCCAACCTAAATTTTAAGTGATTCTTATTTTCTTCAGATTCTCTAAACAACGACTGAAGTAATTCCTCGTTCTCTAAAGATTCTCTGAGCCTATTTTGTAGTTCAGATTTTGTTAAGCCTTTTGATGTTGGTGTATCAGGTCCACCTGGGCTCTTGCTAGGTCCTGAGCTCATTTGAGATTTTTTTTTTTTGGTGTTTTGTTGGGTTGTGGATCAATAAACCTGAAATAGTCACAACCACCATAATCCTGAAACAAACAGCAATCAATTAGAGGTTTTTTGTCATGAAGCCATATAAAAAACGCATACATTTTGAATTAGCAACTTACAGTTCCAACTGCACTATTAAAGAATCTGCGACCTAGGTTCTATCGGGTGCGTGATTTCTTCAAGACAGTGTATTCACCGCAGAAACAAATGTCAGGATCTTGTGGTTGAGATGTTTCAGATAGCTGAGACATTTTGGGTGTTTTGATCAAGAAAAAGATAATGGTGAATTTTGATCAAAAAAAGAGACTATGGAGGTGTTTGATCAACAAAAGAGACAATGGAGGTGTTTGAATTTTGAGTCGGTTTTATATAGGGAAGGGTGTATTATTACCGTTGTAAATTTAAGAATATTTTATTTTATTACCGTCGAAATAAAGTTAAGCGTACTGGGTCTATTAATAAATATAACTATAGTAAATGACTATGATCTATAATTACTCATTGAGACAGTCGATGATGGACTTTCAAGGTTTATTATAAACCATGGGAATAAAGGTTTTTATTGGAACGAGAAGCTTGCACAAGTCCAACAGACCCAAAAAAAAAAAAAGAACCCCAAACGCCAAATCTAAAAAAAAGCAATAAATAAATAAAATAAAATAAATAAAAGACTTGATAGTATTTAAACATTATAATAACACTTTAATACATCATATGAGAGTCCACATCCATTAGACACATGATCAAAATAGTTTTAGGACACCTAATGGTCCTTAAATCACTAATATTAGTCTAAAAAAACCAAAAATAAATAAAAAGACTTGATACTTTTTAAACATTATAATAATACTTTAATACATCATATGAGAGTCCCTACCAATTAGACACATGATCAAAAGACCTTAAGCACCAGTAATGTTGTCCTTAGAACAAGGTTGTGCTTTGAGACAATAACTTATTGTCAGACTAATTGGATAATAGTGATATGATTACCATAACTTGTGCTTAAGCTATTTTGATCATGTGTCTAATTGGTGTGGACTCTCATATGATGTATTAAAGTATTATTATAATGTTTAAAAAGTATCAAGTTTTTATTTTAATTTATTTTTGGCTTTTTTAGACTAATATTAGTGATCTAAGGACCATTAGGTGTCCTAAAACCATTTTGATCATGTGTCTAATGGATGGGGGCTCTCATATGATTTATTAAAGTGTTATTATAATATTTAAATAGTATCAAGTCTTTTTATTTATTGTATTTTATTTATTTTTGTCTTTTTTAGATTTGGGGTTTGGTTTTTTTTTTTTTTTTTGGGTCTGTTGGACTTGTGCAAATTTAGCAGGCTTCTAGTTCCAATAAAAACCTTTATTCCTGTAGTTTATAATCAACCTTGAAGATACATCATAGACCTTCTCAATGAGTAATTATAGATCATAGTCATTTACTATAGTTATGTTTATTAATAGACCAAACACACTTAGCTTTATTTCGACGGTTAGAAAACAAATGCAACAAACAGAAAAGGACATAGATAAAACACAAAACAAGAAATATGAACATCAACCATATATTTCATTTCATTGCAACCCCCAACCATAACAGCAAAAACATTTAAAAGCTTTCATAAATGAAAGCCCAAAAGTTGCTTCCATCTACAACTTTCACCAATGAAAGCTTTGCCAAAAACTTATAACAAAATGAATATATACATAAAAACTAAAACTTCATAACTAAACTAGTCTAGGGATTTGCAGTGGGGCTGTAGGGGGGTTGCAGGGCATCTGGGTCGATATTCTTCTCCTGTATGAAGACACACAGAAATCGCTCAATCCTGTGAAGAGACCTTGTCAATCTCTTCCTGTCCTCTCCTAGCCTCCTAAAGAGCCTTCCAAGTCATTTCATAGTAGAAGAGAATCTGTGATGCAGTTTGTAGCCTTGGGTTCCTAGGAAGGCGGAGTCTTCTGGGCATTTTGGAGATGAATGATCTGGAATTTGTATAGGCTTGAGTTTATTTGAAATGCAGGAAATAAAGAATGGGGAAGAAATAAAGACTGTTTGCATCGGTTAAGTGAACCGTCACCCAATGGCTAAGAGACACGTGGTTATGGGCATAGAGGTGTCGTTTAAATTTGTATTTTATTAGTGTGATTAGACATGAAACGCTAGTATTCTGAAAAGGTAATCATTACGCTGCTCAGTTTCGTATGATAAGGTTTTTAATTGGGGAGTATAGATCTCCTAAAGGAAGATTAATTTCCTAACTATGAACCATTATAGACCAACAGATTGGTTTATTATAAACACACATAGAATCTATGATAGACTAGAATAAGGTTGATTAATATTGAACTAATACAACAAAAATACAT
Organism: Lycium barbarum; assembly: GCF_019175385.1. NCBI lineage: Eukaryota > Viridiplantae > Streptophyta > Magnoliopsida > Solanales > Solanaceae > Lycium > Lycium barbarum. The sequence continues at coordinate 94,985,530 of NC_083343.1, read as the reverse complement.
TCAAACTAAAAAAAATCAAGTGGGGTGCTCTCTCAAATATCGACACGTTGTTTTTTTGTGACCAACCCCTTTGCAAATCGAGCACTTGTTTCTCGTCCCTTTGCTACTTCCTTTGGACTTGAAAGATTTCCCGACGCCAGGAATACGCTTCACTCTCTTCCTTCCAAGTTTGGGATCATAAGGGGGTGGAGGAATATACATGTTTGCGTACTTCTCTGGGACTTCCCATTCTGACCCTGCATGGACTATATTAATAGTTTCATCAAATGCAAGAATGTAAGACTAAACTTTATACATGGGCGAGAAATACTCGTAGATGCTTGAACCATAATCAGGTCAGTACTTCAATCTCAAGGCTGCCATCTCGTGAGCGCACGGTAATTTCACCAAGTCGTACTCTCTATAAGTACATGTTTTGTTCAGTAGATTGACTTTGGCAGTTAGGCCACTGCCGACCACGGTGAATTCGTTGGCATCCCCTTTTATATTATTGATAAACAAGGAGTCGTCCTTATTCATCTTTTCCCTTAGCGTCTTTTCAGCCGAGGGCACAAATAAATTGATCGAACTACTGATATCTGCACATCTCTGCCTGAAAATTTCAGCAAACCTCCTAGAAATGGAAGTGAATAAGGCAGTCACAGGGTACTCTCTTTCATCCCTCAACATTGAGTTTAGTGACTCCGCAATGTTTGTAGTCAGCACATCATACCTATTTACTGGAAAATATACCCTGCTCCACTTGTCAAATCCAATATCAAACTCAAGGAAATTAGCAGCTTCGGGGCATTTAACCCTTAATTAGTAAAAATGTTCATTGAACTCCTGGTAACCATATACCTTTGTTGCATCATAGTACACATGAAGAGAATCTCCACATTGGAATTTTTTTCGAAGGTTATCACCAAGATGCTTCATGCATAGTCCATGATGAGCATACTCAAAAATTTTGGAAACACCGTTGGCTATGCTCTTGTGCCTATCAGAGATGATGCACAAGTCTGGTTCATCGGCGATTATGTACCTCAGCTGCTCGAAGAAGTAGGTGCAAGATTCATCACACTATTTGTCCACCACGCAAAAAGCAATTGGATAAATATGGTTCTCAGTATCATGTGCGACCGTCAACAACAACACACCCTCATACTTGCCGTATAAATGTGTGCCGTCAACGGCAACAACCTTTCGCATGTGTTTGTATCTGTTACACCTCGAAAAATCTTCCGTTGATGCACAAGTGAATGAACTAGTGAGGAGTACGAGCATACGATGTTTCCGTAAGTAAGAAATGACATTTGATGACCCTAAGTGAGATTTCAAAGGCATCCGATGTTAGACGAGAAAGTTGGCCAAGGGAAGGCAAGGCATACGATAGGTATCGGAAAGGAAATACGAGTAACGAGTTAGCGAGGCCTTGATGATGTCTTGGAGAAGAGCGATAACGTCCCTTAGATTGGTATTGAGGTGTTGAACAAGTGTTAAGAAGGTTCCACGAGGATTGGAGATCAAACGAGTCGACAAAACGAATTTCGGAACCACTGGGGATTATACGGCCAAACATACTGGCCGTATGAATTATACGGTCCGTATGTTTGGGACCGTATAATCATCCCAAAATATCCCAACTTTCTGGACCAAATATACGGCCAAACAGACGGCCCGTACAAATTATACAGACCGTATGTTGGTCCGTATATACGGTCGGGGACTGTTTTGCTTAATAAATAAAGGGACCAAGGTTTATTTCATTTCACTTCTACATCATACCCCTTCTCTCTAAAATATCTCTCTACATTTATTCCACAAGAATTCAAGGATTATTAGTGATTAACAACATAAACCAAGTGAATCAAGTGTAAGAAAACCCATTAAAGATCATTCAAGTCAAGAAATCTCATTGGAGATGAACTAGGGTTTTTGCTCAAGTGGAGTATTATCAACCAAGGCTTGTTCCTACAACGAATGATAACTGTTGTTATAAGCAAACCCTTCTAATGAGAAGAACGGGTCCCAATGACCACTAAAATCAATCACACAGGCCCGCAATATATCTTCAAGGACCTGAATAATCTACTCGGACTGACCATCGGTCAAACGATCCAAAATCACCCAAATAGCATCAAATTTTCCCATAGTCCGTAGCAACCCTACTAAAAAATACCTGGCAATCCTCTACCACTTACACTCAGGTATAGGCATCCTCTGAGAAATACCACCAGGCTTTTGTTGCTCGTGCATCACCTGTTGATAATTCAAATACCGAGACATGAATTTAAGAATATCCCTCTTCATGCTACACCACCAGTAATCCTGTTTCTAATTCGGATAAAATCTTTGTAGCTCCCGGATGAATAGAATACCTCAAGCTATGAGCCTCCTCTATAATCAACCTGGTCAAATCCTCAACCTTGGGCACAAATACACGACCCTTGATCCTCAAAATACCCTTATCATCAAGTCTTGCCTCCTTTTCCTTTCCTTTCAACACTTTATCTCTAACTTTTCACAACTCTGCATCATCAAACTGCTGGCCTTTAATCTGCTCCAATAAGGAAGACCGCACTTCCACACTAGCCAAAACATTGCCGGTTTCCAAGATATCAAGTCTAACTATTCTATTGGCTAAGGCTTGAACATCCATAGCCAAAGGTCGCTCTCTAATCTGTAGACATGCAAGGCTACCCATACTTATCGCCTTTCGACTCAAGGCATCCGCTACCACATTAGGCTTTCCTAGATGATAAAGGTTGGATATGTCATAATCCTTGAGCAACTCTAACCATCTCCGTTTTCCTCAAACATAGATCCTTCAGATTTAAAATGTGTTGAAGAATTTTATGATCGGTGAACACCTCATGATGCAACCCATAGAGATAGTGCCTCAAAATCTTCAATGCAAAAACCACTGATATAAACTCCAAATCATGAGTAGGATAATTCTTCTCGTGCGCCTTAAGCTTACTCAAAGAATAAGCTATAACCTTCCTTTTCTGCATCAGAACACAACCAAGACTAATTCGCGAAGCACGGTAAAGCCCTCTCCCTCCACGGGAAGAGTCAGAATCGGAGCCGTAGTTAACAAAGACGAGATTTTGAAAGCTCGGCTCACATTCATCTGACCATTGAAAACGGTACATTCTTTTGTGTCAATCTGGTCAAAGGAGATTCTATAGATGAAAATCCGTCCACAAAACACCGGTATTAACTGGCGAGATAAACAAAACTCTGAATCTCGGCAATCGAAGTAGGCCTAACCCAATCACGAACCGCCTCAATCGTTTGAGGGTATATCTTAATACCATCTTTGGTCACCACATGCCGAAGAAATCCTATAAAATTGAGTCAAAACTCACACTTTGAAAACTTGAAATACAATTTCTTATCCTTCGAGATCGCAAGCACAATCCTCAAATGCTGCTCATGCTCTGTCCTACTACGAGAATATACCAAGAAATCATTGATGAATAAAATCATAAAAGAATCCAAATACAGTCCGAAGTCACCATTCATCAAATCAACAAAAGCCATCAAGGCATTAGTCAGGCTAAAAGACATGACCAGAAACTCACAATAACTATAACGTGCCCTGAAAGCTATCTTAGGATATCCTCTTTCCTAATCTTCAACTGGTGATAACCGGATCTCAAATCAATCTTACAGAAGACTGCTACACCCTGAAGCTGGTCAAATAAATCATCAATATGAGGAATAGGATACGTGTTCTTCATTGTGACTTTGTCCAATTATCGATAATCGATACACATCCTCATGGACCCATCCTTCTTCTTCACAAACAACACTGGAGCACCCTAAGGGGAAACACTAGGTCTAATGAATCCCTTGCTTAGCAAGTCCTGCAACTTCTCCTTCAATTCTTTCAACTCAACGGGAGCCATCAGATAAGGAGGATTGGAAATGGGCTTAGTGCCTGGCTCTAAATCAAGGCAAAATCAGTGTCACGATTTGGAAGAACACAAGGTAAATGAGTAGGGAACAACTCTAGAAAGTCTCTAACCACCAACACCAATTCAAGTGAAGGGGTATCGGCGCTAGTGTCTCGAACTTACGCTAAACAAGACAAACACCCCTTCCCAACCATCTGTCAAGCCTTGAGATAGGATACTACTCTCTTTGGTGCTAAACTAACTGTATCCTTCCATTCCAACCTATAAAATCCCAACATAGCTAACATAACTGTCTTAGAATAACTATCAAGGATCGCTTGATAAGGGGACAACCAACTCATACCTCGGATCACATCAAAGTCTACCATGTCTAAGATCATCAAATAAACCCAACTGTCATATCCCATCAAGGCCACAACACAGGATTGGTATGCCCAATCCATAACTACAGAATCTCCAACAGGAGTAGAAACTCACACATCATATCTAGACGCGCAATAAATTGGTAGGCGCATAAGAATATGTAGAACCCGTATCAAATAAAGCTATAGTAGACTGATGGCAGGCTGAAATAGTACCTGTAATAATAGCATCAGAAGCCTCTGCCTCTAGTCTACTTAGGAAGTCAGAGAACTGAGCATGGTCACCCTCGACCTGAGAGCCTCCACCACCACCACAACCTTCCTGCCTGAATACCACCTCTACCGGACTGGGAACTATCTTTACCTCTCTGTGCATCGTACCTAGCCGGCTGTACTGCTGATTTAGGTGTAGAACACGGTGAACTAGAGTGTAAACCACCCTGTATAAGGCTGGGACACTCTCTAGTAAAATGCATGATATCACCACACTCAAGACATCTACAACGAGACATAAGCTGCTTGGGGGAGCTTGAAGGGCCGGAATAGCCACCTCGATCTCTGAGTTGGGAATCAAAACCCAGGGAACCTTGTCTCAAACTGTAACCACTGTGACCCGAAGAATCACAGGTAGAAGGCTAAATCACCACCTAAACTTTCTTGCTAAAGTAGGGACTATAACCCCTCCTTTGATACCCTTTACCTCCGGATGAGGTACCTCCAAAACTGCCTGATCTGCAGAGCTTCTTACCCTATCTATCCCCAAACTCATCACGTCTGATAGACTCAATGATCCGAGCAACATCCACCACTTTCTTAAAAGTACCTTCCGAAGAGGCCACATGAATCGCCATAACTCCAAGATAATACGATAGTCCCCTGATGAACTTTCTGATCCTTTATGTCTCATCGGGTAGAACAGTCAAAGCATGGCGAGATAGGGAGTGGAAAATTATCTCATACTTAGTCACGGAATCCTACGCTGCTCCAACCTGTCAAACTGCTCCCACCCCTCATCCCTCAAGCTGCGGGGAATCCACTTTTCTGGAAACACTCGAGAGAAGTTGTCCCAAGTAAGTGGAGGTGACCCAGCTGGTCTAGTCTCAACAAAGACTCTCTACAACTGGTTGGCGGGGCCAACCATATTCATAGCCATGAAATCAACTCCGTAGGACTTTACCAATCCCAAATTGTGCAAACGCTCATGGCAACTAACTAAAAACACATAAGCATCATCATTAGGACACCCATCATACTATGGTGGCTTCCTATTCTCAAACTTATCCCACCTCTTCTGCTCATCAACTGTCATGGTAGGCTGGGAAACGGGACAAATAACAATACTCGAAACTGGAACACCTGAAAATAAGGGAGCAACAATAGCAGTTGGCTGTGCCTGTGGGGTCCTGAATCCCATAACATCCTGCTCGAGAGTCTGAGCTCCAAACCAGGTCTGAGAAGCCTCTGGCGTAACCGGACGAATACCCGCCTAGGCCATACCTTCGAAGTAGCTTAAAATGTAAACTAAGGCATCCTGCAGCATCAGTGTAGTAATAAGCCCTGGAGGTTCCTGAGCTAGTCCAACCTCATTTTCTAGAGCGACCTTTTCCTCATGAACATCCTTGTGACCTAGAGATACCTCTCTATCATGACCCAGAGCAGCAACTGGTACTCGAGCCCAGGCTGGTGTGACAACATAGGCTCAAGCCCTATCCCTCCCTCGACCATGTCCCCTGCCACCTCCTCTAGCAATACCTTTAGGAGCAGGTACTGGTAGGGGTGAAGGCTCCCGACCTCTGACAGTCATTGAATATGTCCTCACCATCTATAAGAGAGTGAAATAAGGAAATCTTTAGAACACAACAGATTTAAGTACGCACGATAAGGAACAATAGATAAGAGTTTTCCTAAATATCCTATAGGCTTTCGAAGATAGATACGAAGCTCATCGTACCAATCTGCAAGACTCTATGAGACATTGTTCTTGTACTTGTGAGACCAATTAACCTAAAGCTCTAATACCAACTTTGTCACGACCCAATTTGAGGAGTTGTGACAACACGAAATTCTCCGAGTTAGTAACCCATACATAACCCACTAATTCAATAGTTTAAATAGGAAATAGGACTAATAAACATACAAGTCAACGTTTAGGTGTTTAATGCAGAAATAATAGTACAACCATCCCCAAATCTGATGTCACATGTAAAAGAACTAACTAAATTGAGTATAAGCCTGGGGACATATCCCAAAAACACATAAATTATTCGAAATAGAAAACATGAAGTAAAGATAACTGAAGAAGATCCGGTGCTATAGATCAACTGATGGCTTACCCCGAATCGTAAAGATTGTCTCCTCAATAGCCAGTAGCATCCCGAGATCCACTTGTACTATGAATAGAATCTGCACACAAAAGGTGCAGAAAGTGTAGCGTGAGTATAAACACAACAAGTACTTAACAACATCGTCGACCGACCCTAGATATAACGGAGACGAGGGCTGGTCTTTGATTACTACTACTACACTTAACCGCCATTAGTCCTAGATATATAATAACACGGAAGATCAAGTATTTGGCTCACTAAGCAATAATAATTCATTTGTTCAATCAACTAAAATCATCGATAATAGTTAAAGTATGAATCATGAATGCAATGCAAGGACTTTCTTTCCATTACCCGGTACACACATGTTCAAACATTAATGAATCGTGACCCATGAGGGTCTCGCGAGGTCTATGTACCATCCGAACTACTAGATCTCCTAGATCACATCGGGTCCTTAGCCACATTTGGCTCCAAATCTCATAACTTAGCCCCGTAGGCTCCATATACCCTGCCTCTTAGCCAATCTGCTAAAAAATCATCATCACTCCATCCGAAACCAGTTTTCCATGGACCCATAATTTTATCCTCAATAATAATAAGCATGAGATACAAAATAAGCATGAATATAACATTTAACATAATAAGAAGCAGGAATATACAATAAAGATTTCATTTAGATTAGCATACGTCATAAAGCTCCCACCTTAGCTTCTTATTTACTTTTTAACAAGTACTTAGGAGTGCTATACCACAAATATTTTAAATAAGACATGCATAAAATCATAACAGAAAGCTCGGGCTTCAGACCCCAATCACAGATCCATAGGTTCGTACTATCTACCAGCTAGTGCTTAAAGTATGGCATTCAGACCAACTATACAATTGAAGTACACAATTACCCATATCATGACACCGATACCCGATACAAGTACCCGTCACGTCACGAGTATCGGACCCCCTTAGTCACCCCATTATCCCTCTTAATTAGGTTCATTAAGACCAATCACAAAAAAAAAAACAATAAAATAGAAATTAGAAGATCTTTCATTTGCTTGATTTTTTTTAAAAGTCTCGTATATAAACAAAAAGAATGCTTTCTTTTAATTTTCATATACCTTTTTGTATTTCAATATTTTAGAAGTCTTTTGAAAGTGCAAAATTGATATTCCAAGATGAAGAAGCAACAGTAGAGAGAATTAAAAAAATATCTACATATTTAATTTTTATCATCAGCCCGGGCCAAATGACACTAGTACTGTTAAGAATTATTTATAACCATCAATAGCAGGAGTTTTATAAGGACCTCAAACATCCATATGTACATCAAAGCAATAAGTACTTTTTATGCTACTTTCTGGAAATGGAAATTTAGTTTGTTTAGCACTAGGACACACAAAACACTAGTCCACTACATCACCTGTACTTTCTGCTGTATTGAGTAGTATGTTTTGTAATACAGAAGTGGACACATGTCCAAATCTCTTACGCCACGGACTGACATTCATTAATCTATTCTCTGGAGTACTATTAGCAACTAGAGCTATTATATGTGCATTTGATTGATAAAGTAGGAAAAGTCCATACTCATGTCTACCAATCTCCTTCACCTTTCTACTTGAGAGATCCTGAAATATGAAAAAATTAGGATAAAATAAGGCTGCATATTTTAGTTTCGTTGTTTCCTTTGACATGGACAGTAGATCATATTTAACCTGTGGCAACAAGAAAACATTTTCAAGGGTTATTCCCGGTGACATAGAACTTGAACCAATATGAGTAAATAATGCAATATCGCCATTTGGCAGATATACTTCGTTTAGGTATTTTGACCCTTTTACCCTTTTTGACCCTTCTCCTAGCTTACTTAGAGTGTATTTGACTTGTAGGGATGGGTGGAACGATTCTTGAGGTAATCAGGCATGTCTTAGTTGAAGATTATGGAAATTAGAGGCTTTAAGTGAAAACCTTTGACCAATAGTTGACTTTTGAGAAAATAAACCTTTTTGGGATTTGTGTCGATTCCATGAGTTTTGGAGATCCATTTATAACTTGGCGGGACAGTTCGTTCGCCTCCCGAGGCAATCAGTAGAGTTTTGGAAACTTGATTTTGGGGTTTTGGGGGTTGACCAGGTGAAGATGATGGCAGTTGGAAATTATGAGCGGCACGATTGAGTTCGTAGCGTGTTTTTACACTGGGTTGCATATTTGGTTTTTAATCAGGAGGTCTCGGATGGATGTCGGGTTTTGGGTTGAACTTGGTGAAAAAACTAAATTTTGCTGACTTCTGGTGTCCCGCTTCCCTAGGTGTGTGTTCGCCTCTGCAAGACCACCTATGCGGGACTTGGCCCACATGTACGAGAAGGTGAGGTTTCAAGTGACTCTGCGTGTGCGAGTCATTCTTCGGGGAGGCGAGTCCGCATCTTATATTTTCCCCAATTTTGAACCATTCTGTCCATTCACAAATTGTAAACTTAGAGAGTGTTTGTGTGGTTGATTTATAGAGCTTTTGGGTAAATTCTTCTTTGGGTAAGTTCATATTGCTCCCTTTGTGATTTATTTATGATTTAAGAATGGAATCTTTGGGGTTTTTCATTTTTTATCTGGAGAAGATGGGTTAAAAACCCTGAGATGTTTTTATGAATTCTCTTCAATCCTAATGAATTTTGTGGGAAGATTTCTTGATTTCTAAGCATCTAAACATTGGGGAAATTAGTTGCTAAGTTGAATCTCTCTTTAATTCTAGGGTTTTATTAAGGAAAATTGGGGAATTTCTCTTAATTTGGTGGTTTTCAATTAATGATGCAATTCATGCTAATTGGGGACTAGTTTGTGTTGATAATTAGTGTTTGGGCTTCTTAAGCTTGGGGTTGACCTTTATCAACTTGGATTTTTTGGTTTTACACTTGTGGGCTCGAATTTCCTTTTTAAGGGTTAATTTCGAATCATATAGTATTATAGTAATGTGTTTATCATTAGACTCATTTTTTAACATAGATTAGTTTGTTGATTAGACTTCGACTGTTATAAAACTCTGCGCAAAGGGAAGGCTCGTGCTTCATAGTCGGTGGTGCCTGCTCGGCGTTGAGGTAGGTTATGACTTACCTTATGGTTAGACTTCTATTAGTGAAGCATATGTAGAAGTAGTAATTGATGGGAAAAGCATGATAGACCTTCGAGCAGGGTGTGGAGGTGAAATCCAATTAGCTTGGTTCTGTCAGCTGTTATGTGGGCTTGTCGACATATGTGCTCTATTTTATGATATATGTTTGCATTCATCTTTCTTTTGATATCTCACTTATCATCGGAAAAAGGAAGAATAATGAAAAAGGCTGAAACTGTTATGTGTACTTTATGATTAGTACTGAGATTTTTATGCGCTTACCGTTGATGATTTATATCATGCATATCATACATTCTTTTTTCCATATATTTGATATGATATGAATCGTGGTTTTAAATTATTTTAAGTGAGAGAGTGGTTCCTTTGAGGTCTTTGGTGGAGAGTGTAAAAGAGAGATGAGAGAGTCCGTGATCCGAGGTTGTTACTGGAGCAGAATGAGTGCACGTTGCCTGAGGTCTCTTGTCAGGAACAATAGAGTGCTTGCCCTAGGTCATTTTCCAGAATGAGTGGTACATGAACTTCGCGGGTCCCCATGGATCATGCTTATGAGACTTTTTCCTTAGCATGTGTGTACGGTACTAAAGGTTGGCTAGTGCATTGCATTTACATTTCACCCCACATAAGCATATGGCACTTCTATTTCTGATTCTTGGTATTGATTGTTGAACTATTGTTGTGGTGAAGATTTGATTATTGACTTGACAGAATTGTTGTTTAGTGACTCTACCTAGGCTCATGACTTGAACACTTGAACTATTTGCAACTACTGTTTGGTGGAATAGTCTTGATTATTGTTTCTATGCGTTGATTGTTTATTTGTCTACTTGTTCGTTCTGTCTTTATATATGTAAGATAATTGTTGTTGGCTTATAATACTTACCAGTACTAGCGTTGTACTGATACAACCCTTATTGTACTCTTCCTTTGACTGCAGAGTTTGTTACAAGATCCACGCCTCAGCCTCGTGAGCGACTCCAAGGCCTACTCCAAGAGTTTTCAGAGTGAGCATTGCCAGAGCCGTAGCCTTGGATTCCCTCCTTTACTCATCGGCCTATTTTGATTCCACTGACATATTTGATTTATGTATTTTGAGATTTAGTACTCCTTAGAATTGTTGTTATGGTAGTGGCTCTTGTACTACGTTGCAGACCAGATTGTTGGGGTTTATGGATGTTGTATTTTGTACTTTATTTCAGCATTTATATATCGTGACTGCTTTACTAATTATCTCAATTTTTGCATATTTCTTTTAAATAAAATAAGGTAAGGGAAGGGTTCGCCCACTAGGGGGATAGCATGGGTGCCCGCTCGGCCCACGAGTTGGGTCGTGAAAGTTCTAGTTGACTTATCAAGTAAATTTGACTTTGATACTACATGATTTATAGCACCAATGTCTACAATCGACTCATGTTTATTCTCAACAAGTAGACACGCACTACTTACATCTGAACTTGTGTTCTTACCATTTTATTTACTTGTTAGGTCATCTGATCCTGTTGCATTTCCACTTGCTAACAAGGCATTGCTCTTGCTTAGAATCAGTGTTTTAAAAGGCGTCGGCATAAGACGAGGCATTTTCCATATGCCTCGGCAGGGCGTAAACCCATGGGTATTTACTTTTTAATATTTTATAAACTAATCAAATAAACGTATATGTATAAGAAAAATACATTAAAATATAAAAATAAATAAATTAATAGAAAAAAAGTATATATCTATTATTAACATGCTAACATCTGAACGGACCATCGTAAAGATGCATTACACCAATAACATGACTATGATGAAACATAATTAGATTTTTAAGAATAATACTCTATCCTAATAATTCAAAGATAAAAATGACAATAATATGAAGTTATTGTCTTGAAACGTGAAACTAGATAACAAATTAATACTCATTATAATAAAAATAGCCAGAATAGTGTCTTCGTAACATTATCTAAACTAGAGCGATACCAAAATAAATTCTAAAACTAAAAACAATTTTGAAAAAATATAAATTGAAGAAGACTAAAAAGATTTTGAAGAAAATAAAGCATAAAGAAAGAAAATACAAGCATGGAAATATAGTAAGATATGGAGGACAAAATCCTTTGCTTTGTAGATTGCACTTTGTATACAAAGGGCTAACGTGTATCTGTTACTCCGTAAACAATAAAGGGAAAATATTATGAAATTAGGATAAACATTTATAATTTTTTGTTTGACTTTTTGTGTTTTTTAGTTTGAGAATTTACTATGAGTTAACTTTTGGATATTTAAACTTTTTTTTTAAAAAAAATTATTAAGCAATTTTTGCTCAAATTTGAAAAAGTTCTCAGGGCTAACACCCCAACTGAACGCCCAGAAGGTCAGGGCTTATGCCTAGGCGAATGTCCAGAAGGTTGGGGCATACACCCCACGAGACTTACGCCCCACACGTACGCCTTGCCTCGAGGCTAGCCCCGACGCTCGCCCCAAAAATGTCTTTTAAAACACTGTTCAGAATCTACAGGATCTGATTGTATTGAACTTGGGTGGAAGATAAGCTCCAGGCTCATTCATATTAGATAGTTAATCCATGTTACCCTGCTCTATCCCTTGATACAAGCCAGTTACATTCGCAGTTCTGAGATTCTCACCTCCTTATTTTGTAGTATGATTCAGCATATTTGGATTCTCAAACAGCAAAGCATTGTTGCGCAGATCCTCCAAATACTGGACCATAGTTTGGTTGAAATCTCCTTTTCTTGAAACTTGAAGGATAACCAACCAGCTTATACAAGTTTTCCTTAATATGCCTTTTCAATTTATAGAATTCACACTGCAGGTTGTAATCCATCTTGAATTTTACCGGTTGTAGTTCTAGAATACAATGTTATGGGGTCATAAGGACCAGGTGGAATAGCATCAAGTTGAGGGTCCAGCACTATGGCGACTAGATGTTCAAAATCTAGCAATCCAGATGAAACACTTAGCTTTTTGTCCCTCATGATTTATGATCATGGCATAGGCTATATTTATTGAGGGAACGACTGATATGAGTAAAATTTGGCCCCTATCATGCTGGTATGTTTCATGTAGGCCCATAAGAAACTGATACAACTTTTGTCTCTAAATATAAACTAACAAATTTCTGGATTTTTCATAGTTACTTCCAGGAGATGGAACAAGAGACACATTCATTCTGAAAACCTTTCGGTTTGGTGAATATGTTGACACAAAATTAGTTCCTTATGTTAGAGTAGTAATTTCCCTATGCGGATTATAAGTTCTTAACCAATTAATCTTTTCAAATCTTTCCTTCAATTACTCCCAAGTAGAGCAAGCATTTGATGCATACACTACATCACTCAAGATATTACATGAAATAGAATTCACAAGCCAAGACAACACAGTTGCATTAACCTTCTCCGATTATCCCAAAATTCTTCTCTGAATTTTTCAAAGTTCCATCTAATAGCCCTGAATTTTTTCTTCCTAGTAAGGCTACAATAGACCTGTACCATACTGAGTAGTTCTCAGTTCAGTTAATTGAAAGGAAATTAGAGAAATTCCACTTACATCATAGGTATTCAAGAAGAGAGGGGGACTTTGATCAATAGTTTGAGTTGTTCCCTCAACTGGTTGATTGCCCGTGTTGTTCTCAGACTGAGATGGAGTCGAACTGATTGAATTTGGAACTCTACTGATCACATCATTAACATCGACCACCCAGATGTATTTCCATTTTTTTCCATTGAGATTTTTTGAAATTTTAAATGTTTATGACACAAAATTTACCAATTTGTGAATTTTCACCAACTACTATCTTGAGCGAAATTTAGATAGCTTCAAGATTTCCCAAATTTTGATCAGAACGTTGAAACTATCATTCTGTTCTTCTAATAACATGAAATGATTCAAAACTTCATGAGTGAGTTTAACATGAATCAATTGAGGAAGAGAGAGAAAGTTCAATGATGAAATTTGTGAATTAACTTGTACATTTATTATGTATGTGATTCATATATATACACAATGAGATAATGAGTATTACCTACTCTAATCTATGTAAGCAAAAATCAGAGAAGTAGTTAGTAGCATAAATAAATTGCTTAACCTCTAACTAACTCCTAAACTTGAATAATAATCGGAAACTGTGTAAGTACAGAATTATCCTTTTGTCTTTGTACTTCTTTTTCTTCAACATTCTGAATTGCTATATTGCTCACACGCACGTCAGATATTTCATCACATAAATTTTAGCATTCAAGAGTATGGATCCCACTGCAGATATGAGTACTAGGATACAACTAGAATATATTGAGTGTAGAAATACAACTCTTTTATGTTTTATCTTCTTGCTTCTCTACGTGAGGCGATGGCTTCACTATATAACCATGATGTAATGTTAAGCTATGTCAATGTTTAAATATCAATTGAGTGTTTGTGTGAAATAATATTATCTTGAATAACAGTAATGTGGTTAATTATATATGTTTGAGGTTGGCCGTATTCTTCTACACTTTGTTCTTCTAAACCAAAAGTATTGTGGTTAAGGAATTTAATCCCTATTGGACTTGATTTCCTTATTTTTTTCAACCTCCTTTCTCCTATTTCTTATGCTATGTACTGTTATGCAAGTGCAACAATGTTTCCTTGTTACCACATGCGTAGCCCATAAACTAAATTCTTCAAGCCACCCAACTTGCAATAAGAATCAATTTTGTAGCTTTTAACCGACAGTCTTCTAAGGACCTAGTTCTTTCTATATCTATATAATACTTCTGCAAACCAGTTACCAACATAAGAATCATCTTCTAAAGACCTGGTTCTTTTATAATTATTTGTTTATCAGAAATTAGTTAAGCTTTGCTCAACAGGGCTGCCCCTGCATGAAACTCTCATCGAAAACTCTAAGTCCTCTCTCGTGTTTGGTGTTTTGATACTTTTTGCCACTTTATCACATCTATAAACCTCCAGCTTATAGCATGCATATGTTACCATCTCCCAATGGCTTTACTACCTCAAGTGGGATTGTGCACACCTCAAGGTCACTTTAAATACATTATTAGGGTTATAATTATCCTAAATTAATCATGACCCGCATTTATCCGGATTCACCTTACCTTGGGACCATCAAGATAGATAAGAGAACTTTTAAATATTGTTCAAGCTTGGTTCCAATGCTTTTTTAGTGAAGCTACTGAAGTTATTGGTTTGCAGACTAAACATGATCAAGATCTAAATCTGAAAATTCATCACAACAATAACAATCCCCCAAGTACTAAAGGTCTCTTCAACAACAACAACAACAACAGCCTAGTGAAATCCCACATCTTGGGGTCTGGGGAGGGTATAATGTACGCAGACCTTACTCCTACCAAGGTAGGATGGCTATTTCCGAGAGACCCTCGGCTCAATAGAAGCATAAAAAGAGGTACTAAAGGTCTCTTCAAAAAACATAAAATTCTACATCCTTCTATAAGGCTTAGTTTTCTAAGAAATGATTTTCTGTCGTACAATTAGCGATTTTATATTAAGATCCATTACGCTCCCTAGAATGCCCACCTGTAATTTCCCTAAATTTCGTCAAAACAAGATGAATGTTCCTCCGTATGGAGGCCAAATCTTACCCAATGGGGAACATCTGAGTGACCCTCCTAACCCTAACAATGACCATAACTCTTATGCTACTACTATTTTTGTTTAGTCAAAGAAAACAAGGAGACAGTTCAAGATGCCTGAGATTTACAAAGGCTAACCAACAATCTTCTTCACACCTCAAGAGGTAGAGATGTAATTACTTGCTTAATCATTTTGAGATTTCTACCTTAATTGCTCCAAAATACCATTTCTGTATCTTTATCTATGTATTTATGACTTGTAGGGGTGGGTGACATAGTTCCTGAGACTATTGGGTGGGTTTAGATTCAATGTTAGTGAAATTTGAGTTTTCTAAGTTAAGGAAATGGAAATGCTTGACCAAAGTGAACATCGAGGGTAAATCCATCATTTTTAGAGCTTCTTCAATTCCATTAGGTTTGAAATATGATACGTGACTTAGTCGAACCTTTGATTCGGGTCCCAAGGCGTTCGGTTGTGATTTGTGTGTTTGGTTGAAAAGTTTGGATTTTGATTTTTTGGAGTTGACCTTAGTCAACACCGGGTCAAGGTGACCTCTTTTGAGAATTTCAAGTGCGCGAGCGAGTTCGAAGCGTGTTTTATGATAGAAATACATATTTGGTTTGTGTTCGTGCGTTGGATCAGGACTTGATGAAAATCCAGATTTTTCTGGTTCAGTTGGTTCTAGTGAGGTCGCCGTTGCGATGGCTTTGTCACTAATACAGGACATGCATTTGTTAGATTCTCGTTGCATTTGCGAGGTCGGGGAAATGTTGGGAGGTTCCGAAATTGCAAGGCATTTCTCACTTTTGCGAGGGTCGCAATTGCGAAGACCCCTAGCAGTGAGGGATAACCCCCATTTCAAGTTCATTATTTCATTTACCCATTTTAGATGTTATCAATCTTGGATTAGACATATTTCAAAGGCTAAGTTCAAGTTTCTTCATTAGGGTAAGTTCCTCACCGAAATCTAAGAGTTTATCCGTGATTTCTTCAATTAATTTACGTTTCTATTCATAATTTCTAAGTAGTAAATTAAGGGTTTTCTCAATGAATTGGATTTTGATGAGATTTATGAAATTGAGGATTCCATTCGGATTAGAGCTTCATGATTCTTAGGTTATGGACCATTTAGAGTATAGGTAAGATGATTTTAGGCATAAATTCCAGTTTTGCCCTCTTGGGCCTTGTGTTACCCTTTTGGGTTCATTTTTGGAATCCGAACTAAAGCATAGCAACATGGGTATTGTTGGATTCGTGTGACCTCGTAGGGTACTAATTTGACTATGTTGAACCCGTTTTCATGATTGATTACCATTTTGACCTTTAGGGTTTGGGAAGGGGTTTTGGGTTGACATTTGTTACCTGAATTCTTTATAAGGATATATATGGGTAATGATTGGCTCGTATGCTTATGTAAATAATACGCAATTGAACATATTGGACTCATTTGGATGCTCAAAGGAAAGGGAAGGCCGCAGAGTGACTCTTTGGCTTCAGATTCAGGCATGTTGAGACTTACTAGACTCTTTATGTAGTGTTATGTATTGGTTAATCTGAATAAGGGGCGTAATAGGAATTAGGGGTCCCGTACTCGTGAGGTTACGAGCACTTGTGCAGGTACCGTTATATCTGTATGGGAAACTAAAACATGAACTATAATGCAGAATATGCATTTAGCCTTCGGGCCATAAGGAATGGTGCATAAATGCATTTGGTTTGGTATCATTGTTGTTTATTTGGCTATTAAGCCCATTGTTGGATGTATAATCATGAATAATGACTTGATTGCATTCATCACTCCATATCTCTTCTAGTTATAAAATGGACATGTATAAAATCGACAGCTAAAATCGACATACTACATTAGTTTTTCGGTGAAAATCGACCAACCTAGCGTACCAAACTGTAACTCATATTTTTGGATGCTCTTAAGAATACATAATCCCATAAGGCCAAGCCTCTAAGGATAACAACTATACTGTGGTTGGGACTAGGCCCCTACCTACCCATACTATTTGCACAACAAAACTCTAGACATGGCAACTTCGAATGAAGTGGAGCTTACCAATAAGTTAATGCTCCCCAGGCAAAGGGACGTCAATACAAAATAATGTACCGATCATGTAAGGTAAATGGGATAACTAAAATCTGAAAATGAACTGAAATCAGTAATAAATGAAAGTACTGAGAGTCAATGATAAATTGAGTATGTACTTTTCTTCTGCTATCT
The DNA here is from genome assembly GCF_019175385.1 of Lycium barbarum. Lineage (NCBI taxonomy): Eukaryota > Viridiplantae > Streptophyta > Magnoliopsida > Solanales > Solanaceae > Lycium > Lycium barbarum. Next base: position 94,967,993 of record NC_083343.1, on the reverse strand, counting down.
CGTCTCACACTGATGCAATGCAATAGATATATAGCTACCCACCCGCTTATAGGGCTCGGTTAGTGTGTGGCTACCCGACCACGTGGGCTCGGTAAGTGGCTACCTGGCGATGTAGACTTGGTAAAAGTCTACTTGTCCATGTAGGATCGGTGTGTCTACCAGTCCATAGGAGGCTCGGTGTCTCTACTCGGTCGTGTGCAGCCCAGTAATGCGATGCACTGTATAACTATAAACATATGAACGCCTTCTCTTCTTTCTCACTAAGCAAGAAATATATGAACTGGGAACTCTCTTCTTTCTTACTGATAAGGAATGAGTACAAACTGAAATGTACTCCCAACAAGGGACAATCACTATATAATTTTATGGAAAGGACTTGAATAGAATAGAATACTGTCTGCTGAAAACTCGTCTTTAAAACGCTTCTTCCGGAACAATCATTTTGGAATTAAGGTCATGTCAAAAGAGAGAATGAATAACCTTTACATACCTTAGGTTATTCGCTTGGCAAACCAAACAAAGCAGCTCGTGAAGCTCTCAACCTATAACCATGATATCAAGTTCGTTATACTAAGGAGATGTTAGCATACCACGTATATCGAGCGACAAACTTATTTCAATAAAGAAACGAAAAACATCTCCCCTATTTCTTTCTCATCCTAAAGTTTAACAATAAGAATAAAAACAACAATAACATATCTAAGTTGTTTCTCATGTATTCCAGCCACATAATATCACCGAAAAAACCCAAGGCAGTCCACAACACTATAGCAACTTGAATACAACTTTTAGTCTTCCTTTCGCAATTCCTTCATCAGATGGACTAGCTAGGACTTGTATAAACTCAAAGACATAAGGAAGAAGAATATGCTTACATCAAACAGCAAGAATCCATTAAAATATGAGGTTACTTCATAGCAAGGAAACCTCTAAATCAACCACAAGACAAGAACTTGTGTTCTACAAGCACCAAGGGCTTCTCGGCATAAGATTTAAGTAACCGATCCTGGAATTTACTCAAAATCCTACGACAGATGATAAATCTTACCTCAACCAGAGAGATTTATTTGTGACACACTTTACATCCTTCTTGAAAGAAACTTCAATTCAAGAACAATAAGAAGAACAAGTGGAGAACTAGTATCACGAGATTCCCCACGTTTGATTCACGTTGTTTGCCTTACTTTTTGCTCTCGGGTGATGTACGAACTTTTTCCTCAATAACGTATGAATATACAGGATGTAATATCCTCCCCCCCCCCCCTCCCAGGAACATTCGTCCTCGAATGTAGGGGTATATGTGAGGGAACTAACTCATATAAACTTTTCTAGAAATTTCAATAGATTTTTCTCTGTAATACTGACTTTCCAAACCTACACACAGCCCATAAAACATACTATATGCCACACAGGGCTATATCACAAGGCATAACACAATACTAGTCTTAATGGCAGTCAAACATCAATGTAAGTGCTGGGAAATTTGAACTCATCTCAACTAACTCTAGATAAACTATGATGCCTCGCTTTGAATTATATCTCTTATCTGCAAGAAGTCAGGATACTTCTTCCTCATTGACTCATCTACTTCTTAAGTTATCTCTTCCCGATTTTTGTTCCTCCACAATACTTTCACGAAGGCTACCTCCTTAGTTCTCAGCTTCTGGACTTGATGATCTAAAATTGACATGGGAATCTCTTCGAAGGATAGGTCCTCAGTGACTTGAACATCCTCTACTGGAACAACCCGAGATGCACCTCCAACACACTTCTTCAACATGGAAGACTAGATGCACCGCCTCTAACTCTGAGGGATAGTCTAACTCATAGGCCAATTGTCGTATTTTGCGAATGATCCTATAAGGTCCGATATACCTCGGGCTCAAATTGCTCTTATTGCCAAATCACATTACGCCTTTTATAGGAAAAACCTTCAGGAATATCCAATCATCATATTTAAACTTAAATTCACGACGATAAACTTCTGAATACGACCTCTGGTGACTTCGAGCTGTCTACAGTCGCTCCTGAATAAGCTTCACCTTCTCTACAGCCTGCTGGACTAAATTTAGCCCTAATAGTTCTGCCTCGCCTACATCAAACAACCTGATAGGGGATTTGAACTTACACCCATACAAAGGCTCATAAGGAGTCATTTTGTAATGACTCATTTGGTCGTTATTGCCTTTTCAGTGCTTTTGACCTTTTCTCGAGCCTTGTTAGCTCAGATTTGACCCAAAGGGACCGTTGACACACTTCCCGAGGTTTTTGGTTATGATTTGGGTGACTTTATGGGAAATTTGGGCTTTAAGCGAAAAAAAGTTGACTTTTTGGTTAACAAACATTTTTCGAGAATCCATCAATTTCAAAAGGTCTAGGTGATCTTTTAGAACTCATGTGCATAGTCAGTTCGGTTTCCAATGAACTCGGGTGCCTTTTGAAACTTGGGTTGGGAAGTACATTTTGAGGTATCGGGGGTTGACTCGGTCAATGAAATCTCCGTTGGGAATTTTGAGGCCACGAGTGCATTCATAGCGTGTTTTTATGTATGTCTGCATATATGATTTGTGAGCAGATGGTCTCGGGTGATAGTCGAAATTTCGGGTTGAGTTGATGAAGCTTAGGGAATTCTGGTGTTCTGTGTCCCACTTTAGTGGTACCAGGACTGCGGCAGCGGTACCGCTGTAGCGGTGATCCTGCCGCCATAGCAGTTTGGTACATTTGGCATGGACTGCTGAAGCGCTATAGTGAGCGTGGAAGCGGGTGACGAGCAGTTAGATTCATTAAATGTGTGTTAAAAGCCCTAAGTCTTTCATTCAATACCATTTTGAAAAATAGAGCTATTGGGAGCATTTCAAGGCATCTTTTGGGGGATGTCACGACCTAATTTGGCTAAGCCATGCGGGCACTTACCTTTTCCACCTCGGTAAGTGAACCCCCAACCTAACAATAATAAGGGCATGAGTAAATAAATCAATTAAGCGGAAGAGAATAAATAACGTAAGTCTTCCGATAATAATCTGGATAAAGTGCGGAAATAAGGGAATGCACACAGGGTCAGGTCTAAGCCAGACAAGAGCATCTAGATCCGAAATATACAAGTCTGGAATAATAATAATACATCCAATTTGTATATGTCTAATAATGGGAAGCAAGACATAAATAAAGAGAAGCCTTCAGGGCAGCGGATATCTCGTGCTCACCCCTGTAGACTCAAAGCAGTCCTGATAGCAACTATCAGCCACAGGAGACGGAACAAGACCCAACCTGGAACTCTGCACTCATAAAAGAAATCAGCAAGTGCAGGTCAGGACAAATCCATAGTACTGGCAGGTATCATAGTTTGACTAAATATAGCTAACATAATTTAGACAATAAAGCAAGGTTGGCAGATAAAACAACAAGTATAAGTCAAACATAATCAGAACCAAGTATATGTCATCGCCTAGGTAGAAGCATCAAAACCCAAGTGTACCCAGTCTCAATATATCCAATCCGAATCAAAACAACACGGTAAATCACTAGATTGTCACAATATAAGCCATAAAGCAATGCAATAATGTATGAATGCAAATGCAATGCAATGTTGTGTAGGCTTGTACTCCTGACGGAAGTATCAACGTCTCGGAAGAACAACCCAAGGTGACTCGCGAAGTGTAAGTACTACTCATCCTGGATCTTTACCCAACAAACAGATGAGACTCCGGATCTTTGCCCATGGAGGATTTTCATCAACACCACCCCAGGGGACCCGCGGAGTCCATGCACTCACTCAATCCACGATTCTGGGACAAATATCAGATATCGGACTCTCGCATCACTCTTATCCAAACCGAGCCCAGCTCATCACAGTATTTCATCAAGTATAAAAAATGTTTCAACAGTATATCATGAAGGATGAGAATATGCGCAATATATGAGTCAAAATCAATAATCGATCGATATCATAAGTACCAAACAGGGGTACGCAAACAATATCATAGAATACTATCCTCGTATCAACATCAACAAGTAAAGTACTACAATATGACAATCAAGATGTAACAACAGTCCCCAAAATCTACTATCATCACATGGCATCAAGCCAACAACAATAGAACAATCAAGTCACAACACATCGGGGTGGCTCGCCTCAATCACACAACAGGGCCCAACCTAAGAAAATATCCAACCCTATATTGCTATCACTCAAATTAGGTCAAAACCAACCCTAGAATTTGGGCAAACGGGGCCCACAGGGACAAAATGAGAAATTCAGGGTAAAATATCGAAATAAACACTAGGTGATCAAAACCCATCAACCAATTTCTACATTAACTCAAGGATTCATCCAAATTCGAAACCCAAGCAAAACCCCCAATTTTCGGTATAAACCTTAACTCTTAGATTCAAGAATCCAACACTAATAATGGAAGATATAAGATTAACAACCTTAGATGCATCATAATCTAGCATAAACCCAATCAATTTCATCATTTAAAAGCCTAGGTAAAATATCCAATAAATCCACTTTTTATCTTTCATTACTAAGGAATTAACAAGGAAAGAGGATTCTAAGATGATTAGGAATAATAAATTAGTAAGGAGATTAGAAGGACATACCACCAAGAATTTTCCATAAGAATCCTCTAGAACAGTTCCCAAGAGCTCAATTTTCGTAATGGTAATAATTGATATTCTAAGGGCTTTTAATACACACTTAATGAAAATAACAAGATCGATACCGTTACGGCGGCATCAGAACAGCCACGACGCCATCGCCCCGACGTCCACTCAGACCGTTGAGATGGTCTGAACAAAAAAGGCTTAGCCACCCCAGCGGTCATCCCACCGCTATGGCGGTGCCGCTGGGACGGCATTGGTGCCGCCGTGGCGGACACCAGGTACCAAAATTTCCCAAGTCTCAACTGAAATCCCAACCAAATCCCAAGGCCATCTGCTCACAACCCATGTACATAGACACACATAAAAATACGCTACAAATGCACCCATGGCCTTAGAATTCCTAACGGAGGTCTCGGTAACAAATCAACCCGAGATACCTTAATTTCAACTTCCCCACTCAAGTCCTAAAATGCATCCGGGTGCATTGGGAACCGAACCAGATATACACACAAGTTCTAAACGTCCATACGGACCTCTCGAAATCGATGAATTTCTGAAAAAGGTCCGTTTACACAAAAGTCAATCTTGAGTCAACTCTTTTTTGCTTTAAGCACAAATTTCACAAAAGATCGCCCGAATCAAATCTGGACATCTCGAGAAGCATGTCAATGGTCCCCGTAGGTCAAAAGTGAGCTAACCAAGCTCGGAAAGGGGCGAAATTGTAGGAAGGGCTATAACGACCAAATGGGTCGTTATATCAGATCCCAATTAAACCATCGCTCGTCCTGGAGCGAAGAAAGGAAAGAAATGGGGAAGTACCTGAATTAGTGAACAATTGGGGATAATGCATGTCGGACTCAGTCTCCCAAGTAGCCTCCTCAACAGGACTGTGCTTCGATTACACCTTCACAGAAGCAATCTCCTTCGATCTTATCTTTCGAACCAACCTATCCAAGATCACAATAGGCTCCTCTTCATAGGTCAAATTCTCATGAAGTAATATCGAATCCCAACGAACAATGTAAGTACCGTCGGTGTGGTACTTCTTCAGCATAGAAACATGGAAAACCGGATGAACACCAGCCAAGCCTGGCAGCAAGGCTAACTCATAAGCCACATCGCCCACACGGCCAACAATCTCAAATGGGCTAATGTACCTGGGGCTCAACTTTCCCTTCTTCCCAAACTTCATAACACCCTTCATGGGTGAAACCTTTAATAGAACCTGGTCACCAACCGTAAACTCCAAATCGCGGATCTTTCGATCCGAATACATCTACTGTCAACTCTAAGTTGTCAAAAGCTTGGCCTGAATAACTCTCACTCTATCAAGAGACTCTTTTCACAAATCCGTACCCCAAGGTCGAACCTCGAACCCATTAAACCAGCTAGCCGGAGATCTACACCTCCTACCATATAAAGCCTCAAAAGGTGCCATGCCAATACTCGAATGATAACTGTTGTTGTATGCAAACTCTGCCAACGGTAAGTGTTGATCTTAATGACCGCCAAAATCAATAACATAAGCTCTCAACATGTCCTCGAGCACCTGAATAGTCCGGTCGGACTGGCCATCGGTCCGGGGGTGAAAACCTGAACTGAGATCCAATCAGGTACCCAATTCCTTATGAAAATCCCTCCAGAATGGGGAAGTGAAAATAGTACCCCGATTAGATATAACAAAAATAGGAACCCCATGCAACCTCATAATATTCTGAATGCATAACTTAGGTAACTTCTCCACGGTATAAGAAACCTGGACCGGAACAAAGTGAGCGGACTTAATCAACCGATCAACTATCACCTAAATAAAATCAAACTTTCCCAGGGTCTTCATATGACCCACAAAAAACTCCATGGCAATCCTTTCCCACTTCCACTCGGGAATGGGCATACTCTGAAGCACACTGCCGGGTCGCTGCTGCTCATACTTAACTTGTAGACAATTCTCACACTTAGCCACGAAATCAACTATATCCCTCTTTATCCGACGCCACCAATAGTGTTGCCTCAAATCACAATACATCTTAGTCGCCTCCAGATGAATGGACTATCGAGAACTATGAGCCTCGGACCGGATCACCTGAATCATATCACCAACATGAGGAATACACATGCGTTGCTTAATCCTCAAAATCAATGATGGCCTCCTTGGCCTCTGTCACGACCCAACCGGAGGGCCATGACGGACTAACTCACTCAGGTACCTCCTATCGTACTCTCATATTCACATCTAGGTGAGCCACATGGCTTACTCATAATTTATATGCATCAATAGTGCTAATCTCGTTGGGCAATAACATATCTAGATCATCATCAATGACAATGCTCATATCCATATATACAAGCCGACGAGGCTATCAAATGATATACAAAATATGAGCCGACAAGCCTAAGGACATCTAACCATACACAACTGTCTACGAGCCTCTAAGAAGAGTAGAGTATGTCACATCATATAGATGGGACATGACCCCGCCATGCCCATAGGTATGTAAACAAAAGAATAAATACCAAAAGATGTAGCTCCGGATGAAATGGAGATCCTCTATGCAGTCCCTGAACAAGATATCTATCGATCAAGCTTGTCCCCCTGTCACCTGTGGGCATGACGCAGCGTCCACAAATAAAAGAACGTCAGTACGAATAATGTACTGAGTATGTAAAGCATAATCAACATCATAATAGGAGCATAAGAGACAGCATAAGAAATAGCGTAAGATGGGAAAATCAGGGGATAGTAGCCATCATCATAATTACTTACTTTTCTTTCATAGGGACCTTCCATTTCTAGTGCGTGCTTGTGTACATACATATATAAATATACAAATATCCATATCCGTATCCATATTCGTATCCGTATTAATATACATATTCGCATCCATAGCATACCCGACCATGAAGGTTCGGTGGTTTCACATACCCGTCCATGACAAGGCTCGGTGACGTACATACCTGGACCTACCAAGGCTCAGTGTTATCCGTACCCAACAGCAGTGGTGTGCGCACAATAGGTATCATACCCGGCCATATAAGCTCGGTGTTACATAATAGTCATATATACTTAGACATGTATATATAAAAGTCCATAAGTATCATCAACATCATTGCCATCATCGTTTTCGTTACATCTATCCTTATAGGATCAAATATCATATAAAGGAAGTACTAGTATCCTAAAAGTATCAAGAATCATGAGCTTTGGTACTCTTAGAGGTAGAGTCATTTATAAATCATTATGGAACTCACTAAAGGATATATATACATATATAGCAAGGGAACCATGCCTTAATGAAATAAGGGTTAGCCTTACATACCTGTTCGTCTCCTCAACTATTTAACGTTCACCGTTGAAGCTTGAGTAATCTACATTTAGAAGGATTTTATACCATGGTTAAGCCTTGATAGTACTCTTAAATTCAAACAAGAATGATTCATAACCCAATGAAAATTGGGCAGCATTTCCCCTATTTCGTCAACTTCCACCATATCACAAAACAACTCCTAAGAACCACATTAACATCCATAATACACTTATAATATCATAATCAAGTGATTACACTTCATTTATCCTTCAAAATTCATCTTTATGTTTAACTTATGCTAGCAACTTCATACCCATTTTATCACATTTTCATATAATGCTTCCTCATCACCATTACTGCCTCCAATAGAAATATTATATCCATATTATACTAATAATCATAACTAAAGTTAGCTTACTACTCAAAAACATCATAAAAACTACATTTAGAACTCATTTTTTACTTTCTCCTTCCACCCAAGTTGTTCGACAACTAAACATTCTTGTTAACATGTAATAAGTATGAAAACTAACCTTTTATCTCATAATAATGAGCTTTGGAGCATGCTATCAACTTATATGAAAACCCTAGCTTCAATATCCAAAGAATTCTTTGAGTTTATTAACCCTAGCACGACCTCTAGCAAATGGGTATCTTGATCCTTGACTCTTGATATTTAATCTCCCTTGAATTTTGGCTTGGATTAGTTTATGGAGTGGAAGAGAGGGTTTTTAGAGAGCTTTTGGATCTGATTTGGTGAAATAAAATGTCCAAATGAAGTGGAGTGAATTATATAAAGAGGAACTTAAAATCCCGTCAGGCAATTCTGTGCCCATTTTGACGGCTGGTAAAAATTCCCACGGACCGTCAAAATGCTCCGTAGAACTGCCTAGTCAAATATGGTTCACTGTGACCATTTGACGCTAGGCTGGTGCAATTTGACAGATCGCAGAATTTTCTGTGAGGCGTCAAAATTCCTGCGGGCCGTCAAATGGTCCGCAGAAATTTTCTGCTCAGACAGTCTGTCGTAAAACATGCATAACTCTTTACTCAGACGTTACATTGACAAACGGTTTGTTGCGTTGGAAACTAGATTCGATGGAATTCAATTTGGAAAAAATAAACACACCAAAACTCCTCATATTATAGGAGATATGCCTCCGCCAATCTTGACCAAAATCCTGTCCGAAAATTTTGCCAAGTTTTACCAAAGTTCCCACAAACTCCATTTCTTTATTTGTTTGTTCTTAAATCCTTCCATAGCTCATTTCATGGGCTTAAACCCCCATAACCATATTATGGGAACATGTAATCTCATATATCCTAAGGTAACTCCCATTTCCACGTTTAGGACAACTAACGCCTAACGAATCTCAACGGACGAAACTACGAGGTGTAATATTCTGCCCCTCTTAGAAACATTCGTCCTCGCATGATAGACTCTTGGGGATTCTTCGCCAGAGTTTCCCCTATAATATGGCACTACCATCCTACACAGCAACCCAAAATACATCGCCTCAGGGGCCTATAACAACACGACAATAACCATGGCCACACACGACCAAGAAAACATCAAGAAAAGCATTACATACCTGAGGTTAATAGCGTCTTTGCCTGAATCTCTTCTGAAGGTGAAAATAAATGCGGATGCCTGGACTTCATGTCCTCTTCAGCTTTCCAAGTCATTTCCTCTCTATTATTATTCTTCCATAAAACTTTAACTGAAGCTACCTCTTTGGTTCTAAGCTTTCGTACTTGCCTATCTAAAATGGCAATGGGGACTTCTTCATAAGATAATTGTTTAGTAACTTGGACATCATCTATTGGCATAATTTTAGAAGGATCTCCAATGCACTTACGAAGCATCGATACATAGAAAACTGGATGGACTGACTCCAAATCCGCATGTAGGTCTAATTCAGAAGCCACGTGGCCTACCTTGCGTACAATCTCATAAGGTCCAATATACCGGGGACTAAGCTTGCCCTTTTTGCCAAATCTCATGACGCCCTTCATTGGCGACACCTTTAAGAATACCCAATCTTTCACTTGGAACTCTAAGTCTCTTCGACGATTATCTACATAGGATTTCTGACGACTCTGAGCTATTAATAATCGATCTTGTATAAGCTTGACTTTCTCTATAGCTTGCTGGACCAAGTCTGGCCCTATCAATTTGGTCTCTCCTACTTCGAACCACCCAATTGGAGATCTACACTTTCTTCCATATAAAGCCTTATATGGGGCCATTTGGATGCTAGAATGATAACTATTGTTATAAGCGAATTCAATAAATGGTAAGTGATCATCCCAACTACCTCCAAAATCCAATACACATGCCCGTAGCATATCCTCAATGGTCAGAATGGTACGTTCAGCTTGTCCATCAGTCTGTGGGTGAAATGTCGTGCTAAGGCTCACCTGAGTCCCCAAACCTTCTTGGGAAGACTTCCCAAAATTGGCTGTAAAATGAGTCCCTCTATCGGAGATAATAGATACTGGAACACCGTGAAGTCGCACTATCTCTTCAAAATAAAGCTTTGCATAATCTTCTGCTACATCTGTAGTTCTGACCGGTAAAAAGTGAGCTGACTTTGTGAGTCTATCCACTATCACCCATATAGAGTCATACTTACGTCGAGAACGGGGTATGCCGGTAATGAAATCCATATTAATTACTTCCCATTTCCAAGTTTGAAGTTCTATAGCTTGCAACAATCCACTTGGCTTTTGGTGCTTAATTTTCACTTGCTGACGGTTAGGACATTGAGCTACGAATTCCGCTATATCTTTATTCATCCCATTCCACCAATATGTCGATTTAAGATTATGATACATTTTCGTTGCTCCTGGGTGAATAGAATAACAAGAACAATGGGCTTCTCTCAATATTTGGTGGCATAATCCTGCAACATCAGGAAAATATAATCTGCCACGATATCGGAGAACTCCATCTCCATAAATCTCAAATGATGACTTCTTCTTCGGAGGGAGTGTATTTCTGTAATGAATTAGCATGGCATCTTCGTATTGGCGCTCTTTCACTTCCACTACTAGTGACGAGACCGCTGCATTTTGAATGATAGCTCCCATACTACCTGAGTCTACTACTCGACCTCCTAGGCTAGCTAACTGCTGTAGCTCACGAGCTATCTCTCTTTTCTCTGGCTGAACATCACATAAACTTCCCATAGATCTACGGCTAAGAGCATCAGCCACTACATTTGCTTTCCCGGGATGATACAGGATGTCAATATCATAGTCTTTCAACAATTCCAACCATCGCCGTTGCCGTAAATTCAGTTCTTTTTACTTGAAGATATACTGAAGTCTCTTATGATCTGTATAAATATCAACATGGATGCCATAAAAATAATGTATCCACATCTTCAATGCATGAATTACTGCAGCCAATTCAAGATCATGGGTCGGATAATTTTTCTCATGTTTCCGCAACTGTCTTGAAGCATACACAATCACCTTATCATTTTGTATCAACACACAGCCTAAACCATCGCCTGAAGCATCACAATAGACAACATAACCTTCCGATCCCTCTGGAAGTGTCAGGACTGGGGCAGAAGTTAATCTGTCCTTTAGCTCTTAGAAACTACGTTCACAAGCATCTGTCCATTGAAACTTATCTAATTTCTGGGTCAGCTTCGTGAGTGGTGCAGAAATAGAAGAAAAGCCTTCTACAAATCTCCTGTAATAACCTGCTAAGCCCAGAAAACTATGGACCTCCGCAGGTGTTGTGGGCTTTGGCCAAGTCTTCACCGCCTCAATCTTTTGGGTATCTACCCAAATACCGTCGGCTGAAATAATATGCCCCAAAAAGGTCACTGAGTTCAACCAAAATTCGCACTTACAAAATTTGGAAAATAACTCTCGAGTTTGAAGAACTCCAAGAACGATATGTAAATAATCTGCATGTTCTGCCTCGGACCTAGAATATACCAGGATATCGTCAATGAACACAATCACAAATAAATCTAAGAAGGGCCTGAACACATTGTTCATCAAATCTATAAATACTGCCGGTGCATTACTTAGCCCAAATGACATTACCCGGAACTCAAAATGGTCGTATCTGGTTCTAAAGGCTGTCTTAGGAATATCTTTCTCTCGAACTCGCACTTGATGATACCCGGATCTTAAATCTATCTTTGAAAACCATTTGGCGCCTTGCAATTGGTCAAATAAATCATCAATCCACGGAAGAGGCTATTTATTCTTGATTGTTACCTTATTTAGCTGTTGATAATCAACGCACATTCGCAAGGATCCATCTTTCTTTCGCACAAACAACACGGGTGCTCCCCACAGGGAAGAACTAGGCCTAATAAAATCTTTCTCAAGCAAGTCCTTTAATTGTTCCTTCAACTCTTTCAACTCTGCGGGAGCCATTTTGTAAGGAGGAATGGATATGGGTTTTGTGTCCAGTAGCACATCAATAGCCAAATTAATCTCCCGTTCGAGAGGGAGACCAAGAAGCTCTTCTGGGAATACATCTAGAAACTCATTCACCACTGGAACAGACTGAAGAGTTGGCGATTCAGCTTCTACATCTTGAACCCGAACTAGATGGTAAATACAACCTTTGGCGATCATTTTCCTTTCCTTGAGATAGGAAATAAACCTACCTTTTGGGGACGCAGTATTTTCTTTCCATTCTAAAACTGGTTCTCCCAAAAACTGGAAAAGAACCATTTTCATTCTACAATTAACATTGGCGTAGCAAGAAGCCAACCAATCCATGCCCATGATAACATCAAAGTCCACCATTTTTAACTCATGTAAATCAACCATAGTACGATGGTCACAAATCACGACTACACAATTTCTATATACTCGGCTAGCTATTACCGGTTCACCAACGGGTGTAGATACCTCAAAAGGTTTGATCAATTCCGGTTTGACCCCAAACCGACCCACAATATATGGAGTAACATATGAAAACGTCTAGCCCGGATCTATCAAAGCATATACATCATGAGAAAATAGCGATAATGTACCTGTGACGACATCGGGGGAAGACTCAAGATCTTGACGTCCAGCCAAAGCATAAATACGGTGCTGAGGAACACTAGAACTAGGAGCTCTCCCTCTACCTCTACCATGGCTAACCGGCACCTGTAAAACTTGCCCCATAGGGCGTATCGATGATGAAGACCCGACTGCCGATCCTGAAGGCTAGACTCTACCCCTACCACCAACCGAGGGGCAATCACGCATGATATGGCCTGGCCGACCGTATGTATAGAAAACCTCTGAACCTAGTCGACACTGGCCCCAATGTAACTTCCCACACTAGGAACATCATGACGCGGGTGGCCGAGCCTGACCCGAATCACACCTGAACTGTGAACCCGAAGCCCTGAAACTCTTACTCGGCATGAATAAGTAGATCTCTCAAATCTCTGCCCTGTAAACTGAGGAGGCGCACTAGTCATAGAATGGCCTGAATGCTTAGAAAACTGCTGTCTTGGCCCACCTCTAAACTCACTTATTGGATTCGAAGATCTAGCCCTCTTGTTATACCCCTTATCATGCTCACGCTCACTCCTTTGTTGTTGTTGGCTTTCTTCCAAATTCTAAGCATGGGCTTGAATGCGTGAAATATCCATGTTGTCCTGAAGGGACGCAGTCAAGCACCTTCCATCAAATGTGGCCCTAGGCCTATCACAAATCGGTGCACTCGATCACCCATATCCCTACCATAGCCGGAGCATACCTAGCCAAAGAGTTGAAGCGGAGACTATACTTTAAAGCTCTCATACTTCCTTGCCTAAGATTTAAGAACTTCTCGGCTCTAGCTCGCCAAACCTCTGGAGGCAAGTAGTGTCGGAGGAAGGCATCCATAAATTCTTGCCATACCGAGGGAGGTGCATTGACTCCCCGTGAAGCCATCCAAATTGTGTACCAATGAACCGCGACATCCCTCAATCTATAGGATGCTAACTCCACCGATTCAATGTCCGAAGCATGCATTAACCGAAGTGTCCTCAACATCCCATCAATAAAATTCTGAGGGTCCTCATCTAGCTTTGACCCGAAGAATTCCGAAGGGTTCAAGCTAATAAAATCAAGGGCCCTTGCACTAACAACCCTATCACCTTGCCCTGTACCTTGACGCTGAGTCTGGGCGGCAACCAACTGAGTAAGTAAATGAATGGCCGCTTTTACATCTTAGCCTGAAGCATCCGGTGGAGGAGCTGGAGGTGCTGGAGCTGGGGATGAGGCTCTCTCATACTCCTCAGAAATAGGTACGGAGTGGGAAGACTGAGATTGAGCCGCATTCTGGGACTCACTTTCCTCTACAACCGTTGGCGGTGCTATTTCAGCCCGCTTTCCTGCCACTGTCTTTCCCTTTTGGGCTGTCATAGCTTTTCTCTTTACAGGCATTTTTGAAATACATAATACACGGTTAGGGAAAAAGAAATCTTTATATCATGGCTCTATCGCATGATCTTATGAAGAAAGAAGGTCATTCATTCCTAAAATACCCGCAGCCTCCTGTTTATAAGTGTGGCCCGCAACACACCCATAGACAAGACTCTACTAGACACGGCTCGTAGACACACCCTAGGACAGAACTGCTCTGATACCACTTTTTTCACGACCCAACCGGAGGGCCATGACGGGCACCCGGTGCTAACCCACCCGGGTACCTCTTATCGTACTCTCATATTCACATCTAGGTGAGCTACATGGCTTACTCATAATTTATATGCATCAATAGTGCTAATCTCGTTAGGCAACAACACATCTATATCATCATCAATAACAATGCCCATATCCATATACACAAGCCAACGAGGCTATCAAAATGATATATAAAATATGAGCCGACAAGGCTAAGGACATCTAACCATACACAGTTGTCTACGAGCCTCTAAGAAGAGTAGAGTATGTCACATCATATAGACGGGACAGGACCCCGCCATTCCCATAGGTATGTCCACAAAAGAATAAATACCAAAAGTTGTAGCTCCGGATGAAATGGAGCTCCTCTATGCAATCCCTGAACAAGATATCTATGGATCAAGCCTGTCTTCTTGTCCACCTGCGGGCATGACAAAGCGTCCACAAATAAAAGGACGTCAGTACAAATAATTTACAGAGTATGTAAAGCATAATCAACATCATAATAGGAGCATAAGAGACAGGATAAGAAATAACACAAGATGGGAAAATCAGGGGATAGTAGCCATCATCGTAATTACTTACTTGTCTTTCATAGGGACCTTCCATTTCTAGTGCGTGCTTGTGTACATGCATATATACACATACAAATATCCATATCCGTATCCGTAGTCATATACATATTCACATCCATAGCATACCCGACCATGAAGGTTCGGTGGTTTCACATACCCGGCCATGACAAGGCTCGGTGACGTACATACCTGGCCCTACCAAGGCTCAGTGTTATCCGTACCCAACAGCAGTGGTGTGCGCACAATAGGTATCATACCCAGCCATATAAGCTCCGTGTTACATAACAGTCATATATACTTAGACACGTATAAATAAAAGTCCATAAGTATCATCAACATCATTGCCATCATCATTTTCGTTACATCTATCCTTATAGGATCAACTATCATATAAAGGAAGTACTAGTATCCTAAAAGTATCGAGAATCATGAGCTTTGGTACTCTTAGAGGTAGAGTCATTTATAAATCATTATGGAACTCACTAAAGGATATATATACATATATAGCAAGGGAACCATGCCTTAATGAAATAAGGGTTAGCCTTACATACCTGTTCGTCTCCTCAACTATTTAACGTTCACCGTTGAAGCTTGAGTAATATACATTTAGAAGGATTTTATACCATGGTTAAGCCTTGATGGTACTCTTAAATTCAAACTAGAATTATTCATGACCTAATGAAAATTGGGCAGCATTTCCCCTATTTCGTCACCTTCCACCATATCACAAAACAACTCCAAACAACCACAATAACTTCCATAATACACTCATAATATCATAATCAAGTGATCACACTTCATTTAGCCCTCAAAATTCATGCTCATGTTTAACTTATGCTAGCAACTTCATACCCATTTTAGTACATTTTCATATAATGCTTCTTCATCACCATTACTACCTCCCATAGCACGATTATATCCATATTAAACTAAGAATCATAACTCAAGTTAGCTTACTACTCAAAAACATCATAAAAACTACATTTGGAACTCATTTTCTACTTTCTCCTTCCACCCAAGTTGATTGACAACTAAACATTCTTGATAACACTTAATAAGAATGAAAACTAACCTTTTATCTCATAAGGATGAGCTTTGGTGCAAGCTATCAACTTATATGAAAACCCTAGCTTAAATATCCAAAGAATACTTGGAGTTTATTAACCCTAGCAAGACCTCTAGCACATGGGTATCTTGATCCTTGCCTCTTGATATTTAATCTCCCTTAGATTTTGGCTTGGATTAGTTTATGGAGGGGAAGAGAGGATTTTTAGAGAGCTTTTGGATATGATTTGGTGAAATAAAATGTCCAAATAAAGTGGAGTGAATTATATAAAGCGGAACTTAAAATCCCGTCGGGCAATTCTGCGCCCATTTTGACGGGCCGTAAAAATTCTTACGGACCGTCAAAATGGTCCGTAGAACTGCCCAGTCAAATACGGTTCACTGTGACCATTTGACGCTAGGCTGGTGCAATTTGGCAGGCCGCAAAATTTTCTGCGGGGCGTCAAAATTCCTGCGGGCCGTCAAATGGTCCGCAGAAATTTTCTACTCAGAAAGTCTGTCGTAATACATGCATAACGTTTTACTCAGACGTCACATTGACAAACGGTTTGTTGCGTTGGAAACTAGACTCGATGAACTTCAAGTTGGAAAAAAGAAATACACCAAAACCCCTCATATTCTAGGAGATATACCTCCCCCAATCTGGACCAAAATCCAGTCCGAAAATTTTGCCAAGTTTTACCAATGTTCCCACAAACTCCATTCCTTTATTTGTTTGTTCTTAAATCCTTCCATAGCTCATTTCATGGGCTTAAACCCCCACAACCATATTATGGGAATATGTAATCTCATATATCCTAAGATAACTCCCATTTCCGTGATTAGGACAACTAACGCCTAATGAATCTCAACGGACGAAACTACGAGGTGTATCAGCCTCACCCCTCAAAACCCTATCTCGAATCTAACTCAATTGAACGTCTTCAAACTGATGAGTCTGATCCGATCCAATAAAGATGACTTCTCCTCTACATAAGTTAAGATCCTGCCTGGGGCTGAAATATCAATACGGACGAAGCTCTTGGCCAGAGTCTGAACCTCCATGGCCAACGAACGCTTGAAAACAATCAAATGAGCTAAACTCCCCATACCCACTGCCTTGCGACTCAAGGCATCAGCCACAACATTGGCTTTCCCGGAATGATAAAGAATAGGGATGTCATAATTCGTTAAGAGCTCCATCCATCGGCGCTGCCTGGAATTAAGATCTCTTTCAGTAAACACATGTTGAAGACTACGGTGATCGGTGAAAACCTCACAATGAACACCGTACATATAATGCCTCCAAATCTTCAATACGAAGACCACGGCGAACAAATCCAAATTATTGGTAGGGTAATTCTTCTCATGGATCTTCAGCTGACGGGAAGCATAAGCTGTCACTCTACCCCCCTGTATCAACCCAACACCCAAACCTATACGGGATGTGTCACAATATACTGCGAAATCCTTACCCTCCACAAGTAATGCTAAGATCGGGGCTGAAGTCAAAAGAAGCTTGAGCTTTTGAAAGCTCCCCTTAAAATCATCAGACCACTGAAAGGAAACATCTTTCTGAGTCAATCTGGTCAAAGACGAAGCAATAGAAGCAAAACCCTTCGCAAAACGACGGTAGTAGCTGGCCAAACCCACAAAACTACTAACCTCGATAACAATAGTGGGCCTCGCCTAAACCCTCACAACCTCAATATTATGTGGGCCATCTATAATCCCATCCTTAGACACAACATGGCCCAAGAATGCCATAGACTCCAACCAAAACTCATACTTCGAAAACTTAGCAAACAAGCTATGGTTCTTCAACAACCTTAGAACAGTACGAAGATGGCTCTCATGCTCCTATCTACTCTTGGAATACACCAAGATATCATCAATAAACACAATCAAGAAGGAGTCAAGGAATGGCCTAAAGATGCCATTCAAAAAAGTCATAAATCCAGTCGGGGCATTGGTAAGCCCAAAAGACATCACCAGAAACTCATAGTGGCTATATCTCGTCCGAAAGGCCATCTGCTGAATATCCTCAACACTGATCCTCAACTGGTGGTAGCCCGAACACAAGTCAATCTTCAAAAATACTGAAGCACCCTGAAGCTGGTCAAATAGATCATCAATACAAGGCATAGGGTATTTGTTCTTAATAGTAACCTTCTTCAACTGGCGATAATCAATGCACATTCTCGTGGTTCCATCTTTCTTCTTCACAAATAATACAGGAGCACCCCAAGTGGAGACACTCGGTCTAATGAATCCCTTGCTTAACAAATCCTGTAGTTGATCCTTAAGCTCTCTCACTTCGGCAGGTGCCATCTGATATGGTGGAATAGAAATAGGGCGAGTGCTCGGATTTAAGTCAATGCAAAAATCAACGTTAGGGGTTTTTCCTAGAATCCAAATTTAAGTGAATTGTTATTTCGTCTAGCTTATAATTGAGGGGAGTTGATCATCTAGAACATTAATTTCATGTTGAGACCTATACATTCCTTGTTTCATCTTTCTAGTTCATAAATCCCATTCCATAGGTTGAGATTTAGGTCTTGAATAGATGTTAATGTTGAATGATATTTCTTCTTGATTCTAATTTAATAATTCAGATATGATTAGACGCCCATTATCTCGAGGCTCAATGGAAAGGAAAGATTAAGGTTTGACTATTGGAGACTTTATTGTTCAGCTTTCCCAATAGGTTACGGTTTACCTTATGGTAAGACTTCGATTAGCGAATCGTAAGTTTAGACGATATTTTATGAGAATGCATATAATCCTTCGGGTGTGAAGCTGGGTTGGATATTGCCTTACGTTTGGCCTTGTTGTATGATTTGGGGGCTAGAAATATCATAGTCATGATATATCACTAATCACCAATATTCAATGTCTCAATGTTACAACGAGCCAATTGATATTACTTGTGTGCCATATTTGGTACTATTTGGGATTGCATTGGTTGTTGATATTACATTGCATGGTATTCATACTCATTTCCATGATACTTTGATATTGCATTGTTAAGGTACTGAGGATGGAAAGTGAGAACGAAATACTAATGTTTTGAAACATATTGTATATCGAGTCATCTCAGTACTGTATTCGAAATGACTGATATGAGGCATATAGGTGGGAATGGAGTCATCTCTGGGCAGTGTGTAAAGTGAGTGGTACATGGACTTTGCGGGTCCCCTATGGGTAGTGCTGCAGAGATGTGATGTTCCATCGGTCGGAGTACATGTGCACGGTGCATATGCATTGAATTCATCATTCATACATTATTGCATTGCATTGTACCTTTTGTTTTTTTGTGATATGTTATAATATGATTGTGATATACTGATTCGGATTGGTCACATCGAGACTTAGCACAATTGGGTTTAGATGCTATAATATAGGTGATGACCTGTTGTGATATGATTGTGATATATGGATTCTGATTGGTTACATAGAGACTTGGCACAGTTGGGTTTAGAGGCTATAACATAGGTGATGACTTATACCCTGGTTATGGATTCGTGTAGACTTATACCTTGTTGTTTTACGCATCTATTTGGCTTTGTTGTCCTTATATACGTTAACTAGTCCTAGTCGGCCTATGATACCTATCAGTACTTATTATTTATACGGACCTACGCTTGTTGCATTCTTTTATGAATATGGAGTACTGGGTTGGATCTACTTCAACCGTCATGGCTGATACTTGAGGATTTCTAATTCGAGTCTCTTTAGGGTGAGCATAAGGATGTTCGTTGCCCGAAGACTCTTCCTATTACTTATGTCTTGCTTTCCATTCTGAGACATGATTTTGAGACTGCTTATGTATTATTATTCAGACTTTTAGTATTTAGTTTAGATGCTCTTGTATGACCAAACTAGATAATGGGGTGGATTTTATTTACTTCCACACTTATTTTACTTTCTTTCGCTATTTTCTATCAGTTATGAATTTTGGGTTAAGGGTTCGACTACCGAGGTGGGAAAGATATGTGCCCGCACGACTTAGTGAAATTTTGTTGTGAAAAGTTGGTCTTAGAGCCCTAGGTTACTCGATCTATAATATAAGAGTGTGTCTAGTAGAGTCTTACGGATCGGTACGATGAGCTCCGTACTAATCTGCGAGAGTCTACAGGACATTTAGGAAACTTCACATTCTTTCATTCTTTCGTGGTACTTTATTCTAATAGGTATCTGTAACACTCAAATTGATATCTGACTCATATCTCTTCTCTCACAGATGGTGAGGACTTGAGCCAGGATAGCCCAAGATCAATTATCGGAGCCCGCAGCTATGGTTGGCACAGGGGACGAGCGATAGTTAGAGGACGCGATCGAGCTAAAGGCCACAGGCTTCTGCGGTAGGACAGTGGCATGCGAGATCTCCATCTACAGAGCCTGACCCCGAGGTTCATTAGGTTTAAGACCAGTCCGTCAAGGATGATGTGGCTCCTGAGCGGGTACACATCGAGGTCACTTCAGATCAGGGGACCTAGGACACTATTGCTCGCATTCTACTTCATTTGGATGCCCAGCAGGCTGCCGCTAGCATTACTTCTCCAGATGGAGGATCACAGACTAAAGTTGGGGTGCAGACCCTCGAGTAGAGGCAAACTCATACAGTGGACCCTGCTATGGCTGTGGCTCCACGGATGGATGCAGTGTCGGCCCCGAGAGATGATCTTAGACCCATGGCAGGCCTTTTTATGACTTTGATCCACCAGGAGTTGGTAGGGAGGTTCAGGAAGATGGACCTGTCGGGATTTGCTGGTACATCTGGAGAGGATGCATATAAGTTTATATTAGACATACATGATTAATTGCACAGGATGGGGATTATTGAGAACCACGGTGTTGCTTATATGTCATACAAGTTTTGCGGAGATGCGACGACCTAGTGGAGGCACTTCATTTCTTGCAGACGAGAGGGTTCTCCACCACTTACTTGGACACAGTTTCATCGGGCTTCCTTGAGAAGTATGTGCCTTGGGCCTTGAGAGAGGCATGTAGAGATGAGTTTCTCTACTTGCAGTAGAGGGAATTATCTATTGATGCTTATGTGACTCACTATTTATATTTGGCCTGTTATTCAGGACCCCTGATTCCAACTGAGCCCGGCAGGATAAGACGATTTGTTAGTGGGCTCGTTACTTCTCTTCAGATTCTTTGCTTTCAGCTTGAGGCCATGAGTGCTTCCTTCTAGCCCATGGTCGGGTATGATATGGATACGAGCATGAATATGAATACTAATATATTTATGTATGTATGTACATGAGTAAGCATTAGAAATGGAAGGTCCCTATGAAAGACAAGTAAGTAGATATGATGAAAGCCACTAGAGGTACAAATGACTCTATTACCTCCTGACTCTCCCATCTTATACTATATCTTATGTTATTTCTTGTGCTGTGTCTTATGCTTCTACTATGATGTTTATTATGCTTTACATACTCAGTACATTACTCGTACTAACGTCCTTTTGTTTGTGGACGCTGTGTCATGCCCGCAAGTGGACAGGGACACTGGCTTGATCCATAGATTTCTTATTCATGGACTACATAGAGGAGCTCCATTTCATCTGGTGCTACAGCTTTTGGGTACTATTCTTTTGTGTACATACATATGGGCATGGCGGGGTCCTGTCCCGCCTATATGATGTTACCTACTCTTCTTAGAGGCTTGTAGACGGTTGTGTATGGTTAGATGTCTTGCAGCCTTGTCGGCGCATATTTTGTATATTATTTTGATAGCCTCGTCGGCTTGTGTATATTGATATAGGCATCATTATTGATGATGAAATAATTGTGTTGTTGCTCAACAAGTTTAGCAATATTGATGTATGTAAATTATGAGTAAGCCATGTGTCTCACCTAGATGTGAATGAAAATGTACGTTAAGAGGTACCCGGGTGGGTTAGCACCGGGTGCCCGTTACGGCCCTCCGGTTGGGTCGTGACAAAAGTGTTATCAAAGCTGTTCTATCCTAGGGTGTGTCTACGAGCCATGTCCAATAGAGTCTTGTTTATGGGTGTGTTGCGCACCATACTTATAAACAAGAGGTTGTGGGCATTTTAGGAATGAATGACCTTCTTTCTTCGTAAGATCATGCGATAGAGCCATAATATAAGGATTTCTCTTTCCTTAACCGTATATTATGTATTTCAAAAATGCCTGTAAAGAGAAAGGTTACGGCAGCCCAAAAGGGCATGTCAGTGAAAAAAAAGTGGGCTGAAAGAGCACCGCCAACGGATATAGAGGAGGGTGATTCCCAGAATGCAGCTCAATCTCAGTCCTCCCACTTGGTGCCTATTTTATAGGAGCATGAAGGAGCCTCAGCGCCAGCTCCAGCACCTCTAGCTCCTCCATCGGATGCTTGAGGCCAAGATGTAAAAGAGGCCATTCATTTACGTACTCAGTTGGTTGCCGCCCAGACTCAGCGGCAAGGAGATAGGGCTGTTAGTGCAAGGCCCGTGATTTCATTACCTTGAACCCTCTGAAATTCTTCGGGTCAAAGCCGGATTAGGACCCTCATAAATTTATTCATGGGATTAATGCATGCTTCAGACATTAAATCGGTAGATTTAGCGTCCTATAAACTTCGGGATGTCACGGTTCATCTGTATACGGTTTGGATGGCTTCGCGGGGAGTCAATGCACCTCCCTTGGTATGGCATGAATTTGTAGATGCCTTCCTCCGACATTACTTACCTCCAGACGTTTGGCAGGCTAGAGCCAACAAGTTCCTGAATCTTAGGCAAGGAAGTATGAGTGCCTTAGAGTATAGTCTCCGCTTCAATTTTTTGGCTAGGTATGCTTCGGTCATGGTAGCGGATATGGGTGACTGAGTACACCGATCTGTGAGAGGCCTAGGGAAAAATTTGATAGATAGGTTCTTCACTGCGTCCCTTCAGGATAACATGGATATTTCACGCATTCAAGCCCATGCCCAGAATTTGGAGGAAAGCCAACAACAGCAAAGAACTGAGCGTGAGCATGACAGAGGGTATAGTAAGAGTGCTAGACCTTCTGGTTCGACGAGTGAGTTTAGAGGTGGGCAAAGACAGCAATTTTCTAGGTGTTCGAGCCATTCTATGACTAGTGTGCCTCCGCGGTTTACAGGCCAGAGA
Organism: Lycium barbarum; assembly: GCF_019175385.1. Classification (NCBI taxonomy): domain Eukaryota; kingdom Viridiplantae; phylum Streptophyta; class Magnoliopsida; order Solanales; family Solanaceae; genus Lycium; species Lycium barbarum. The sequence goes on along the minus strand of NC_083343.1, from coordinate 94,944,690 downwards.
TCTGATAGATCTACTCATTCGGGGCCGAGTCAGAGTTTCAGGGCTTCAGGTTCTTAGTTCAGGGGTGATTCAGGTCAGGCAATGCCACTCGTGCCACGATGCTCCCAGTGCGGGAAGTTACATTGGGGTCAGTGTCGAATAGGCTCAGAGGTTTGCTATGCATGCGGTCGACCAGGCCACATCATGCGTGATTGCCCCTCGGTTGGTAGCAGGGGTAGGGTTCAGCCTTCAAGGTCAGCAGCTGAGTCTTCATCATCTATACGCCCTATGGTCCAGGTTCACATGCGCCAGTCAGCCATGGTAGAGGTAGAGGAAGAGTTCCCAGTTCTAGTGGTCCTCAGCACCGTATTTATGCTTTGGCGGGGTGACAGGATCTTGAGTCTTCCCCTGATGTCGTCACAGGTATATTATTGGTATTTTCTCATGATGTATATGCTTTGCTAGATGTAGGATCCACATTTTCATATGTTACTCCATATATTGCGGGTCGGTTTGGGGTCAAACCGGAGTCGATCAAACCTTTTGAGGTATCTAAGCCCGTTGGTGAACCGGTAATAGCTAGTCGAGTGTATAGAAATTATGTAGTTGTGATTTGTGACCATCGTACAATGGTTGATTTACATGATTTAAAAATGGTGGACTTTGATGTTATCATGGGCATGGATTAGTTTGCTTCTTGCTATGCCAATGTTGATTGTAGAATGAAAATGGTTCGCTTCCAGTTTTAGAATGGAAAGGAAATATCGCGTCCCCGAAAGGTAGGTTTATTTTCTATCAAAAGGCAACGAAAATGATCACAAAAGTTTGTATTTACCATCTAGTTCGGGTCCAAGATGTAGAAGCTGAGTCGCCAACTATTTAGTCTGTCCCCGTGGTGAGTGAGTTTCCGGATGTATTTCCGGAAGAGCTTCCTGGCCTCCCTCTAGAGCGGGAGATTGATTTCGCTATAGATGTGCTACCGGATACAAAGCCCATATCCATTCCTCCTTATAGGATGTCCCCCGCAGAGTTGAAAGAGTTGAAGGAGCAACTGAAGGACTTGCTTGAGAAGGGTTTTATTAGACCTAGTTCTTCCCCATTGGCAGCACCCGTATTGTTTGTCCGAAAGAAAGATGGATCCTTGGGAAAGTGCATTAACTATCAGCAACTGAATAAAGTTACGATCAAGAATAAATATCCACTCCCAAGGATTGATGACTTATTTGATCAATTACAAGGCGCCAAATGGTTTTCAAAGATAGATTTGAGATCTGGGTATCATCAGGTGCGAGTTAAGGAGAAAGATAATCCTAAGACAGCCTTCAGAACCAGATACAGCCATTTTGAGTTTCAAGTAATGTCATTTGGGCTAACTAACGCCCCGGCCGCATTCATGGATTTGATGAACAATGTGTTCAGGACCTTCCTAGATTTATTTGTGATTGTGTTCATCGACGATATCCTGGTATATTCTATGTCAAAGGCAGAGCATGTAGATCATTTACGTACTGTTCTTAGAGTTCTTCACACTCGTGAGTTATTTTCCAAATTTTCTAAGTGTGAGTTTTGGTTGGACTCCGTGACCTTTTTGGGGCGTATTATTTCAGCCGATGGTATTCGGGTCGATACCCAAAAGATTGAGGCTGTGAAGACTTGGCCAAGGCCCACAGCCCCTATAGAAGTTCGTAGTTTTCTAAGCTTAGCAGGTTATTACAGGACATTTGTAGAAGGATTTTCTTCTATTTCTGCACCGCTCACGAAGTTAACCCAGAAATTAGCTAAATTTTAATGGACAGATTCTTGTGAACATAGTTCCAAGAACTAAAGGATAGATTAACTTCTGCCCCAGTCCTGACACTTCCTGAGGGATCGGAAGGCTACGTTGTTTATTGTGATGCTTCAGGCGTTGGGCTAGGCTGTGTGTTGAAGCAACATGGTAAGGTGATTTCTTATGCTTCAATGCAGTTGCGGAAACATGAGAAAAATTATCTGACCCATGATCTTGAATTAGCTGCAGTAATTCATGCATTGAAGATGCGGAGACATTATTTGTATGACATCCACATTGATATTTATACACATCATAAGAGCCTTCAGTTCAAGCAGAAATAATTGAATTTACGGCAACGACGGTGGTTGGAATTGTTGAAAGATTATGATGTTGACATCCTGTATCATCCTGGGAAAGCAAATGTGGTGGCTGATGCTCTTAGCCGTAGATCCATGGGAATTTTATGCGATGTTCAGCTAGAGAAAAGAGAGATAGCTCATGAACTCCAGCAGTTAGCTAGCCTAGAAGTTCGAGTAGTGGACTCATGGAGTATGGGGGATATCATTCAAAATTCAGCGGTCCCGTCGCTAGTAGTGGAAGTGAAAGAGCGACAATACAAAGATCCCATGCTAATTCATTATAGAAATACACTCCCTCAGAAAGAGAAATCATCATTTGAGATTTCTGGAGATGGAGTTCTCCAATGCCGAGGCAGGTTATGTGTTCCTGATGTTGCGGGATTACGCCACCAAATATTGATAGAAGCCAATTGTTCCCGTTATTCCGTTCACCCCGGAGCGACGAAGATGTATCATGATGTTAAATCTATATATTAGTGGAATGGGATGAAGAAAGATATAGCAGAATTCGTAGCTCAATGTCCTAACTGTCAGCAAGTGAAAATTGAGCACCAAAAGCTGGGTGGATTGTTGCAAGCTATAGAAATTCCAACTTGGATATGGGAAGTAATTAACATGGACTTCATTACAGGCTTACCCCGCTCTCGACGTAAGTATGATTATATATGGGTGATTGTGGATAGACTCACAAAGTCAGCTCAGTTCTTACTAGTCAGTACTATATATGTAGCAGAAGATTATGCAAAGCCTTATGTTAGAGAGATAGTGCGACTTCACGGTGTTCCAGTATCTATTATCTCCGATAGAGGGACTCAGTTTATAGCTAATTTTTGGAAATCTTTCAACGAAGGTTTGGGGACTCAGGTGAATCTTAGCACGGCATTCCACCCACAGATTGATGGACAAGTTGAACGTACCATTCAGACCCTTGAGGATATGCTACGGGCAGGCATATTGGATTTTGGAGGTAGTTGTGATGATCATTTACCACTTATTGAATTTTCTTATAACAATAGCTATCATTCTAGCATCCAAATGGCTCCGTATGAGGCTTTATATGGGCGAAAGTTTAGATCCTCAATTGGTTCGAAGTGGGAGAGACCAAATTTATAGGACAGGACTTGGTCCAGCAAGCTATAAAGAAAGTCAAGCTTATACAGGATAGATTATTAACAGTCTGGAGTCATCAAAAATCCTATGCAGATAATCGTCGAAGAGACTTAGAGTTCAAACTGAAAGATTGGGTTTTTTTAAGGTGTCACCAATGAAGGGCATCATAAGATTTGGCAAGAAGGGCAAGCTTAGCCCTCGGTAGATTAGACCTTATGAAATTGTATGCAAGGTAGGCCGAGTGGCTTATGAATTTGATCTACCTCTGGATTTGGAGTCAGTTCACTTAGTTTTCCATGTATCGACGCTTCGTAAGTGCATTGGAGATCCTTCTAGAATTTTACCAATAGATGATGTCCAAGTTATCAAACAATTGTCTTATGAAGAAGTCCTTATTGCCATTTTAGATAGGCAAGTACGAAAGCTCAGAACCAAAGAGATAGCTTCAGTAAAGGTTTTATGGAGAAATAATAATAGAGAGGAAATTACTTGGGAAGCCGAAAAGGACATAAAGTTCAGGTACCCGCAATTATTTTCACCCTCTGAGGATACTCAGGCAGAGACACCATTAGCCTCAAGTATGTAGTGTTTTTCCTTGATGTTTTTCTGGCCGCGTGTGGCCATGGTTTTTGATGTTGTTGTTGTAGCCCTGTGAGGCGATATATTTTGGGTTACTGTTGCAGGATGGTAGTGCCAAATGCTAGGGGAAACTTTGGAATTTTTTTTATAGAATCCCTAAGAACCTAACATTTGAGGACGAATGTTCCTAAGGGGGGAAAAATGTTACACCTCGGAAATTTCTGATTTGTTACCTTGTAGATAGGCTAATGTGAGCTTAAGGCTACTATGGAATTCTTATGAGACTAAGGGAAGTATTAGATAGCTTAAAGCGCATACCATAAGACTTTGAAGTTGTACGAATATGTGAAATTTAGTTTGTTAAAGGAAGTGAAATGTAAGTTGCGTTTGGAAAGGCTTTCTCTATAATCGAGCTAATATTTATTTGGCGATGTCTTGAGAGGCTACTACAGATCCTAGTGTATGGTTAATGAAGTATTATGTAAGTTCCAAGAAGGTTCCAAAAGGATTGGAAGTCAAACAAATCAACGAGAGAAAGTTTCGCACAACTGGGAGTTATACGACCACTTATATGGTCCGTATAACTTTATACGGTCCGTATAAGGGGGGTCCGTATAACTCAACATTTACACAAAGGGACTTTTCCATGTTGGTGTTATACGGTCCACTTATACGGACTGTATAATATTATACGGACCGTATAAGTGGTCCGTATAAGTCCATCAAGCAAATTTTTAACTTTTTGTATAAATAGATGGCCTTGGTTCATTTATTTCATTTTACATTTTTAATTTTCCACAAATCTTGAGAGCTCAAAACCCTTGTCCAAGCATATTCCACCCCAATCCAAGAGAAAACAAAGATCAAGAGGCAAGAATCAAAGTGTTCATGTGTTAGAAGGCAACCTAAGGTTAGTAGACTATAAGGAATTCTTGAGTATTGAAGCTAGGGTTTTCACCTAAGTTGATAGCTGCTCCAAATCTCTTTCCCATGATGTAAAAGGTTAGTTTTCATGCTTATTTCATGTTATCATGAATGCTTAGTTGTTGAAAAACTTGGGTTGAAGAAGAAAGTAGAAAATGAGGGTTAAATGTAGACTTTTATGATGTTTTTGAGTAGTAAGCTAACTTGAGTCATGATTCTTAGTATTAAATGAATATAATGTTGTTATGGAAGGTAGTAATGGTGGTAAATAAGCATTTTATGAAAATGCGCTAAAATGGGTGTGAGGTTGTTGGTATATGTTGAATATGAGGATGAATTTTTAAGGCTTAATGGAATGTGATTACTTGATTATGATATTGTGGGCGTACTATGGATGTTTGGGAGTTGTTTTGTAATATGGTGGAAGTTGACGAAATAGGGGAAATGCTTCCCAATTTTCATTAGATCATGAATTATTCTAATTTGAATTTAAGAGTGTCATTAAGGCTTAACCATGGTATAAATCCTTCTAAATGTAGATTGTCCAAGCTTCGACGGTGAACGTTAATTAGTTAAGAGGACAAAGAGGTATGTAAGGCTAACCCTTCTTTCATTAAGGCATGGTTCCTTTGATATATATTCTTTCATGAGTCCCATAATGTCTTCCAAGTGACTCTATCTCTAAGATTACTATAGCTCATGATCCTCGATACTTTCGCGTTCCTATTGCTTCCCTTTTATGATAGTTCATCCTCTAAGGATAGATGTAACGAAAACAATGATAGTAATGATGTTGATGATACTTATGGACTCTTATGTATACGCAAGCTTACATGGCCGGGTATGATAACTATTGCATGCACACTACTGCAGTTGGGTACGGATAACACTGAGGCTTGGTAGGGCCAAGTATGTATAATGACCGAGCCTTGTCATGGCCGGGTATGTGAACCACCGAACCTTCATGGTCAGGTATGATATGGATACGAGCATGAATATGAATATGAATACATATATATATATATATATGAATGTATGTACATAAGTAAGCATTAGAAATGGAAGGCCCCTATGAAAGACAAGTAAGTAGATATGATGAAGGCTACTAGAGGTACAAATGACTCTATTACCTCCTGACTCTCCCATCTTATGCTATATCTTATGTTATTTCTTGTTCTGTCTCTTATGCTTATACTATGATGTTGATTATGCTTTACATACTCGGTACATTACTCGTACTGACGTCCTTTTGTTTGTGGACACTACGTCATGCCCGCAGGTGGACAGGGAGACTAGCTTGATCCATAGATTTCTTATTCATGGACTACATAGAGGAGCTCCATTTCATCCGGAGCTACAACCTTTGGGTACTATTCTTTTATGTACATACATATGGGCATGGCGAGGTTCTGTCCCGCCTATATGAGTTACTTACTATTCTTAGAGGCTTGTAGACAGTTGTGTATGGTTAGATTTCTTGTAGCCTTGTCGGCGCATATTTTGTATATCATTTTGATAGCCTCGTCGGCTTGTGTATATGGATATGGGCATCGTTATTGATGATGATATAAATGTGTTTTTTCCCAATGAGATTAGCACTATTGATGTATGTAAATTATGAGTAAGCCATGTGGCTCACCAAAATGTGAATGAAAATGTACATTAAGAGGTACCCGGGTAGGTTAGCACCGGGTGCCCATCACGGCCCTCCGATTGGGTCGTGGCAGTATTATTTGATCCTGGATCCACTTATTCGTATGTCTCTATACATCATGTTGTTAGGAGGGACTTGTGATAGCATAGCAGTACCTATTCATGTGTCTACTCCAGTCGGTGATTCTATTGTGGTTGATCAAGTCTATTGGTTGTGCTTGGTTTCTTTTTTGAGTAATGCCACAGGGGTAGACTTGATTATACTTGATATGGTGGATTTTAATATTATTTTAGTATGACCTAACATTCTCCTTATCATGCGATCTTGGACTGTCATGCCAAGATAGTCACTTTAGCCATGCAGGCATTCCTAGACTTGATTAAAGGGATACTCCAAGTCCCGCTCTGAAGAAGATTATTTCCTTTCTTCAGACAAAGAAATTAGTCAACAAGGGGAATTTAGCATTTCTGGCTCATGTACGTGACACAACTATTGCATCTCCACCCCTTGAGTCCATTCCTATTGTGAGTGAGTTAGCAAAGGTATTCCTATCCGATCTGCCGGGCATGCCACCCGATCGTGACATTGACTTTGGTTTTAACTTGGATCCGGGCACCCGCCTGTCACGACCCAACCGGGGGTCATGATGGGCACCCGGAGCTAACCTACCAAGCACCTCTTAACATACCTCTCATAATCATATCTAGTTGAGCACATGGCTAACTCATAATTACCACGAACTGAAGACACACAAGTTCCATCGAACATATGCACGTCTATATAAACATCAGTAACTATGCCCATATATACAAGACGACAAGGCCACAAAAATGATATACAGAATGTGAACCGATAAGGTTATGGGATATCTAGCTATATACATCTATCTACGAGCCACTACATGGAGTATGTAATATCATAAAGACGGGACAGGACCCTGCCATGCCCAAGTAAGTACATAAAAGAATAATACCCACTAAACTGTAGGCATGAACACAACATTCACAAATAAAAAGAACGTCAGCACGAATAATGTACTGAGTATTTTAGGCATGAATAGCAACATGATGAAAACATGAAGATAACTTATGATAAAGGGATCAATTTATACCTCATAATACCTCTTAAGACGACTGTCATGCATACTTAATCTTTCTTTAAAGGAAACATTCCATATATATATATATATATTGAGATATATATATATATATATATATATATATATATATAAATACATATAACCCGGCCACACAGGTTCGGTGTCACCCGTACCCGGCCATAACAAAGCTCGGTGTTTTCCGTACCCAACTGCAGTGGTGTGCACAATAGATATCGTACCCGGCTCTGTATATACATACATACACACACATATATACATATATACACACAGATATATATATATATATATATATATATATATATATATATATATATATATATATATATATATATATATATATATGCATGTATATATATATATGCATGTATATAACCCGGCCACATAGGCTCGGTGTCACTCGTACCCGGCCATAATAAGGCTCGGTGTTTTCTGTACCCAACTGCAGTGGTGTGCACAATAGATATCGTACTCGGCTATATAGGCTTGGTGCTAGAAAATAGATATATATATATATATATATATATATATATAATGACATCCATGAGTATTCAAAGGAAGCATTAAAACTCTATTGGAGTGACATAAGGTTGGTAAACCTCCTATTTCTATTATGTAATCATCATCATCGCTATATCCCACCTTGAAAGGACAACTACCATAAGGTGAGATCAACAACAATAAATAAACTCCATAATATCATGAAAACATTAAGAACTATAAGCTTTGATACCTTTAGGAATGGAATCATCATCATCATCATCGTAAAGAACTTTTATCAACAATACCATAAGAACCTTGAAAATCATGAGTTTCTAGAATTTCTGGGAAGTAGGACATTATGGATATCATGTATGGGTTCACAATAAGGGAATCATGCCTTTAGGATGAAAGGGTTATCCTTACATACCTTTATGTCTTCTTAACTACTTAAAGTTTCACCGACCAAGCTCGCAAATCTACATTCAAGAGAATTCATACTAAGGTTAAGTCTTGAAAACACCCTTAAGTTTAAACTAGAGTAATTAGCGAGATAACGGAATTTGGGCATCACTTCCCCTATTTTATCAACTTCCACCAAAATCCAACACAACTCTCAAACAACAATAATAACATCAACAATACCATAATCAAGGAATTATATTCAATTAAATCTTAAATCCCCCTTTAAGTTCACCTTATATTCATTAACTTCAATTTAACACTTTATGATTTCTCCACTTTAATTCTTTTCCTTTCCAGGAGTTACTAAAAACTTTAAACCAACTCAATCATAGTAATAGGATGGAGAACATATCTTATAATAGAAAAACTTCACCTTACTCAACTCCTTCCAAGACCAATTTCATCACAACTTTGGAGAGAAACAAGAACCATCATCTTCCATGGATTTATCTTGAGGTTTTGAAGTTTGATCTTCTCTCTTGATGATATAGATGGGTTTGGAATATTATGGAACCTTCAAGAACTCTCAATAAATTTATAACAATGTGGGGAGATAAGTATGGGAGGAGGATATTAAAAATGAGGTCCTTTGAAACTTAAAAAGGTCTTAAAGTCGCACACCCCCCTACCCCCCCCCCCCCCCCCCCCCCGCACTGCAATTTGCGGTGGAGATGCGGCTCAGCATAATGAGTATGCGGGCCCATCTCCCCTCCTTTCCTTACGGAAGGTGATAGGAAGTGAGACCATCCAATTTGGTGAGTTGGCGGCCAATATGCGGCTCAGCATATTGAGTATGCAGTCGCACATTGCCCAGATTTCCTGATTTCGCGAAAATGCATTCTTTTCGATTCGTTTGACCTTCAATCCTTATGGAACCTTCTTGGAGCTTGTATAAACCTTAATCAACTATATAAGGATCCCTATATATTCCTATCAAGGTGATGCTAAGCACAATGTATAACTAAAATAACACGAAATCTCCCCAAGACATCGCTTAAGTTTCCAATCTCTCAACAAACTTACTTCTGTTGATTCATTTAACTCCAAAACCTTAAGGTACACACTTAAAATTATCATATGCCCTCCTTACCCTTATAAAGTCTTCATGTCCACTTTAGGCTTGCGTTATTTTTCACTTACAGTGCACACAATGCCAAATTTCCAAAGTGTACCCGATTTCTATTTCGTCATATCAGATGGCACCCACCGAGTTGAGAGAGCTTAAGGAGCAGTTGTAGGATTTATTGAGCAAGGGGTTCATTAGACCGAGTGTCTCTCCTTGGGGTGCTCGTGTGTTATTTATGAAGAAGACAGATGGATCTATGAGGATGTGCATCGATTATCGCCAGCCGAACAAAGTTACCATTCATAACAAGTGTCCTATGCCTCATATTGATGATTTATTTGACCAGCTTCAGGGTGCTTCCATCAGTCTATGGATGAGATACTATGCCAAGACTCACCCAAGTCCCCAAACCTTCTTGGAAAAACCTCCAGAAATTAGTTGTAAATTGTGCTCCTCTATCAGAAATAATGGATATTGGAAAACCATGGAGTCGTACTATGTCTTTGATATAAAGCTTCGCATAGTCTTCAACAGAGTATGTAGCTCTGACTGGCAGGAAATGAGCTGATTTTGTGAGTCTATGCACAATGACCCATATAGAATCATACTTACGCTGAGAGCGAGGCAAGCCTGTAATGAAATCCATATTAACTACTTTCCATTTCCAAGTCTGAATTTTCATGGCTTGCAACAATCCCCTATGCTTCTGATGCTCGATCTTCACCTGCTGACAGTTAGGACATTGACTTACAAACTCTGCTATGTCTTTCTTCATTCTGTCCCACCAATAAATGAATTTAAGATCATGATACATTTTTATCGCTCCCGGATGAACAAAAGAACGAGAACAATGGGCCTCTTCCAAAATCTGGTGACGTAACCTCGCAACATTAGGAACAAAGGGTGACTTTTTCTTCTGAGGAAGTGTATCTCCGTAGTGAATTAATATGGGATCCCCTTATTGGCTCTCTTTCACCTCTACTACTAGAGATGAAACAGCTGAATTCTGGATAGTAACTTCCGTATTGCCCGAGTCATTAATGGAACTCCCAAACTATTGAAGTTCACGAGCTAACTCCATCTTCTCCAATTGGACCTTACATAAGCTACCCATGGATCTACGGCTGAGAGCATCGGTGACGACGTTCGCATTCCCCGGATGATAGAAGATGCTAATATCATAATCTTTTAACACTTCCAACCCTCGCCTTTGCCGCAAAATTAGTTCTTTCTGCTTGAAAATATACTAGAGACTCTTGTGATCTGTGTAAATATCAACATGAACACCACACAAATAATGCCTCCACATCTTCAATGCATGAATCACAGCAACCAAGTCTAGATCATGGGTCGAGTAGTTTTTCTCGTGTTTTCGCAACTGCCTTGAAGCATAAGAAATAACTTTACTATGTTGCATCAACCCACAACCTTACCCCATGCCTGGAGTATCACAATAAATAACATAGCCCTCCGATCCTTCTGGAAGTGTCAAAACCAGGACCGAAGTTAATCTATTTTTCAACTCCTGAAAACTAAGCTCACAAGCATCCGTCCATATGAAATTTAGCTGATTTCTAAATCAGCTTCGTCAGTGGTGCAGAAATAGAAGAAAAGCCTTCTACAAATCTTCTGCAATAACCTGCTAAGCCCAGAAAACTACGAACCTCCGTAGGTGTTGTAGGTCTCAGCCAAGTCTTTACAGCTTCAATCTTCTGGATATCCACCTAAATACTATCAGCTAAAATAATATGCCCCAGAAAAGTCACAGAATCAACTAGAACTCACATTTCAAGAACTTTGCATATAGCTCTTGAGCCTAAAGAACTCTAAGGACGACACGTAAATGATCTGTATGCTCTACCTCAGATCGAGAATATACTAGTATATCATCGATAAACACAATCACAAATGAATCAAGAAAAGGCCCGAACACACTATTCATTAAATCCACGAACACCACCGGTGTATTCGTCAACCTGAGCAATATTAACCGAAACTCGAAATGACCATATCTAGTTCTAAAGGCTGTCTTCAGAATGTCCTTCTCTCTAACTCTCACTCGGTGGTACCCTGATCTTAAATCTATCTTTGAGAACCATTTGGCACCCTGGAACTGATAAAATAAACCATCAATCCTTGGAAGTGGGTATTTATTCTTTATCGTCACCTTATTCAGCTGTCTGTAATCGATACACATTCGTAAGGAACCATCTTTCTTTCTTAGAAATAACATAGGTGCTCCCCAAGGCGGAGAACTAGGCCTAATAATGCCTTTCTAGAGCAAATCCTTCAATTGCTCCTTCAACTCTTTCAACTCTGCAGGAGCCATTCTATAAGGACAAATAGATATGGGCTTAGTATCTGGTAGCACATAAATAGCAAAATCAATCTCTCATTCGGGTGGAAGGCCTAGAAGCTCGTCTGGAAACACATATGAAAACTCGTTCACTACTGGGACAGATTGAAGAGTTGGCGAATTTACTTCTGTATCTTGTACCTGAACTAGATGATCAATACAACCTTTAGCAATCATCTTTCTTGCCTTGAGGTAGGAAATAAATGTACCCCTCGGAGACATTGTATTGCCCTTCCACTCTAAAACTGGTTCTTCCGAAAATTGGAAACGAACCATTTTTGTTCTACAATCAACATTGGCAGAACAAGAACCTAACCAATCCATACCAATAATGACATCAAAATCTACCATACTCAACTCAACAAAATCTGCCATGGTGCAACGGTCACAGACTATAACCACACAATTTTTATATACCCGACTAGCTATCACTAGATCACCAACGGGTGTAGACACCTTGAAAGGTTTAATTGGCTCAAGGTTCACCCCAATACGATAGACAATATAAGGAGTAATATAAGACAATATAGAACCTGGATCAATCAATGCATATACATCATGAGAAGATACTGATAATATATTTGTGACAACATCGGGGGAAGACTCAAGATCCTATCTCTAGCCAGTGTATAGATACGGCGCTGAGGACCACTCGAACAAGACGCTCCTCCTCTACCAGTACCACGGCCTATTGGTGCCTGTGAGCTTTGCCCCAAAGGGTATACAGAAGATGAAGAATCAGATGTTGATCATGTGGGATGGACCATACCTCTACCACCTCTCGATGGACAGTCACGCATAATATGGCCTGGATAACCGTAGACATAACAAACATCAGAACTTGATTTACACTGTTCCCAATGTAACTTACCACACTAAGTACATCATGGTAAAGGTGGCCTCATCTATCCTGAATCACCCCTATAATAAGAACCCGAAGCTCTGAAACTCTAACCCGGTCCAGAGTGAATAGGTTGACCAAATCTATGGCCCGCAAATCGTGGAGGTGCACTAGCTGCTAAATGACCTGAGTACCTAGAATACGGCTGCTTCTGGCCGAACCTCTAGCGGTAAATAGTGTCGGAGAAAAGCACCTACAAACTCTTTCCATACCGGTAGAGAGGCATTAACCCTTCTAGAAGACATCCAAAATATGTACCAATGAACAACAACATCCTGTAATCTATAGGAGGCCAACTCTACCGACTCAACATCCAAAGCATGCATTACCCGCAATGTTCTCAACATTCTATCAATGAAGTTCTGCGAGTTCTCATCCGATTTTGACCCAAAGAATTATGTAGGGTCCTAACTAATGAAATCATGGACTCTGGCACTGACAGCTCTATCTCCATGACCCGTACCTTGCCGCTGAGCCTGGGATGCTACTAACTGGGTCAATAATATAATACCCTCCCTCATCTCCTAACTTAAGGCATCCGGTGGAGGAATTGGAGGTACCGGAGTTCGAGTCGAAGCTTCTCCATGCTCCTGTGGAGCGAGTGGAGTGTAAGAGGACCGAGATGGAACCTCATTCTAAGACTCTCCCTCCTTTATATCTATCAACAGTTCCCGCTCAGTCCTCCTACCTGCCACTGTCTTGCCCTTCTGGGCTGTTATAGCTTTTCTCTTCATAGGCATCACTGAAATCATAACACACTTATCAGGAAAAAAAAGAGTCTTCACAACATGGCTTTATCGCACGATCTAAGATGAGAAAGAAGGGTCAATCATTCCTAAATGCCTGCAGCCTCCTGTTTATAAGTGTGGCACACTTCACACCCATAAACAAGACTCTACTGGGCACGGCTCGTAGACACACCCTAGGATGGACTGTTCTGATACCACTTTTGTCACGACCCAACCGGAGGGTCATGACGGGCACCCGAAGCTAACATACCAAGCACCTCTTAACATACCTCTCATAATCATATCTAGGTGAGCCACATGGCTAACTCATAATTACCATGAACTGAAGACACACAAGTTCCATCGAACATATGCACGTCTACCTAAACATCAGTAAATATGCCCATATGTACAAGCTGGCAAGGCTACAAAAATGATATACAAAATATGAACCGATAAGTTTAAGGGATATCTACCGATATACATCCATCTACAAGCTACTACATGGAGTATGTAATATCATAAGAATGGGACTGGACCCCGCCATGCCCAAGTATGTACACAAAAGAATAATACTAACTAAATTGCAGCTTCGGATCAATGGAGCACTTCTATGCAATCGCTGATAACGCAGTCTAGGGTGCTGGTCCGTCTCCCTGTCTACCTAGGGGTATGAACGCAATGTCTACAAACAAAAAGGACGTCAATACGAATAATGTATTGAGTATGCAAAGCATGAATAACAACATGATGAAAATATGAAGATAAAGGGATCAATTTATACCTCTTAAGACGACTGTCATGCATACTTAATCTTTCTCTAAAATAAACATTCCATACATACACACACACAGACACACACACATGTGTGTGTGTGTCTATATATATAGTCTCGGTGTCACCTGTACCCAGCCATAACAAGGCTCGGTGTTTTTTTCGTACCCAACTGCAATGGCTTGCAAAATAGATTCCATACAGCTATATAGGGTTGGTGTTAGAAAATAGCTACCTATATATATAATGACATGCATGAGTATCCAAAGGAATAATTACAACTCTATCGGAGTGATATAAGGTCGGTAAACCTCCAATTTCTATTATGGAATCATCATCATCACTATATCCCACCTTGAAAGGACAACTACCATAAGGTGAGATCAACAACAATGAATAAACTCAATAATATCATGAAAACATTAAGAACTATAAGATTTGATATCTTTAGGAATGCAATCATCATCATCATCATCATTATCATCATCGTCATGAAGAATTTTTATCAACAATATCATAAGAACCTTGAAAATCATGAGTTTCTAGAATTTCTGGGAAGTAGGACATTATGGATATCAAGTATGGGTACACAATAAGAGAATCATGCCTTTAGGAAGAAACGGTTATCCTTACATACTTTTATGTCTTCTTAACTACTTAATGTTTCACCGACCAAGCTCGTAAATCTACTTTCAAGAGAAGTCATACTAAGGTTAAGTCTTGAAAACACCCTTAAGTTTAAACTAGAGTAATTAGCGAGATAACGGAATTTGGGCATCACTTCCCCTATTTTTTCAACTTCCACCAAACTCTAACACAACTCCCAAACAACAATAATAACATCAACAATACCATAATTAAGGAATTATATTCAATCTAATCTTAAATCCATCCAAAATCCCCCTTCAAGTTGTTGCACCTCGGAAAATTTCATGTTGTTGCCTAGTGAATAGGATAACGTAGGGTAAGGAGTACACGATGTTTCTATAACTAAGAAAGGTTATTTAAAGGTTTTAATTAATATTTCAAAGACATTGGAAGTAAGAGAAGAAAGTTCGTTAAAGAATGTCGAGCACAAGTTGTATCTTGAAGAAGGATGTGTAAAGTATCGAGTTAATTTCGACTTGATGATGTCTTAAAGAAGAGTTATAATGCCCCTTATATTGGTAATGAAGTGTTAAACAAGTGTCAAGAAAGTTCCATAAGGATTAGAGATCAAACGAACGACGGAAACAATTTCTGAGAAATGGGGTTATACGACCGCTTATACAGTCCGTATAAGGGTCCGTATAACACCCAACAGGAAGATGTTTTCCCTAATGGTGAACACGGACACTTATACGGACCGTATAATGTTATACGGACCGTATAAGTTATCCGTGTAATACCTAGCGGGCTGAATAAGTTGCAAGTATAAATACATATTCCCACTCTTATTTTCTCATTCTTTCCACTTCTCCATATCTCTCAAGACTTCTAGAGGGTTATACATATTTCATCTTCAAGAATACAAAGGATATCAAGGGTTCATATCATAAATTCAAGTGAATCAAGTTTAAGAAGCTCACTAGGGTTCATATCACTCTTGATGTTGTCATAGGTATATTATCAGTATTTTCTCATGATGTATATGCTTTGATAGATCCGGGCTCCACATTGTTATATGTTACTCCATATATTTCAGGTCGATTTGGAGTCAAACCGGAGTCGATCAAACCTTTTGAGGTGCCTACACCCATTGGTGAATTGGTAATAGCTAGCCGAGTATATAGAAATTGTGTAGTTGTGATTTGTGACCAAAGTACTATGGTTGACTTACATGAGTTAAAATGGTGGATTTTGATGTTATTATTGGCATGGGTTGGTTGGCTTCTTGCTATGCCAATGTTGATTGTAGAATGAAAATGGTTCGCTTCCAATTTCCGGGGGAACCACTTTTAGAATGGAAAGGAAATACTGCGTCACCAAAAAATAGGTTTATTTCCTATCTAAAGGCAAGAAAGATGATCACAAAGGGTTGTATTTACCATCTAGTTTGGGTTCAAGATGTAGAAGCTGAACCGCCAGCCCTTCAGTCAGTCCCCGTGGTGAATGAGTTTCCGAATGTGTTCCCGGAAGAGCTCCTAGGCCTCTCTCCAGAGCGGGAGATTGCTTTGCTATAGTTGTGCTACCGGATACAAAACCTATATCTATCCCTCCTTACAGAATGGCTCCCGTAGAGTTAAAAGAATTGAAGAAGCAATTGAAGGACTTGCTTGAGAAAGGTTTTATTAGGCCTAGTTCATCCGCATGGGGAGCACCCGTGTTGTTTGTCCTAAGGAAAGATGGCTCCTTGCGAATGTTCATTGACTATTGGCAACTGAATAAGGTGACAGTTAAGAATAAATATCCTCTTCTGAGGATTGATCACTTATTTGACCAATTACAAGGCGCCAAAAGGTTCTCAAATATAGATTTGAGATCCGGGTCTCATCAAGTGAGAGTTAGAGAGAAATATATCCCTAAGACAGCCTTCAGAACAAGATATGGCCATTTTGAGTTCCGGGTGATGTCATTGGGGCTAACTAATGCACTGGCAGTATTTATGGATTTAATGAACAATGTGTTCAGGCCCTTCCTAGATTTATTTGTAATTGTGCTCATCGACGATATCTTGGTGTATTCTAGGTCCGAGGCAGAACATGCAGATCATTTGTGTACCATCCTTAGAGTTCTTCAAACTCGAGAGTTATTTACCAAATTTTCTAAGTGTGAGTTTTGGTTGAACTCAGTGACATTTTTGGGGCACATTGTTTCAGCCGATGGTATTCGGGTAGATAGCCAAAAAATTGAGGCCGTGAAGACTTGGCCAAGGCCCACGACTCCTATGAAGGTTCGTAGTTTTCTGTGCTTAGCAGGTTATTACAGGAGATTTGTAGAAGACTTTTCTTTTATTTCTGCACCACTCACAAAGCTGACCCAGAAATCAGCAAAGTTTCAATGGACAGATTCTTGCGAACGTGGTTTCCAAGAGCTAAAGGATAGGTTAACTTCTGCCCCAGTCCTGACACTTCCAGAGGGATTGGAAGGTTATGTTGATTACTGTGATACTTTAGGCACTGGGCTAGGCTATGTATTGATGCAACATGGTAAGGTTATTGCGCATGCTTCAAGGCAATTGCGGAAACATGAGAAAAATTTATCCAACCCATGATCTTGAAATGGCGGCGGTGATTCATGCATTGAAGATGTGGAGAAATTATTTGTATGGTGCCCATGTGGATATTTATATAGATAATAAGAGCCTTCAGCATATCTTCTAGCAGAAAGAGTTGAATTTGCGGCAACAACGATGGTTGGAATTGCTAAAAAATTATGATGTTGATATCCTATATCACCCCGAAAAGGCGAATGTTGTGGCCGATGCTCTTAGCCGTATATCTATGGGAAGTTTGTGTGATGTTCGGCCAGAGAAAAAGAGAAATGGCTCGTGAGCTCCAGCAGTTAGCTAGCCTGGAAGTTCGAGTAGTGGACTCAGGTAGTATGGGAGCTACCATTCGGAATTCAGCAGTCTCATCGCTAGTAGTGGAAGTGAAGAAGCGACAATATAAAGATCCCATGCTAATTCATTACAGAGATACACTCCCTCAGAAGGAGAAGTCACTATTTGAGATCTCAGGAGATGGAGTTCTCCGATGCCGAGCCAGATTATGTGTTCCCGATGTGGCAGGATTACGCCACCAAATATTGAGAGAAGCTCATTGTTCCCGTTATTCTGTCCACCCAGGAGAAACGAAAATGTATCATGATCTTAATGTCACAACCCAATCCCGTGGGCCATGACTAGTACCTGACCTTGACACTCGTATACGTACCTGTTGGATATAGTCAAACTGAATCTAAGAGCAATATGGAAACTTGCAAAAGAACTCCAAGGTTCATAACGTCGTCACGTATATACATATCCAGATAAACTGTCTCCTGAGGAGTCACAACTAATCAAATCATAAAATGACACGCAAGTCGACAAGGCTGCCACTACATATCAATATCATATGCAAGCCGACAAGGCTGCCACTACATATAAATATCATATGCAAGCCGACAAGGCTGCCGCTACAGACGAACATCATATCATAGCACATCGTATAGACACAGCTGAACAGAACTTATACACAACCCACACATATGTCTATAGACCTCTAAGAGTACTAACAGTGAAATATGACGGGACACCCCTGGATAAACATATATATATATATATATATATATATATATATATATATATATATATATATATATATATATATATATATATATATATATATATATCATAAGATCTGTACCAAAAGTCTAAACTCCGGAACAATGGAGCTCTCCAAGACAGCTGAGTAGGAGTCCTATGCTGAAGGGTCGCCAAACCGCCTATCTGTACCCGCGGGCATAAAACGCAGCCCCCGGAAGAAAGGGGGTCAGTACGGAATATGTACTGAGTATATAAAGCATAAGAACATCAAGTACAGACCAATCATGAAAACCAGTCTCATTAATTGAATCCATCTGTGGCTAACATCTGAGAATATCTGCGTAAATCTATATGACAGAAACCGACTCTACGGCGTATGATAGGCATAGATTATAATATAACTGATAGTGCTGTGGAACGTACAGCCCGATCCATAAATATAATATGTTAGTGCCGAGGAACGTACGGCCCGATCCATAAATATAATATGTTAGTGTCCAGGGACGTACGGCCCGATCCATATATAATATAATATGTTAGTGCCGAGGAATGTACGGCCCGATCCATATATAATATAATACGTTATTGCCGAGGAACGTACGGCCCGATCCATATATAATATAATATGTTAGTGCCGAGGAACGTACGGCCCGATCCATATATAATATAATATGTTAGAGCCGAGGAACGTACGGCCCGATCCATATATAATATAATATGTATAAATGCATGTAAAACATGGAAAAGGATACTCTGAACCCCTCTGGTAACATAAGACGCTAATATGAAAAGTCTCTGGGAGTTATGGACATAAAACATAGGAGGCCAACGATACAAATATCTCTACACTCTCTAAGAACAGAGACTTTGGAACTTGCTTTCTCACTTTGTTCGTTCATATGATAAGGATCATGCCAAAAAGAAAGAAAGGATAACTTTACATACCTTGTCCGCTTCTTAAGTTAATCCAAACCTAAGTCTCGGGCTTCCCAAGATCTACAACAATGTCAGTAAAAACCAAACATTAGCTAACGGTACTTAGGAATCCAACCCTAAGCTAGCACGTCATTTACAGAAATTCGGACAGCATTTCCTTTATATGTTCAACAAACCCCGAGAATTTAACTCGGCCAAATCCTCAACAACAACACCAACAACCATATGATTAAGTCATTTCTTAAGAGTCCCCATCATTAATAATTCAAGAATATGATCAAAACAACCTCTATATACGCAATATACCATTATGCCATATAACTTCTCCTTCTTCATAAATATGTAAAAACATCAATCAAAATTTCAACAACAACATAATAAAATATGTTCCAACAATTCTAGCCATAAATATCTCAAGAACACCCTCAAAACAGTCCACAAACAACCCATGATCCAACAACAATATCATATACGATTTACGGTATAATTTTTCGTATTTCTCGTCCCATGATTTTCATGACTTCAGTGAATTTAAATATACTTAGAGGAAGATAATTCTCACCTTATATGCCAAGAAATACTCTTCTTCCGCACTACTTCACCTTGAATAAATTCCAAATTCAACAACACGACAAAACGGAACAACGAGATTGAAGTAGAGTGCAAAGCCCGTATGTCGTTCTTGAGATGAAATATACATCTCTTCCTTAAAATGCAACGTCGCTGGCTGCACATTTAGAGGGCAGATCGCTGCTGCCTTAGAGCAAGCAGCCCCCCTACGTTTTTCTTCAACAAGGGAAATATTTTGGTGCCAAGTGATCTTGTTTGTATGAATTGTTTACATGAATGTTTATATGAATTGTCCAAGTAATCTTATTGTGGAATTCACGTATGCCTCCACCTAGCAGCATAGGTGTAATCTTTAAAGAGAAATTTGGCCTCTTTTGGTGCCACCTAACAAGCATGGGGTCCCTTGCTTCATATGGCTGCCACCTCACAATTTCATGTGGGTTTCTTTAAATAGCGATTATCCATGTTATTCAATTAATACAATAATTAATTTCTTGATCTCAATTCACTTTAATGGCAATTATTTTAATACACTTCATATACTCATTGCCATGATTATGAGACATAGAACTATTCCATAGTCCCTTTTGGTACACACAAAATATTATTCTCAACCACCATGGTCACACTTGTTAAGTCCTAAATTATTTCGGGACCTCAAACTCCTTATACACCGAGCTCTCGATTTTCATCCTTGAATATGATCAAATTCTCCGGCTCGGGTAAATTTTCTCATGTTGGACGATTGAATTTTCTAGTCCAAGAATACGGGATATTACAGCTTGGATCGTATTTTACTCAAATAAATGTTGAACTCGACAACGCTTATTTCCTTCAATTGGTTTAACTTCAAAATCTTACGATACATGTGTGCCATCACTTTAACCACCTATAAGCTTGGGGGATAACCTCGTGTCCGTTACTAATATCATTTAACTCACACACTTTCCAACGCATGAGAATACGGGATGTAACATCCTTCCCCACTTTAGAACATTCGTCCTCGAATGTTAAACTAGTCCCAGTACTTCCTCAAGTGTTCTTTTATTGAATTATGATGCCTTTCACCTGCCTTTTTCATTGGTCGATTCCCTTCAATTCATTATAACGCATTCCAGATCTCAAGGTAACCATTCCCGTAATATTTCCTCTTTATGTTGCTTCTCGAGGTAATAATTCCACGTCGTTGTCTTACTCCCCTCCTTATTTTGTAGTTGTTTGACAGTTGTATTGCGAGCTCTTCTGCTGAAATCTTGCTCTCTCCCTAGTGCACTTAGTCATAACTCAACCCTTTCTTCTTCTATAGTTACTTCCTTAAGATGTATCGTTCACTTCATCTTACCTCTTAATCTTTGAATAGGATTTTATAACGCACAGACGTCCCTTGTCGATTTATTGGATGTTACAATCCTTGGAGTATTTCATGCCTCTGGTAACCTATACACCCTTCGCAGACTCTACGAATAAGACGAAATTTCCCTTGGTGTAACATTATTTTACTTCAATAACCTTACATTGCTCCGCTGTTATGGTCCATCTTCTGGAATCTTCAGCACCAGGTGTCACTTCTCGACTTTCTTTTTAAGAGCTTTAACTATCACTCTACTTTTTAACTCTTAATCTCAATTCTTAGAGTTGGCTATCAAGTAGCGCTAGAGTTCCCTCATTTTATAACTTCACATAGCTGCTCTGTGATCTGTCTATTATTGACTGGTATTATTCTGGAAGAATTTCTCTTGATTTGACATATAAATTCACTGTCACCCAGTAACCAGCTCGTCCTGCTCGTCTCGCTTAAGCTATTTCACAATTTCTTTTAACCCAACTTGTAAAACTTTAGGCATATCATCTCGTGTCATTTCTTTATCTTTAATTCAAACTCTTTTATTGCCTCTTCATTCAGATTTTTCTCTTAGTTTTCATATCACGCATCATGTTGCAATCTTACAAGAATATATGTGGGTTCTCAAGTTAGCCCAAGAAATACCTTAGTGTCATCTCACTAGTATTTATGCATACCTTACATTCTTCTCTTGTACCTTTCAGTTGATGTCGGGGCTCAACTATGGCTTTTGCCCTCAGTACTAATTCTATCTCGGTACTTTGATTCAAACCATCCTACACCTTTCGTTAATGTATCCAAAATATCACAACCGCATGTTATTACTGAATCCTTACTCTTCTTATCAAGTACCCACGTGGTCTCATTCTTAGCATACAAATATTCGTAGTTTGCATAACTATTCTTGTACCATTTGTACAAAATAGATCCAATCTTAGTCATAGTCTTTCCTTCTTCTGGTTCATTATACTTTACATAACTCATCCGTACTAAAACTCGCTCGTAGCCTATCTTGTCATACTCTTTTCCCTTCCTTTATTTACTCTTTGATTTTCTCATATCCTACTGTAGGAGATTTTTCTTTCCCTTCTCCTTTGCTACTTGTAAGTCACAATATCATTAGGAAACAACTCTATTGCCAACATTTTAGCCTCTAATCCAATATAGCATTGCTATCCTTTATAATATTTCTGACGTTACTCATTTGCGTTCTCTTGTCGTATTCTTTCTTTTTATAAGCACCCATTTTCTAATGTCATATCATTCAAGACCTTTACAATGATACTCAGCACAGTCTCAAACACCATCCTGGCTTCTATCCACTTATTGCTAGCTTTCAGATTTTACTAACTTGTTTCAGCAAGGGATCTCAATTGAAATTTAAGTATCTATATCAAGTATATTTCAGTGTCAATTGCTTCCATTTATACTTACTTTGCTTTCACCCGCTTCCCCCCTTTGGGGTTGTACTTATACCATATCCATGTCTTTTCTTTATCATTTATAACTTTGATTACCCATGTGCGAAATCTTAACACAATCACGAGGCAATGAGAACATTTCTATGTACAGTACAAAATCTCATCTAACCATCTATACTCGAGTAATGCAACCCATGTAGGAACTCATCTAAGGCCACATTCCACTTACTCCGATCAGTAATTAGGTAGTACTTATATTCCAATGATAAGTATCCAAGGCTCTCTTGTAACATTATCTTTACCCCAACCTATATCATCTATTTCCTTTAATAAATTCACAACACATTATTTGTTCCTCAAGACTACAGTCTTTGTCCTTTAAGGATTTCACTATTTCCGAGGTGAAATCATATACGCAGTACTCATTTGTGCCTTATGCTCTTTTACCTTTGTTTTATAACCAACACTGGCTTCTAACTTACTCAAAATCATATCAAGTTCATCTTAATCATGGTCTTATCTTATCACCTTGTTGCCGTATTACACCTTTAATTTCATAGCTATATATTTCCCTTTTGTTCTATACTCGTACTCAATTAATCACGTCTATCTTAGGTGTTTCCTTTTGAATTTTCTTACCATTTCTCCAGTCTATGTCCATCTTTTATTCTGTACACGAGGAATTTCATGCTACCTCTGTACCCTTCGGAAAACACTACTTCTGCATAATCCCTTCTCATTAAATCATATTTTGTTCATCCCTATTTGTTCTTATCATACCAGTCATTTTCTGGCACTCATTCTGCTTCGTTGCTCGTTTTCCTGTAGTTTGGTCTTTCACAAGTTATGCCATTTGTATTACTCGTGTTCTCGGCTATGTCATAACCTGTTACTACACTGTTATCTCGCTCGCTTCCTTCCTATTTCCTTCTTTCAATTAACTCCTTCTTCTCTTGTGCTCACTTTCATTTCCGTTATCACATAATTTGTATTATGAACCTTTCCTATAAAAGAACTTTATAAGTCTTTCTTATTCGTTTTATATCTTGCCTTTCCATTTCACATTTTCCTTAATACTCTAGTCGTATAGACCACGTCATATCCTTTAGTCACTTCACTAGGCTTTACTCATTTTTATAACAATCCTTGTGGTATTCACATTACATCCTGTTCGCAATCCATCCTATAACGTAACACTTCCTAACCTTATTCACGATTCTTACTATGTTTTCATTGCACTCTGTGGAGTAGGCGTATTTAACCCTTCACCCTTTCCGATTAATCTTATCCTTAATATCTCACAAGCTGTCTTATCAATACCTTCATAATTTGTCATAATTCTTCCTCCTCCGTACTTTTATCTCAATCATACTATTACTCCTTTTAACTGTAAACTCGTCGTAATTTATCCCTACTTATCAGTTCACTCGATACCTCAATAAAATGTTTTGTTAAGATCTGCCACCTTTTTCTAAATCATCCCTTAGTATCACAAGCCCTTCCGAATTATTCTAGCATTTCATCAACAACATATGAAACACATGATCCTAGACAGCCCACAAGTTTGAGTTTTCCTTCCACAAATTCCATCTCCAATTAGTTTATTAATAACTAATAAAATGTCACCATAAGGCATTCTCCAACCACCACCAGAAGAAAAACTAGAATCCGACAAGTACCACAGGACTTCTAGTGCTTGATTCACATGGTTTACCTCCAGATTTATTCTTGAGTCGTGAACGAATCATTTAGTTCATAAACTATTTGGTGTATGCTTTGTACTCTTCCAATGAAGTGAAACTTAATTGCTGGACGTTTTTGCCCTTCCATATGAGCTTTTTCCTAAGGCAAAATGTGGCTGGAAAGTATTCTGGTCCGTTCAAATGAATTGCAAACTTTGTTGCTCATATGTATGCTTCTTCGAAATAAAATTTCCCAAGTAAGAATGGTGCCTTTTACGGATGACATGGAGGGTATCTCTTAAAGCTTTAATCCAACATAATAAATTTACCCTATCGTTATCGACTTTCAAGACATATTAGGAACCTATACCTCATTCTCTCTTTTTTATTTCTGGGAAAATTTGGGCAGAGTTTCCTCTGTACTTCTTACTATCCCAAAACCTGCACGCAGGAAATACCAACAATGTCTCACAGGGATAACATATATACGTATATATTTCATATCATATCATAGCCACATAGGGCTCCCAATTTCAAGTAAAAGTATAAATATGTCGAAACTTACCTCACCTATCACACTTCGAGACGTACCTGATCCTTTAACGATCTGTCCTGTTATACCTTCCTATCTACCTTCCCTTTCACTCTTCAACTTTGCATTTCAATCATACTTCAATGTTCTTACCTTATCCGACATGCATCTTTTGTATCGTTGCTTAACTGTGTACGTTGTAACTTCCAATATCATCAGTCACTTCCTTCTGTCGATGTCGTTCTTTAGCTGAAATCAAGGGTTAGTATAAGGAATTTCATTTCCTATGGCTGGGCTTTATCGCACGATCTTAGATATGAAAGAAAGGTAACATCCTAAATGTCCTGTAGCTTCCTGTTTATAGATGTGGTGCACAACACACCGATAAACAAGACTCTACTAGACACGGTCTGTAGACACTCCGAGGATGAACTACTCTGATACCACTTGTGTCACGACCCAACCCCGTGGGCCACGACTAGTGCCCGACCTGGACACTCGTATATGTACCTATTGGATATAGTCAAACCGAATCTAAGAGCAATATGGAAACTTGCAAAAGAACTCCAAGGTTCATAACGTCATCACGTATATACATATCCAGATAAACTGTCTCCTGAGGAGTCACAACTAATCAAATCATAAAATGACACGCAAGCCGACAAGGCTGCCACTACATATCATAGCACATAGTATAGACACAGCTGAACAGAACTTATACACAAACCACACATATGTCTACAGACCTCTAAGAGTACTAACAGTGAAATATGACGGGACACCCCAGGATAAACATATATATATAAACTGAAACTGACTCTATGGCGTATGATAGAAACTGACTCTACGGCGTATGATAGGCATAGATTATAAAATAACTGATAGTGTTGTGGAACGTACAGCCTGATTCATAAATATAATATGTTAGTGCCGAGGAACGTACGGCCCGATCCATAAATATAATATGTTAGTGCCGAGGAACGTACTGCCCGATCCATATATAATATAATATGTTAGTGCCGAGGAACGTACGGCCCGATCCATATATAATATATATGTTAGTGCGGAGGAACGTACGTTAGTGCGGAGGAACGTACGGCCCGATCCATATATAATATAATATGTTAGTGCCGAGGAACGTACGGCCCGATCCATATATAATATAATATGTATAAATGCATGTAAAACTCGGAAAAGGATACTCTGAACCCCTCTGGTGACATAAGAAGCTAACATGAAAAGTCTTTGCGAGTTATGGACATAAAACATAGGAGGCCAACGATACAAATATCTCTACACTCTCTAAGAACAGAGTCTTTGGAACTTGCTTGCTCACTGTGTTCGTTCATATGATAAGGATCATGCCAAAAAAGAAAGAAAGAAAGAAAGGATAACTTTACATACCTTGTAAGGATAACTTTACATACCTTGTCCGCTTCTTAAGTTAATCCAAACCTAAGTCTCGGGCTTCCCAAGATCTACAACAATGTCAGTAAATACCAAACATTAGCTAACGGTACTTAGGAATCCAACCCTAAGCTAGCACGTCATTTACAGAAATTCGGACAGCATTTTCTTTATATGTTCAACAAACCCCGAGAATTTAACTCGGCCAAATCCTCAACAACAACACCAACAACCATATGATTAAGTCATTTCTTAAGAGTCTCCATCTTTAATAATTCAAGAATATGATCAAAACAGCCCCTATATACGCAATATACCATTATGCCCTATAACTTCTCCTTCTTCATAAATATGTAAAAACATCAATCGAAATTTCAACAACAACATAATAAAATATTTTCCAACAATTCTAGCCATAAATAGCTCAAGAACACCCTCAAAATAGTCCACAAACAACCCATGATCCAACAACAATATCATATACGATTTACGGTATAATTTTTCGTATTTGTCGTCCCATGATTTAGTCATGACTTCAGTGAATTTAAATATACTTAGAGGAAGATAATTCTCACCTTATATGCCAAGAAATACTCTTCTTCCACACTACTTCACTTTGAATAAATTCCAAATTCAACAACACGACAAAATGGAACAACGAGATTGAAGTAGAGAGCAAAGCCCGTATGTCGTTCTTGAGATGAAATATACATCTCTTCCTTAAAATGCAACGTCGCTGGCTGCACATTTAGAGGGCAGATCGCTGCTGCCTTAGAGCAAGCAGCCCCCCTACGTTTTTCTTCAACAAGGGAAATATTTTGGTGCCAAGTGATCTTGTTTGTATGAATTGTTTACATGAATGTTTATATGAATTGTCCAAGTAATCTTATTGTGGAATTCACGTATGCCTCCACCTAGCAGCATAGGTGTAATCTTAAAAGAGAAATTTGGCCTCTTTTGGTGTCACCTAACAAGCATGGGGTCCCTTGCTTCATATGGCTGCCACCTCACAATTTCATGTGGGTTTCTATAAATAGCGATTATCCATGTTCTTCAATTAATACCATAATTAATTTTTTGATCTCAATTCACTTTAATGGCAATTATTTTAATACACTTCATATACTCATTGCCATGATTATGAGACATAGCACTAGTCCATAGTCCCTTTTGTTACACACAAAATATTATTCTCAACAACTGTGGTCACACTTGTCAAGTCCTAAATTATTTCGGGACCTCAAACTCCTTGTACACCGAGCTCTCGATTTTCATCCTTGAATATGATCAAATTCTCCGGCTCGGGTAAATTTGCTCATGTTGGACGATTAAATTTTCTAGTCCAAGAATACGGGATATTACAGCTTGGATCGTATTTAACTCAAATAAATGTTGAACTCGACATCGCTTATTTCCTTCGATTGGTTTAACTTCAAACTCTTACGATACATGTGTGCCATCACTTTAACTACCTATAAGCTTGGGGGATAACCTCGTGTCCATTACTAATATCATTTAACTCACACACTTTCCAATGCAAGAGAATACGGGATGTAACACTTAAATCTATATGTTGGTGAATGGAATGAAGAAGGATATAGCGGAATTTGTAGCTCAATGTCCCAACTGTCAACAAGTGAAAATCAAGCACCAAAAGTCGGGCGGATTGTTGCAAGCTATAGAAATTCCAACTTGGAAGTGGGAAGTAATTAACATGGACTTCATTATAAGCTTACCCCCTTGTCGGTGTAAGTATGATTCTATATGGGTGATTATGGATAGACTCACGAAGTCAGCTCATTTCTTGCCAGTTAGAACTACATATGTGTACTGACCACTACAGCTCTGGATCAAATGGAGCATACTGACCACTGCTAGATGTAGAGGTCCTACAGAGCTAGACCACCTGTCTGTCTACCTGTACCTGCGGGCATGAACGCAGCCCCTCGAGCAACGGGGAGTCAGTACGGATAATGTATCGAGTATGTAAGGCATAAGAACCACAGATATACATAAGAATCATGGATAAGATCTGAACTCATAAACTGAAATGGCTAACTACATGTACTTATATGAACTAGTATCTACCTGTATCTGCATAAATCTGTATAACTGAATGCCACTGTGGGCGCATAATATGCATGCTCATGCCTATCAATAATGGTCATACATCTATATATATGTGCGTATATAACGCCTGATATATGTGCGTATATAACGCCTGTAAAACCTCTATGGCATCTCATCATATCATATCGGATCCTCTGCGGCCATAATCAATATCATCATCAATGTACACCAGCTGATCAGGTGGTATTGCGTATATAACGCCTATCCTTCTTCTCATACCCCCCCCCCCACACACACACACACATACACACACACACACACACATATATATATAATATTCATGTATATAACGCCTTCTGGTCATGGGTCAATGTACATAAATATATAATAAATGTAATGCATGAATCAACTGTATGCATAGAACTGGCTACATAGGACTAGACACATGAATAGAAGGATCACTCATAAACGGAGTACATGAACATCAAAGACTGAAGTACTTCTAATGCTTCTAAGAGTAGAGTAATATGGAAGCTCGCTTACTCGCTTGTTGGATCATATCATAGGATCATCCCAAAAGAAGGAAAGAATGACCTTAACATACCTTGAAGTATACTCAATCTTCCAACTTCTACCTCTCGAACTTGCAAGTCTACAATTAAGATAACATAGGCCTCAAATAGATTATTTACCTTGCTTACCATCCTCAAATACATATAGAGCTTAACGAATTATAGACAATAATTTTCTTTGTAAGCTTACAACTCTTATACTTCCCCTTCAATCCAACATTAATCACAAAAACAATAACAACACTTATATATAAATATATACTCAAATTTATCCCCCATCATCTCTTCAAATAGCCTCAAGTCACTACATTACCCTTCATCAACTTACCACTTCCATAAATACCCTCTCTTTACTTAGAATCATGAAAACTCTTGATAATCAACTTACACATAAGGGTTAGAAATCATTTACATACCTTGAGGGGTCAAAAATCCCAAGAGTCACTTCAACTTCAACTTCCTAAGCTTCACAACCTTGAAGAAACCTTCTTCTTCACAAGCTCGTGTTTACGGGGTCCGGGTCTTGTCAAATCTTCACTAATATGATGGAAAATATTGGGAGAGAATATATTAGCGTTTTTCTAATTTGGAATGGAGGAAAATGATAAATAAGGTCGTGAACCACCTATTTATACTCGGAATTAAAAAGGCTACAGCGATCCGGTTCGACGAGCGGGTCGACGGCCCGTCGAAGTGTCGATGGTCCGTCGACTTGTTCGTCAACCTGCGCCTGCAGATACAAGGCTGCGGGACCCTATCTACGCTGCACATCGATGGTCCATCAACCATGTCGATGACCCATCGATGATGACTAGTGTTCTACAGATTTTTTTGATTCAGTTTAGATCGCGTCGATTTGATTCGTTAAACTTATAACTCTATAAATTGGTAGGAATATCTGCTGGTACCCTTGTACACAGGGTAAGACACTTTCTACCTCCAAACTCGGGCTCGGGTCTCTATTCCAAGGGCATACCCGACTAGGAAACCATAAGTTCTACCAATAAGAAACCGAGGGGTGTAACATAAGTCCTTCCATCATCATTGCTACTCCCTGTTCCATTAATCACCTTAATAATCCATTAAGTAAGCCAGTTTCCTTAAGAAATGGTGGATTGAAAGAGAGATTTGTGGGTTCTTCAGTCTAGGCTATTAAATCTTGAATTATTGATTGGGTTGGCTTCATTAAGCATGGAATTGATGATTAGAAACTATTATTACATGATTCTCTCCTAATCAGTGGCTAATTTATGGAATTGGAAGTTAGGGTTCATACCCAAATTTGGGGGTTTTGCCTGGAATCCGAATTTGAGTGAATTGTTTGTTCTTCTAGCTTATAATTGATAGGAGTTGATCACCTAGAGCATCAGTTTCATGTTGAGACCTATAAATTCCTTATTTCATCTTTCTAGTTCATAAATCCCATTCCATAGGTTGAGATTTGGGTCTTGAATAGAAGTAAAGGTTGAATGATGTTTCTTCTTTATTCTAATTTAATAATTTGGATATGATTAGACTTCCATTCACTACTAAAGAAATAGTGTTTAGCGACAGATTTTTAGCGACAGACCATATTCTGTCGCTAATAATGATGGATTTCGCTATGGAACGATTATTTTGTTGCGAGAATAGCAATTAAAATTTTATCTAATTGTATAGCGACGGATTAACAACGAAAACATTGTCCCGTCGCTAATTATTAGCACGAAATTTTGGCGCCTTAATTTTCACTACAGATCTACCAACAAAAGTAGTGCGACAACATTTTTTGATATGTAGCGATGGATGTTGCAATGGTAAATCCATCGTGAAGTCTTTTAATTTATCTCTAAAATATATTTATTTGTAGCGACGAAAATTTTCGTCATTAGTTTTTATCTTCTTTAAAAGTCGAAGTTTTGTTTAGCGACGGAAGGTAGAAGCGTCGTTAATTCTGTCACTATCTCTTTTAATTAAGAGATAAATCCTAGGGCACAAATAGGCACTTCTCTCATTTCACACACCACAACACATACACAAATAGCTATTCTCTCATTTCCACGGTTAAACCATCACTGAAAGCACCAAAAGACCTTAAAGAACACCATGTCCTTCACCACCGAAACCACTGACACTCGGCAGAAGAAGAATTAAAACATTTTCTCACTCTAAAACCTTTTTGTTTCTCTACATTAAAGAAACCATGTTCTTCACTTTGCTGAAACCATTGTTCTTCACTTCGCCGTGCTTTAGGTGTTGTATTGTATGTATATATTTGTATATTTTCTTATCTTAGTTGTAGAAACGACTATGATTATTTAAACCATCAAATGATTGACAAAATATTGTGTATTTGAGTCAAAATCCAGTGGGTCTTAGCAAAACCCACTGGGTATTTCATTTTACTCTTAGTTTGGTGTAATTTTGGTATTTTGTTTGTTTTCAAAGTTCTGGTTCACTGAATTTCTTTGCAAGTGGGTTTTTAGTTTGTTCTCTTTTTTTTATTTGGGTTTTCTTCCATTAATTTATATTTATATATATATATATATATATATATATATATATATATATATTATGGTTTGACAGCTTAGGAATTAAATTTTCTACTTGAAAATAATTCATCTTAACAAGATCGTAGTGAGAAGTTGGGTTCGAAGCTCGGTCTGTGGAAGCTGGTTGGTTCAGAAATTACAATGTCGGTTGATTTATCACTTTAAGGTTCATTTTGGTGCATTTGGCTTGAATTATACTCTGTTCTCGATAGTTCGTCCTTTGTTATTTTTAATATCCGATTGTGTGCTTATTTAATGGTTCTTTAATGGTGTAGCATATAAAAGATGATGATTTAAAATTATGAGTGAATATTGTCGGCTGCTAACAGTAAATAATTTGCATTTTTTGGGGTCTGATTCTCTTGCTGGTTGGTTCGCTTGTTATATTTTTTTTCATGCTGTGTTCCTCTAAAAATGCATAAACCTGATTTTCTTCAAGCTATTTTACCACTTTCATTGTTGCTTGCTAGAATTTTGTAGTGGACTATGCGCCTATGATGTTTGATGATATGCATTGTTATTTAGTGCTTCTTATTTGGGGTTAAGTGCTTAAGTTCGTAGCCAAAATACTTTCTTGGGATAAAATAGCAAGTAGTTGAAACTAGTTAACCTTTGCTATATGAATTCGCGCCATTAAATTCCTTATTGGACTTTTATATTTCATTGTCGTTTTAGTTCAAACTTTGATAGAATCCTCCTCATGTTATTTATATTACAAGTAGTGGACATTAGAATTTATTGAAGTTCGATTCACCTAAGGTTCTGCATTTTAGTTGTTGTTGAGAGACTGTTGCCTGCTATTGAAGTTCTACTCACTTTAAGGTTCTCCATCTCCACTTTCTCTCTGTACAATATGTTAGCTATCATGTTAGTACTTTAAGAAGGTATTAGATCATCTACTCTACTAAGATCATCTACTCTACTAAGTTTTATATTCTCTCTGTACAATCTATTGATGATGGTATTCAAGCTAAAAGAGATTTGTTGCCCATCATCGGTGCTACAAGTCGTTGGTAAAAGAGTTGATACTAATTCAGCTTTTTTCTGTGCATATGTGAAACAAAATATTATATGTAGAAATCTATGGATACGGAGGAGTTATGACTTGTGGTTTATATAATTTGAAGCAGATCACTGAATTAATACTTGTACGTAGAATAGTATACAGGCTCAAGAGTATTATTTTTCCCATGTATTTGTTTGTTGGTGATCATGAGAAGTGAAGTAGTGAATATATTTGACACTGAGAGATAGTTAATAGTAGTTGTGTGTGTTGTACTTTTAAATGACATGATCTCATGAAATCATCATAGGTAAATAGTTGATTTGAGATGACTCCGCTGGATGAAGATACAGAGGATTATATAGCGAACTTCAACTATTAGGGTATTGTGCTTCAAATTCTCGTTAATGTAGACCATTGCAGAGGATTATTCAGATTATTATTGTTAATATAGACCTAAATAACCATTTCTATTTTCCTACTGTTTTCGATTACTAGCAGTCTGCTTGCTTAATTTGGTTACCTCTTTACTGATGGCTACTTTAATTTGCTTACCTTCATTATTTTTGTAGATATGGCTTGAGGCAGAGGTAGAGGTAGCGGAGGTTTTTTAAGCAAGTCCTCAGTTAGGGGTGATTCTGCTATTCGTGCAACCATGCCTAGCATTCCCATTTCCACCACAATTAGTCCTCAACAAGGTGGTACGAGTTTCCTAGGTGGCCAGATCCTATAAACCATAGTAGGCAGTTTGATTCATTGTCTTTTTCGAGTTAAAGTTAGACGTAAAGTACTATAAATTACGATCTTATAATTAAATATGATTAGAAAACATTTGAAAAAGTCGTAGTCAAGGAAAAATGTTTGACTTCTAAATAGTAATGTTTTCTTGTAAAATGAAGCAGAAGGAATACTTTGCAAATGACACTGTAACTTTTGCTGATTGTAGGATCATACTTGATTGAAAGTCCAAATGTCAAACTCTAGTTTTCTCCACAATGTTTTGTATATTATGCTAATACATCAAAAAGCTATAATCGCTCACTTGTACCAATACCGGAATTTGTTCTGAATCTTTGTTCATTTGTGTAAGGTTTGTTAGATATGGGATGCAAGAGTTCAACCAAGCTCATCACTTTACAATGGAACAAAGTTCAGGGTATGCTGCCCTCTTCTGTCATTGCATGTCTCTTTTAATTATAATTCTGAATTACGGATATTTTCTCAATTATTTGTTCAGAATAAATTTAGACAGTGTAGTGTTGTACTGTTGTCACTTTGATGACAACAGTTGCAACGCTATTATTTATAAGAAAGTTTAGCTGGTCATTTCTATTTTATCAAATTGACCCTAATCTGGTATATGTTGTAACACCTCGTGCATTCGGGCTAAGATTTAACTCATAAGACGAGGGTATAATGAAACCAATTTGAGCAGTGTATAAATGGTGTTTGAAACCCAATCAAGACATGAGAAGAGTCCTTGAGCAAAGGAAAGTCGGAAGTTACCCTACGGAGCGTGTTTTCAAGTGAGTTTGCACCATGTCTCAATTAAAATGGGTATAAGGAAAAATCTGTAAGGAATTTGGGAAAACTTCCTTCTTGAAAGTTGTAGATATTGGAAATAGTTGTCCAACGGTATATTATGTAGGGTAAACAGACATCTGTACAAAAGGTTATGGACGTTTTACTAACATAGTGTTCTGCCGATTTACGGTGGAATATACGAGCCGTGAAAATTATATGGGTCGTATATTTAGGCCGTAAAATTGGTCCAGAAAGCCCAAATCACTGTAATTGATTTACGGTGGGATATACGGTCCGTAAAAATTTTATGGGCCGTAAAATGGGTCCGACAGCAATTCTAAAACTTCGTTTTAAGGCTTTTTCACTTCATTCTTCACACCCCCAAGCCCTAGAACGACCTTCTATTCTTTCCCATCATCAAGAACACCAAGGTAAGCCTATGCTAATCATTCCAAGTCAATTCTAATATATATATCCTTGTAATCTAAACAAGAAATCATCATTCCTAACCTAGGGTTTCCAAGAAAACCCATCTCAAGGTTCAAGATTCAAGATTTTTGAAGTCTTCTTCAAAGTTAAAGTCTTTAATTCAAGTTTGGAGCATTACCAAGTATATAGAGTTACTATCTACGTGTGGGAACATCATTCTTCTTCCCCACGCCTCCTAATCCATAAAGAATGAAAATTTACAAAGCTAGGGTTTCTATTCTATACTATGCTCATGATAACCCTAGGTCCATGTCTATGACTATATTATGTTTGAATTGCTATTATTCTATCATTGTGTTCTTGATACTCATTATGATTATTGAGAATCTGTCTGTAATCCATGAAAACCCATATTTTGTATTCCATGGGTTCTTGCATGCATGTTTCTGATTAAGAATGATTATTTCATGAATATCCTATATGTCTACAAGTTTTCATGCAATTAAATCATATAATTACTTTCATGCCATGATGCAAGAAATATACATACTAAATACAAGTTATTTCATGAAACCATGCTACAAGTTATCTCATGAAACCATGATACAAGCTATGTTACAAGTTACTTCATGAAATCATGATTACAAGTTATTTCACGAAAATCATGGGCTTCTTAGCCAACTATATTATGTTCATGTTTTTGGGAGTTGCACGAATTACCGAGAAGGCTCAGATAGCCTGAAACTACGTAGCCACCGTAGGACAAGGATCGCTCCGCCCAGTTAGGACGATACCTTAATTTTACACTGAATGGATCCATCAGGCACGTTACCACCTTATACCCTAGCAAGGTATGAGGGCTCTGCTGGTCCGGCGAGGTACCAGACTCCACGTACCCACGTGGTGATATCACATGTCGGTTTATGAAATGCTCTCCCTACTTATCATGTTTTGCTTATATCATATATATATATATATATATATATATATATATGTACCCATGCTCATGCTCATGCTCATGCTCATGTCTAGGTTTTCAGTTTCAGTTCTTATTATGTTATTCCATGTCCCATGTTATTTCTTTCAGTTGCTTTACATACCAGTACATTTAATGTGCTGACGTCCCCTTTTATTGCCCGGGGGCTTGCATTTCACGATGCAGGTACGGATTTACAGGACGGCGCCTCTGCTCATTAGGATCTGCACGTTCCAGCTTATTGGTGAGCCCCATCTCATTCGGGATTTAGGCATTATCTTTCTTTATCTAGTTTTGCATCTAAAGGTATGCTGAGGGCCTTGTCCCAGCAAGTATGTTACGTGTTTTTCAGACTCATGTTAGAGGTTTCATAGACAAGACAAATGTCATGTTAGACTTCCAGAGTTGGTTAGCCGGTTTGGCTCACTTATGATATTGTCCGCATTCATGACTTAATCAAGTATTTATGTTTAATATTATGACTTACTATATTTTATAAAAGCTCATCATGCACTTCACATTATATTTCCGCTCATGTATGCCTCATGATGGTTCAGCAAGCCATGTGGTTCACTCGGTCATATACAGTCAGGCACCGAGTACCGTGTTACGCCCAGGCCATGGTTCGGGGCGTGACAAAGCTTGGTATTAGAGCCTAGGTTCAAGTGTCTTTAGGGAGTCTATGAAACCGTGTCAAGTGGGGTCACTTTTATATGTGTGAGGGCCCTATACATATAAACAGTTAACCACCAAGACATTCAGGATTGTCTCACTTCTTTCATATTCTAGATCGTGCAGTTAGAGCAGTACTTTTAGGATGTCTTTCTAATTCGAGCATGTACGTATTTTCAGAAAATGCCTGCGAAAAGGAAATACACCAGAAAGGCTACAGCCACCAGCCAAGGGGCTACTGCGGAAGCAACTCGCGAAGAGACTGTTCCGACTCAGACAGCAGCCCCAACCGCCCCTACAATTACACCTCCTAGTGATTCGGATGGGGTTGTTAGGAATGCTATCAATATGCTCACACAACTGGTAGCAGCTCAGGCCCAACGTCAGGAATTTGGGTCAAGTTAAGGAGGTAATGGAGTGTCTTCTAAGACTAAGGACTTTCTCAGCATAAATCCTCCAGTCTTTACGGGCACAAATAAAGATGAGGATCCTTAGGACTACATCGATGCTCTTCAGAAAATCTTCAGGATTATGACAATTACGGAAACCGAAGTAGCTACTTTTGGAGCTCATCAGCTTCAGAGCATTGCTAACACCTGGTATGAATCTTGGAAATTATCCCGAGGTGAGGATGCACTTGATGCTACATGGGATGAATTCACAAGTGCATTCCTGGACCACTTCATGCCAATAGAAGTCAGAGAGGCTAAGGCTGAGCAATTTCTGAAGCTTAAGTAGAATGGCAGGTCAGTTCAGGACTACTATTTGGAATTTGTCAGTCTGGCTAAGCATGTTCCACATATGGTACCGGATATGAGGGCAAGAGTGAGGAGGTTTGTTGGGGGACTTAATTCCCATTTGTATGATGGGGCCAACATTATTGTACAGAATGGGGCAATGACCATCTCCAAGATGGTTGCTTTCGTACAGGGCAATGAGACAAGGCTAAAGGAGGAGGAAGCCTTGCAGAAAGAGAAAGACAAGGAGTTCAACAAGAGGGTCAAGTCTACCGGACAGTTCAGTGGGAACGGTAACAGGAAATTTATTAAGAACAGGTCAGCAGGACCTGCTCTGTCCACAGCAAGTGCCCCACTCCCGAAGTTCCGTAATGATAAGAAGCAGAATTTTAGGCCATCAAGTTCTTACTCTCAGGCTAGTGTGGGTCAGTCGACTTATACTCATCCGATATGTAGCAAGTGTAACAGGAGACACTCAGGTGAATGTTGTGTGAGTACTGATGCCTGCTTTAGATGTGGTTAGAAGGGCTATTTTCGGAAAGACTTTCTATCAGCCAAACAGGGTACTGGAGGTAATGTGAAGCAGTCCATAAATTCAGCAGCTCCTCGTCATAATCAGGCCCAGCATGGGCGTGGAACGGCAAGGTCCGGCAATACAGGCGGTGGTCAGAACCGTTTGTATACATTGACAGGTCGTCAAGATACAGAGCTAGAGAAAATATTGTCACAAGTACACTCACAGTTTTCACTTTTGAAGTATATGCCCTTATTGACCCAGGATCCACCTTATCTTATGTAACCCCTTCTGTTGCTAATAAATTTGGTATTGAACCTGAAAAATTGTATGAACCCTTTGAGGTGTCCACCCCAGTTGGGGAATCAGTCATAGCTAGACGTATTTATAGGGGTTGCCCAGTTTTAGTCTATCACCGCAGAACCATAGTTGATTTAGCGGAATTAGAAATGGTAGACTTTGATGTGATCATGGGTATGGACTTGTTAGCTTCATGTTATGCCACAGTATGTTGTAGAACTAAAGTTGTAAGATTCGAGTTTCCTAATGAGCCAGTCATAGAATGGGAGGGTAATTCAGTAGTACCTAGGGGTAGATTTATTTCTTACCTAAAAGCCAAAAAAAATGATTTCCAAAGGTTTTGTCTACCACCTAGTTCGAGTCAAGGATTCAAATGCCCAGGCTCCAACTCTCCAGTCCGTCCAAGTTGTAAATGAATTTCCAGATGTCTTTCCCGAAGATCTTCCAGGAGTCCCTCCTGACAGGGAGATTGAATTTGGAATTGATCTACTTCCCGATACTCAGCCGATATCTATTTCGCCATACAGAATGGCTCCAGCAGAGTTAAAAGAGGTAAAAGCCCAGTTGAAAGATCTTCTTGACAAAGGGTTTATTAGGCCAAGTAAGTATTCCTCAATGACTGATAGCGTACAAGTACCGTGAGGGAAAGGTGAAAAGAACCCTATTTAGGGAGTGCAATAGAGAACCTGAGATCCGATGCGAACAATCAGTCGAAGGAGCGGAGCTTAGAGCCTTTACTTTATGTAAAACGCACTCACTCTAACGACGTACCTTTTGCATGATGGGTCAGCGAGGAAATGGGAATAGCGGCTTAAGCCATTAGGTGTAGGCGCTTTCCAGAGGTGGAATCTTCTAGTTCTTCCTATTTGACCTGAAACTGATCGATCTAGCCATGAGCAGGTTGAAGAGAGCTCTAACAGGCCTTGGAGGACCGAACC